>NC_140172.1:65553741-66140619 GCF_963971535.1 Notolepis coatsorum
AGTGTGTCTGTGTGAATGTGTGTGCGACACGCATATCTCAAGAACCATTTGTCTGGTATTGCCAAGGACCCAGGGGAGTGCAGGATCGGATGTGGTTCTATTTGGCCTGCAGGCGGCGCTATAACAACAAACTATGTTGTTGTTGTTGTTGTTGTTATGTTGGGAACATTTTTGTTTTTCCTAGGGGCTGGGAACAGGGAACAAAAAGCTGTGTGTGTGTGTGTGTGTGTGTGTGTGTGTGTGTGTGTGTGTGTGTGTGTGTGTGTGTGTGTGTGTGTGTGTGGGAGGGGGGTGGGAACAGGGAACAAAGAGCTCTGTGTGTGTGTGCGTGTGTGTGTGTGTGTGTGTGTGTGTGTGTGTGTGTGTGTGTGTGTGTGTGTGTGTGTGTGTGTGTGTGTGTGTGTGTGTGTGTGTGTGTGTGTGTGTGTATGTGTGTGTGTTTTGCTTATTTGTGATAGCGGGTGGGATTAAACTGCTGCAGGAAGTTCAGTGTCGCGTGAGAAGTCGATTGGATGAGCAAAGAGCCACACCATTGGTTCTGGAGAACACTGCAAGCAGCAATACCGGGAGCCGGACAAGCAGCCTGTTCCAAACGGGTGCTGCACTAGTAGCTCGTGTGAATGACACAAATGTCAAACAATGGCCTAAGTTACCTTGCTTGAAGAACTAAAAATGTTGTTGTGATCGTCTCTTTCCACCATGTTTAAAAATGGTGCAGTTACCTATCACGACCACAGGGGGCCAGTCTTTCATAACAACCCAAGAAGGAAGCGTTTCTGGCGTGGTATAGTCAAGTGAAACATATTATGGGATTTCATGGCTGTGTGGGCCTATGTCATTGCAAAAAAAAGATTGTACTTTCTGATATTTATATATGTGAGTACAATTCAATTAGTGTATCATCATATTATTATTATAATTATTTTTCATCTTTTGGATTTGCAGCCCCGGCTAAGATCCTGTCCTTCGGGGGGACGGTCACCACGCCTTGGATGAAGGAGGTCCGCCTGCCCTGCAGCTCAGTGGGGGAGCCCACGCCCAGCATCACATGGACCAAAGACAGGTCAGAACTCTTTTTTTTGGGTGGGTGGGGGGAACTTATTTTTGACCAACAAATGACAGAGCAGAGTCTCTATTCTGCTTCTCGGCTTTGTCTGAGTGAAGATAAACTGGAGGAGTGAGAGATGTACCTCATTAACCTCAAAGAGAGGTCAGACCTCAACACACCATACACACTCCAGCTCACAAATAGACAGACCTGGATCATATCAGATATAAAGATGGATAAATAAAATACAGTACAGTATGTGTAGAATTGTAATATCAATAAATTACATTTTCATACTTTGGTATGATTACTGAAAAAAAGATAGAAACCATTGACGTCACTATTAGCCTCTGTGTTGTATTTATATATGTTGTGTGTCACTTGAATGGTAAGTAAGTACCAGAGTGTAACATGCGTGGAGGTTCACGCTATCTCCCCCAGATCCCCTCCCCGCTGAACCGGCACCCCGACCAACCAGTAGGAGTTGCTAATGCAACGACTAAAGCTGACCAAGCTGGATGAACCGCTGCCGGGAATTTAACCCGGGTCTCTGCGGTGGTAGACAAGTGCTTAGACCTACCCAGATGACTGAGAAATTCACAGTATAATAAGTTACTAAACTCCAACCCACCATGAGACCAGACATTAAACAAAGTGCAATACCAAGCAGGGCTCTTTTGACTAGAGGTCACTGTTTGACAGCATTACAAATTCCACATTTACTCATAATTCCAGTAGAATAATGGTATAGTCTAGTAGAGTCAGTCATGTGTTTGTATTAATAATTCCAGTAGAATAATGGTATAGTCTAGTAGAGTCAGTCATGTGTTTGTTTTAATAATTCCAGTAGAATAATGGTAGAGCCTAGTAGAGTCAGTCATGTGTTTGTATTAATAATTCCAGTACAATAATGGTAGCGCCTAACAGAGTCAGTCCTGTGTTCATCAGTGAGGACTCGACCGCCCCGGTGAACGTCGACAGCCAAAGACAGATCTTATCCAATGGGACGCTGGTCCTGCGCTCAGTCAAAGCCGAGGATTCTGGGTACTACACCTGTACGGCCACCAACACTCTGGGATTTGACACCATCATAGTCAACCTGTTGGTTCAAGGTGAGAGGGTGTTTTTGATGGGACTTATTCAAATGTGTTGCGTTTATTATTTTAGCCAATTAAACTTTATGTAAAGCCTCACAAGGCAAAACAATCTGACTCTATATGAGTGTGTGTGTGTGTGTGTTGTGTGTCTGCCTGTCTGTCTGTGAGAGAGAGGGTGAGAATAAATATTATGTTTAGGCTCAGAAAGAATCAACATCATTTTTTATTTCAAATAACCTACACATTCAGAGCAACGACAGTTGGACAGAGCTTTCGTTTTCCACTTAGCAGCTAGCATACTAACCAAATGTTTATGTGTGTGTATCCAGTTCCTCCCGACCAGCCTCGCCTGACCGTCTCCACCACCTCCACCTCCTCCATCACCCTGGCCTGGATCCCCGGAGATAATGGAGGCAGCTCCATCAGAGGTACATACAGTACGCACTACACCACCGTCCAGCTAAGAGGGTGGAGGTCAACTATGTCCAGTAGACTATGTCTCAAACCCCGCCCCCTTTTCGCAAACCTCTGTTCACAACTGTTGCTTCCCCCGGGCGAAAGCAACAACTGTGATTGGAGGATCGAGAGAAATAAAAAGGATTGAGCTTGAGACGGGTTAATTCAATCAACTCCAGATAGAATGGCAGCAATTATGATTAATTTACAGACTAGATATGAGATGTCATGAGATCCTTTTTATGGATTTCTTTTTTCTTTTACAGACAAATGGACTCGACTTTTAGTGAAAAAGATAAAATACCTTTATTGCATTGGAGAGTTCAACATACAGAATATGATTAAAGTACTGACTCAGGTGTGATTTGGCATCTTGCCCTCTTCAAGGAGTTTAAAGGTAGAATCTGTAATGCCGTCAAACAGCGACCTCTAGGCAAAAGAGTCCCGCTTATTATTGCACTTTTTGTTTCTTTTGGTCTGAGTGGGGTTCACAGTATAAGTTACTAGACGAAACGGTGGGTCTGACTGTTTGTAGTGATCTACTGCACTCTGGTGGCCAGGAGACGCAGCAGCAGGAACAATTAGACAACAGTTATTTTGGTGTCTAGCATACTGCAGATCAGAGTCTCTCATGTCACGTCAAATTGACCTATCTCAAACCCCACCCTCTTTTCTTGATTCTCCAATCACAACTAAAATTGGTTTTAGATGGGTCAATTGATGTATTGGCCATGGACCAACATTTGATGAAATATTGTCTCAGTGACCCCCGTCTGAGAAGAGAATTGTTGTTACATATGATTTAATCCAGAATCCCTAAGATAAAAAAAGATAAGATAAGATAATATAAGATAAGATATTCCTTTATTGATCCCCTTACAGGTGTCATAGCAGCATGGGGAAGGGGGGGTACAGGTATGGGCAGGGTAATAGTAGAAAGACGTAGATATAGGCAATACAATTAAATCTGAATATAAAATATGAGAAAATTAAACAGTATAAACAAAGGTGCAGATGAGGGTCTATATGCCATATTGGTCATACTATATGTTACAATAAATATAGGCAATAAAAAACTTGTATCTGAATATATACTATGAATAAAAGTAAACAGTATACACAATGTGTCTATGAGGGTCTGTATGCTGTATAACCATCTAACATACTGTATACTGTAGGTGGGGTGATAACAGATGAGAAAACCTATGATCAGAATAGTCATTCTTATACATTCCCTTACTGTACTTCAAGGAATTCAAGGACACACCAGTGAAATTAAACTATTCCCATTTTGCCGGGACCCCCGACCCCCGTGGACCCCCCCTTCCACAACAAAGTGTGTGTATTTAAAGGTGCTATAGAGATAACATAGATGTCACACTAGACCACCAGCATGTCAGACCAAAACAATGGTGTGCTTATGTAGCATTAAATAGGGTATGATAATTATTGTAATTATCGTATGCTGTACCATTGAACTAAGTTCAGATCAAACTGTCAAATTAGTTTATACAAACTAGTTCATATTAGTTGCCGGAAACATATTATAGGTTCAACTTTAGGTTGAAAACAGGAGCACTTCTCAATTGGCAGCACATTTATCCAATCAGGTGCTTTCCACATGGGGAAATGGGAAGTAGGGAAGGGATACATGCATGTAAATAACTACAATAATTTTGGAACTGCCAAACTTTTTAAAATCATTTCAGAAATAAAAAATGTTTGTAGGGAAAAAGCAATATTTTTGTATACCTTTTCTAAAAGAGGTAAGAAAATTATACCGGTACATACATTTTTTTATCTATAGCACCTTTAACCTAAAGTCGTGTTGTCGTCGGCCTGTGTAGGTTTCGTGCTGCAGTATTCCGTGGACAACACGGAGGAGTGGAGGGACGTGTTTATCAGCTCCAGCGAGCGCTCCTTCAGGCTGGACAACCTGCGCTGTGGCACCTGGTACAAGGTCAAGCTGGCCGCCAAGAACAGTGTGGGCTCAGGGCGCATCAGCGAGATCATCGAGGCAAAAACACATGGCAGAGGTGAGTGGGACCGACCGGGTATGAACCGCCTGCTGCTTTGAGTTTTTTCGGTTATGAAAACCATTATAACATACTTCAAGTTTTCTTCAATATATATTTTTGTTGAAGAAATAAATTGATTGTCTTCTGATTCTATTTGGTACCACCAGCGACATGTGCAAATGTAAAACAAAAAGTGATTGACGATGAAATGTGCTGTCATTCAACAGAGAAAGGTATAAACAATGATGTCTCCTCTCCTTTGCTCTCTCCTCCTCCTCTCCTCTCCTCTCTTCTGTTCCCTCCTCTCCTCCTCTCCTCGTCTCTTCTCCTCCTCTCCTCTCCTCTCTTCTGTTCCCTCCTCTCCTCGTCTCTTCTGCTCTCTCCTCCTCTCCTCTACTCTCTTCTGTTCCCTCCTCTCCTCGTCTCTTCTGCTCTCTCCTCCTCTCCTCTACTCTCTTCTGTTCCCCCCCTCTCCTCCTCTCCTCGTCTCTTCTCCTCCTCTCCTCTCCTCTCTTCTGTTCCCTCCTCTCCTCGTCTCTTCTGCTCTCTCCTCCTCTCCTCTACTCTCTTCTGTTCCCTCCTCTCCTCGTCTCTTCTGCTCTCTCCTCCTCTCCTCTACTCTCTTCTGTTCCCCCCTCTCCTCCTCTCCTCGTCTCTTCTCCTCCTCTCCTCTCCTCTCTTCTGTTCCCTCCTCTCCTCCTCTCCTCGTCTCTTCTCCTCCTCTCCTCTCCTCTCTTCTGTTCCCTCCTCTCCTCGTCTCTTCTGCTCTCTCCTCCTCTCCTCTACTCTCTTCTGTTCCCTCCTCTCCTCGTCTCTTCTGCTCTCTCCTCCTCTCCTCTACTCTCTTCTGTTCCCTCCTCTCCTCCTCTCCTCGTCTCTTCTCCTCCTCTCCTCTCCTCTCTTCTGTTCCCTCCTCTCCTCCTCTCCTCGTCTCTTCTCCTCCTCTCCTCTCCTCTCTTCTGTTCCCTCCTCTCCTCGTCTCTTCTGCTCTCTCCTCCTCTCCTCTACTCTCTTCTGTTCCCCCCTCTCCTCGTCTCTTCTGATCTCTTCTCCTCTCCTCTCATCTCCTCTCCTCTCTTCTGCTCTCTCTCTCCTCCTCTCCTCTCCTCTCCTCCTCCTCTCCTCTCTACAGAGCCTGTGTTTAACAAGGACCAACCCCTGCTAACCCACATCAACTCCACCCATGCGGGGCTCAACCTGCAGGGTTGGACCAGTGGCGGCTGCCCCATCACCGCCCTGCTGCTGGACTTCCGGCCCAAGGGGACGTGGGGCTGGCAGAGCCTGAAGGCCAACTCCAGCACCCAGCTGTTCCTCAGCGAGCTGCGGGAGGCCACCTGGTACGAGCTCAAGATGAAGGCCTGCAACAGCGCCGGCTGCGGCAACCAGACCTCACAATTTGCCACCACCGACTACGATGGCAGTAAGATCCCTTACTCTCTCTCTGTCTCTCTTTTCTCTCTCTCTTTTCTCTCTTTTCTCTCTCTCTCTCTCTCTCTCTCTCTCTCTCTCTCTCTCTCTCTCTCTCTCTCTCTCTCTCTCTCTCTCTCTCTCTCTCTCTCTCTCTCTCATCCTCTGCAACTTATTCCTTCCTTTAATGTGAATTAGATTTCCGTACCACATGGCCATGTTAAAGGTTCAAATTCCCTCTTTCAATTTTAACATCACAGAATTTTTTTTACTCGACATCCCCATCTATTTATCTTCGATTACCAAAAACATAAAGATTTTTTCTTAATATCGAGAGACTATTTATTAACATCAAACCAAGTTTTGAGAATTTCCATCTCACTTTCAATATCATACAGAAGTTCCTATACATTTGTATCGTCTGCAAAAATAACACATTTTAACAGTTCAGTAACATGTATTAATGCAAATATCATTAATATAAAGTATAAAACGTTTTGGACCTATCACCAGTACTCCACAGGTGACCTTCCTAAATCCTGACACAGTGTCATTAATTTGCACACATTTCTGTCTGGTTTCCAAGTACCGTTAGCTATACCTCGTATCTCATATTATAGTTTTCTCACTAATATGCTGTGATCTATAGTATCAAAAGCCTTCTTTACTAGTGTTGGAATATAACACTCATAATTTCCAACTATTTCAATATTTCTTCTACTATCTCCATTACTGCATATGTAGTAGGTTTTATTTGTATGTAATAACTGTAATTATTTATTTTTGTGTAATAACCACCTCTCTCACTCTTTTTCTGTTCTCTCCTCTCTCTCTGTCTCTCTCTCCCTCTCTCTCTCTCTCTCTCCCTCTCCCCCCCAGGTACCATTCCTCCTATCAGGTCAGCCAGAGGAGAGGGGGATGACGTGAAGAAGCTGTTCTCCATCGGCTCTCCGGTCATCCTGGTCACTCTGGGCGTGGCCTTGCTCTTCATCATCCGCAAGAAGCGCAAGGAAAAGAGACTGAAAAGACTCCGAGGTGAGAGAGGAGGAGAAGGAGTAGGAGAGAGGAGGAGGAGGGTGAGAGAGAGGAGAAGGAGAGAGGAGGGGGAGGAGGAGGAGGAGGAGGAGGAGGAGGAGGGGGAGATATGAGGGGGAGGAGGAGGAAGAGGAAAGAGGAGGGGGAGAGAGGAGGAAAAGGAGAAAGGAGGAGGAGTAGAGATGAGGAGGAGGGGGAGAGAGGAGAAGGAGAGATGAGGGGGAGGAGGAGAGAGGAGGGGGAGAGAGAAGGAGGAGGAGAGATGAGGGGGAGGAAGAGGAGGGGGAGGAGAGATGAGGAGGAGGAGAAAGGAGGAGGAGGGGGAGGAGGAAGAGGATGTTACTGTGTGTTGCACTGTAGTTGACCAAACGACTAACTTACCTAACTTACTAACGTACCTACTCCGTGAGTGACGTCTTTCTGAACCAGGGCAAACCCCCAATACTTTTAGATTTTGAACCGTGCCTCCAATGCATGGATAGTACTTTAGGAAGCGTCAATCAAATCGGTCTCCCGCCCCCCCCACCCCAGCACTATTATGTGAGAGAATGAACATGATGGGTTTAAACTAGGGATGTCCGATATTATTGGCCTACCAATATTATCGCCGATATTGGCATAAAAATGTGATGTCGGAAAATATCTGTATCGGTTTTAATTTTTTTTTTTTTTAATTATTTATTTTTTAAACTTTTTTTACTTTATTTACCCAGGCAAGCAAGTAAGAACAAATTATTATTTTATTTATTGTCAAAGTATGCATAATGTTGTGTTAATTACACAACAAGAGATATGTAATGTTAATTACCTGAAATTATTCAGTTTTTTGGGGGGGTAAACCCTGCATATATCGGTATCGGTTGATATCGGTATCGGAAATTAAGAGTTGGACAATATCGGTATATCGGTATCGGTAAAAAAGCCAATATCGAACATCCCTAGTTTAAACGATTATCTCCACAATCCCGTAATCTAATTGAGATGGTTGTGTCTCCTCTCCTCAGATGCTAAGAGCCTTGCAGAGATGCTCATCAGGTAAGTTAACTCTTACAATGTCTTGGCTGAGCTGGAGGGAGTCATTGGTTTGCCCGGTATGCCCGTCCTAGCTAACAAAACTGTATGTAATACCTTATGAGGCAAAACAATCTGACCTATGTCAATCTATGTGTGTGTGTGTGTGTGTGTGTGTGTGTGTGTGTGTGTGTGTGTGTGTGTGTGTGTGTGTGTGTGTGTGTGTGTGTGTGTGTGTGTGTGTGTGTGTGTGTGTGTGTGTGTGTGTGTGCGTGTGTGTGTGTGTGTGTGCTGATTTGTGGATTTGTGTGTGCATACTCCCCCCCAACCTTTAGTCCCCTCCCCTCTGTGGTATTGAAGATGTTGTATTTTATCAACCATAAATTAATATGATTTTTTTGGTGTGGAATAAATGTCTTTGTTGTAATAAATGTCTGTACTTACTTTACAGTAAGAACAACCGCAGTATGGACACTCCAGTGAAGGGCCCGCCTCAGGGACCCAGGCTCCACATCGACATCCCCCGTGTACAGCTGCTCATAGAAGACAAGGAGGGCATCAAACAGATAGGTCTGTGGCTGATTGGTTATTACACTATACAGTAGTATTCACTCAAAACAAACGGTTAATTTGGGACACATTTCATGTATCTGTATTGAGCACCTTCTCTCCTGCTCACAATAGGGGAGGACAAGGCGGCACTACCGGTGACAGACACAGAGTTCAGCCAATCGGTGAATCCCCAGAACTTCTGCACAGGCGTGTCTCTGCACCACCAAGCCCTCATTCAGAACACTGGGCCTTTGATTGACATGTCGGATATCCGGCCAGGCACTAGTGAGTTGTTTGTTATTAAAGGGGACCTATTGTGAAAATAGCCTTTTCCTGTGTTTGGCATTGTTTTTACTGAATTAGGGGTTGTCCCAACACTGAGAACATTTGAAATATCTGCATTTTACCTTTTCTGCAGTACAGTTGTGACAAGCACCCTTCCTCTTGAAATGAGCCATTCAGAATTGCAGCTACAATCGCTGTAGTTAATAACGTGCATGTGAAGATATCCTGATCAAATGTAAAAGATGGCGACACATGCATAAATCTTCTCTTTTCTAATAGGTTTCTGACAATATCTTTAACGATTGCTATGCTATTGCTGGATCTTGAGTCATATTTGATCTGCAACATCTAGTCTGAAAATTGGATCTGAATTTCTTTCGACGTTACAGGCTCACTAACATCTAGCACCACTGCTAGATGTAAGATAATTATCGTATTTGTACGATAAAAGCAGCTCACTCGTTACGGGGCACAGAGAACAGGACTGAAACAGAGGTATAGACTATAGAGAGGATGCATAATCTGAGTGGTTTTCTTTTCAGCAGAAAACTTCAAAGACATGTTTAGGGGACCTCAAAGACCTATATTAACTTGTTGAAAAGGACTAAAATGTCCTCTTTAATGTACTGTAGTATTGATATATGGTATGGATAGTGCAGAGAGTACTATGTTTTCTGATGTTTCTGATCTCGAACCCGTGTCTCTCAGACCCCGTCTCCAGAAAGAGTATCAAATCGGCTCACAGCTCCAGGAACCGCTACTCCAGCCAGTGGACCCTGAGTCGACCGGGTCAGAGCCAATCCACAGCCTCTGCGCGAACTCTGACCTCCGACTGGCGTACCATGGGCTCCCACGGTATCACCGCCACAGAGAGCGACAGCTACAGTGCCAGCCTCTCTCAGGACACAGGTGAAAAAACACTCACCAGGCTTCACTGGCACAATGACACATTAGTCTAAAATACCGTAGTAGTACATCCGGGAATATTAAATTTTAAATTATTGTTGCCAAAATGAGATCCTCCGAATGGAAACAAAAACGTTTTGTTTTGTTTACTCAAAGGTGCTATAAATAAACATTTTATGTAGAGTGATCATTAAAATATATATATCCACAGAGCTTTTAGAAATGTGCGGAATAAAAGTATTGCTTTTCTCCAAACTATTTATTAGTTAATTGATTATAAATTTCTCATAAAAAAAATATGTGTGGGTCCAAGATGAATGTTGTTGCGTGCATGTATCCCCCCCATACTTCCCATTTCCCTTCGTGGAATGCATCTGATTGGATAAATGAGATGCTGGGGCTCTAGTGCTACATCTAGTGGCTGAAAGTTATCTGATCATTTAACACGTTTCTCATACAAGATAATGTACTTGTTAACAAAATAAACAATCGAAGATAAAACAGTTATCCTGGAGCAATTTCTTTTCATCCTGCTAGCGAGAGCTACTGTAGCAAGGGGCTCTAGGAATGGCATCGATTGGTCAGCCATTTAAAGCACTTTGGCCGTGGTAACTTCATTGACAAGCTAAAAGCAATTGCTTTTGATAGTTTATCAGTGAGCTGGATGCAATCCTACCTGGAGGGGAGAGAACAGATGGTAGAGGTAAACGGTACACTTCCCCCCCCCCCCCTCACAGTGAGCTGTGGTGTTCCACAAGGAAGCATACTAGGACCGCTACTCTTCCTAATTTATGCAAATGACATGTCGTCAGCCTGTGACTGCAACTTGTTCCTGTTTGCGGACGACTCAGCCCTGCTGGTCTCTGACAAGAACAAGTTGCAGGTTGAAAAAACCCTCAGCTCGGAACTAGGCAAAATCTGCATATGGCTCGCTGATAACAAACTATCATTACACATGGGCAAAACAGAGTCCATTCTTTTCGGTTCAAATAACAAACTCAGCAAGACCGACGGCTTCTCAGTTGCAGTGGGTGACAATATTGTCACAAGGAAAGACGAAATTAGTGATTACAAGATACACTATACGACTAAGGTACCCATGTACATGTCAAAATACTTCCCAAAGGTCAGTGAATACCACAACCACTACACCAGAGGAAGCTCAACAAATCATGTTAAACCCAGATTCGGCTCAAACAAGGGACTAAACACGTTTCGCAATTATGCCACATCAATGTGGAACGCCCTACCCAAAGCTGTAAAGGAATGTGAATCCCTACCCACATTCAAAACCGCTCTTAAAGAGCACCTACGGGAGGCTGCAATTCGAAACTGGCCACCATAAATGCCCAAAACCCCCACCACCTCCTAATAGACAGTCTCCTCCCCACCGCATGTATATATTCCCTCCCCGCCGTATGTATATTTCTCTCCCACCCACCCACCCCCTCCTAGTGTACAGTCCCCTCCCCATCATATGTATATACTATGTCAGGATCTAGGGGTAACAGTACTGTATATTTGAATACCGTTTAAGTCACAAATGTATCAGTACTAAATACCTATATGTCCCTATGCCATAAATGTCATGTATGTTGTGTATGTCATAAATGTCTATATGAATTGAAAATGGGGGACCCTGATGGAAACAAGACAAACGTCTTTCTCAGGTCTGCATCCCCTTAACAATTGTGTGTATTGAGCCGTACTGTATTGTACCCATTCTGCAATCTGTTAAATAAAGTTTTCATTCATTCATTCATTCATCCATTCATTCATTCATTCAGTCATGCTTGCAAGCCTGCCTTGTCATCTTACCACCACTGGATGGCGATAACGCACAATAACCAAAACAGCACACTGTCCCTCATATTCTTCAGTGAACTTGAGTGACAGCCAGTGGCCCCAATAGAAGAAGAGTGACAGCTGGTCACAGCAGGCGGGGCTGTGACGCTGTTCTTTAAACATTTGCTAGAAAGCACAGTTTAGTCAAAGAAGAAGCAGGGCGATCTGTACTAAATCAAGGCAGCTACACAGTAAATCTCTGAGCTTCAGAGGGCATTTTGGGCCACACTGCCCAACCTAACTAATGTGAGTTATTCCTCGTCTCCACTAACCAGGGTTTAGGGTCTGGCACACAGTGAGCATCTCCATTGTACCTTTGCCAAACCTGGCTGACCATTCACAACCTGGCCAGAACTAGCTGGGACTGTTGTATCACCATGGCTTATACCACAGTTGCTGGTGTGACTTTTGAGAGTTTACAAGAAATGCAATGGTGACACAAACCCAACCATACCATACCATGCTAGACCATGGCTAGCCCCAGCCAGGCTGAACATACTGTACATTTGTAACCCTCAAAAATAGCTATACAAACTGTGCCGCCCATGGATGCATGACGAGGACTCCGAGTTCTTTAATTACAGATGGCTTGTTTTATTGATGCAAATTCTTGAATGAGGCTAGCGGAGCTAGCTAGCATCATGTGACTGTAGCATCACTTTCATCACCACCGTAGAACTACAATGCAGGAAATAATGACAATCAATATTCATACATTCAGTCAATAGAATTACAAAAACAAAACAAACATGTGTGAATAAACTCTACTAACCACTTTGGCCTGCTTGCAGCTCAATGGGAGGGGGTTTATCTTCAAATCTCTAGTATTTAGTCTTTTAGCTTTGACAAAATAAAGTGCACAAATCTGCTGCGCTGTCTTCTTCTACACGTCTTGGCACGCTCTGCCTGATCTGATCAAACTACGGCAAGTCAGAGCGGGAGACAGGAAGTGATCCGTCACATGAAATAAAATGAAATATCAAAATAAACATGTGCCCTCTATAGGCGACAGCTGCATTTACACAAACCATTTATTTTCAAACCAAAAGTGAATTACTCGTTCTTAAATTTACATCAGCATTGTTCCGTAAATGAATCCCAACAATAGAAATACATCTCCTTTTTAATAATCGTTTTTTCCTTAATGGATACAAAGTGTGGTTTTATTTTGAGATGAAACTCGGTTGGTTTGCTGTTTCCAGATAAGGGTCGCAACAGCATGGTGTCGACGGAGAGCGCGTCGTCCACCTACGAGGAACTGGCCCGGGCCTACGAGCACGCCAAGCTGGAGGAGCACCTGCAGCACGCCAAGTTCACCATCACAGAGTGCTTCATCTCCGACAGCTCGTCTGACCAGATGACCACAGGCACCAACGACCCGGCAGACAGCATGACGTCCCTCAGCACGCCGTCCGAGCCGGGCATCTGCCGCTTCACCGCCTCGCCGCCCAAACCCCAGGACTACGACCGCGGCAAGAACGTGGCCGTACCCATACCGCACCGCGCCAACAAGAGTAAGTATAGATGATAGATTGTAGATTGTACTTCATTGTCATTATATTTGCATATGAGATTTGGGATTCAAATTTAAGGTGCAGTAATAAAATCACAAGTAATAGGACGGCGGTTCTCAGAGTGGGGTCCCCCAGGGGTCCTTGAGAGGGTTCCAGAGGGTCCCCCAGCCAAATGAGTTTACAGTGACTCTGTAAAGCAGTCGTCTGGTAATCCGGAGGTTCCCGGTTTGATTCCCTCTCCTCCCGGGCAGCATATCGAAGTGTCCTTGAGCAAGACACTTAACCCCTAATTGCTCCTGATGAGCAAGTTGGCACCTTGCATGATGGCTGCCTCCGCCGTCTGTGTGTGATGTGTGAATGAATGGGTAAGATGTGAGGAACAAATTGTAAAGCGCTTTGGATAAAAGAACTATATAAATGCAGCCATTTGCCATTTTACCATTTACATACATTATACATTATATTACTATCTACTATGCTAATATGTTTACTCTACTATGCAGAGTGTAGCACTCAAGTTCGATACTGTTTGTCAAACAGTATTACTGTTACGGCAGCGGTGGCTGAGCCCAATAGCAGAACACACAGGGAGAGAGAGAATGGAGCTTTTTAGGTTTGTTTTAATTCCTTTGGGTACGAGGCAGACAGGGCAATAGTGAATGTACAGAAATGTGCGGCTTTGGGCAAGCAGGGGCGCTCGCTTGAGGTTCCCAGGACGTCCGAGCGGCCGGTGTGTCAGGAGACAGCGTAGGCCGGGAGTGATGGTCCTGGGTTGATAGGATAACACTAAGACGATGAGGGGCAGGATCCGTAGGGTTGATATCGGGGTTGGTGACGAGCGGATGACTCTCAGCTGTGCTGATTGCTGCCAGGTGACAGCATGAGAACGCTGGGGCCGGAAGCTGCCCATATAAGGGCGTGGAAGCAGGAGGAGAGAGAGAGGCTCTCGCCGTGATTGTGACAATTACTTACCCTTAGGGCTTGTGTCCATAGCGGACGTTTTATGAGTTGTCAGCTCCTTTCTGTCATTCATTTCTATGCTGGAGACGCGACAGGCGCGCTCCTTTTCCCAGCGCCGCGCCTCGCGTTTTAATGCGCTCTCGGCGGCAGCGTTTTTGGGCGGAGCGCTCCCAACGCATAAAGTTGAAACTAGTTAAACTTTTGGAGAGGAGCACGCTCATCAAGGTAACTTTTTTTCCCCCAACCAATCAACATCGAGCAAGTGACGGAGCCGCGGCAGGCACGAGCTCAAGCAGATTGAGGTCCAAGCAAAAAAAAACGCTATGAAAACGCTCTGAACATGCTTTTTTTGGCTTTTCAAAGCGTTCCGCCTTGAAAAAAACGTCCGCTATGGACACAAGCCCTTATGCTGCCAGAGTTGTACCCTTCCTGCTGACTTGTTGTACAGCACTTGTCGCTTTGGATAAAAGTAAATGAATATGTATAGACTATGGAATTCTGTACTAAATCACATCTAAGAACCAATGGTATAAGATGGGGTCATAAGCTGATGGGCACATTCTTAAAGGGATATTTCACTTCATATAATTTTTTGAGGCAACCCGCTTGTTTATGTCTTGTGGATCACTGATTGGGCCTTTAAAAGTAGCATCAGAAAGGTTTTCCAGCTTCGCAGAAGTTTGAAATGACTATTTTATACATCTCTGAGCTTGTCCCAACTATTTCTACTCTCACTCTCAGGTGAATTCTGCAACCTGCCGCTCTACATGAAGACGGACCCGTTCTTCCGCAAACAAGGCGAGCTGCACGACCCCTGCCCGGCCGTGCCCCCGCGGGAGGCCTCCATCCGCAGCCTGGCGCAGCGGGCGTATCACACCCAGGGCCGCCACATGACTCTGGACCCTGTCAAGTCGCAGGCGCTGACCCTGGGCCACTCCGGGCTGAGCAGCCTGGGTGCCAACTCCTTGGGCACGGCCACCTTGCCCCAGAGGACTCTCGCCATCCCCGGCTCCAACGCTGCAGCCACGGCCTCCACCTCCAGCACGGGCAGCACCAACCCCAACAGCGGCAAGGTGGGGGCTCCAGAGACTCGCTGCTCGAGAGCAGCTCCTCGGCGCTGGGCAGACTGCAGAAACAGAGCGTGGGGGCCTACTCCAAGTCGTACACGCTGGTGTAGGAAAGTGAAAGTGAAGGTGAAAGTGAGGAAGAGGAAGTGAAATATTCCTCTTCCACTCTCTCTTCCCCTCTCTCTCTCTGTTTTTCTCTTTCTCTCTATCTCAGACTCGCACTGTCGTCTCGCACTGTCGTCTCACCCCTCGGTCGGTCCCGCTCCAGTGCTCTTGGGTCGGGTTCTGAAAGGCCATGCGAGGCGTCACTGTTTAACCGCAGCTGAAAAGGCTAAGTCGCCCGGTAGCCCGTCTAGTTTTTTCCTCCGGAAAGACGTTTCTTTTTTTTCTTTTTCTTTTTCTGAAAAGACTGAATCTCCCACCTAACTTCTCCCTATTCTATGCTCACACGTGGACCTGTATAAAATAACGACTGTCTCCTACTGACAGCTGTAGCCCTGCTGTGTTTTCAGCTCAGCTTCATTTGGGAGGTCACCACTGAGGTCACCAGGTGTTTTTTCTATGGTTGTTTGTTTGGAAAAGAAATTATTGTTTCCGAGGAGTTAAAAAGCTCTGCACTTGCAATGATGAAGTCTATTATAGCAAGTAAAACCACTCTCTGTCTGTCTCTCTCTCTCTCTCTCTCTCTCTCCCTCTCCCTCTCCCTCTCCCTCTCCCCTCTCCCTCTCCCTCTCTCTCTCTCTCTCTCTCTCTCTCTCTCTCTCTCCCTCTCTCTCTCTCTCTCTCTCTCTCTCTCTCTCTCTCTCTCTCTCTCTCTCTCTCTCTCTCTCTCTCTCTCTCTCTCTCTCTCTCTCTCTCTCTCTCTCTCTCTCTCTCTCTCTCTCTCTCTCTCTCTCTCATACACATGAAAATTCATACCTACATACTGTACTATCATTTATAGTTTGAGCGTTGGCTCTTGCAGGAGCACGAGATGTGTTCTCATCTCTTGACCTCTCTACGTTTCTTAAAGACCCCATGAAGTGAAATATGACCTCCTTTTTCTTTGGCTCGTTACCTCATGCCTGTGGATGTATTCTACAGCTATGTACTAAGACATGCCAAAAAAAATACACAAGAAAATTGCATTTTCTCATATCCTTCTATCAAAATGACATTCTCCTTTTTTCCTTCTCTGGAAATTGGCGAAATATTGTCACTGACGTCTGTACCGTCCTCAGGAGCATACGTACAAATGACATCCCAAGAAAATTGATTGTTGACGTTAAATAATTATCACACTTTTTCCCTCCTGTTATAAAACTTTATTCCCATTGGTCCTTAAGAATGTCACTCTCCACTCTGCCATTATCTGTGTTCGAGGGGCAGTTCACTCAAAATAAAAAATAGAAAACACAATTTCCCGCTCACTATCTATCCATTCAAATAGTTTCGGTGTGATTCGCCAATCGTCATGTTTTGGAGAAATCTGCCATAGAGACATCTGCTGTCATGACATGGCTACTCAAGATAATCCACAAAACTGTTTCGACCACAGGACAAAGGTACATATTGTACGTTATGTTATAGCCATAAGTAATATATTGACATATTTACGAAAATGTACAATGTGTATATGTGTATTACAAATAAGTAATATATTGCATAATGTACATATTCAAAATATTTAAACTTTAAAAGTTTTCAGAAAACTTTGAGTTCCTCTGCTGGGGAACAAAAATTAACCAAACTTTCTATCTTAACCATAACAGTTAAACGGTTAAACAATTAATCATCATAGTATTGCTGTGTTTGTATCAGGGTGGGTGGGTGTCTTAGTCTAGTGGTGAGAGCAACTTGCTCACAACCACAATCATTGATAGTTCGACTCCCGGTCGCACTGTTTCTTTTTACTTTCTCTGATACAATAAGTAAATATATTACTTATGGCTATAACATAATGTACATTATGTACCTTTTTTCCTGTGTTCGATTAGTACTTTATTTACCTTTTCCGATGAGACCGTGTTTGAAATACACCTCCCCTTAATAACATATTTTTTACTTTAGGTTTAGGTTTACTTTGGTAGAAAATAATTCCTAAATGAAACTGAGGTCTGGTATGTGGTATTTGGAATTTTGGGTGAACTTCCCCTTCAGTATTCAAATACAAGTCCCTCCCGGCCAAGAACCACTTGTATTATTCAACGCATTAAGCCATGGAGGCGAAGGACACGTCCGGGGGTTGTTCCATGTCCATGCTCTGTCTTACTCAGCTGTGATTTTAATGAAGGATTCAGGTTCACCTCTGTAGAATTTGAAGTTGAACATTACAAGCATGTGTTGATATACGCCTCTCTTCTTCCCAACTCGATGGTATCTGATAAACTTTTTTACCCCATCACTCGTGACAAACGTCCCCCTAACCTATGCTATGATTTCCCGCAATACAAACAAATAGAGAATATTTGGTATTATAAAAGATTTTACATATATATTTCTATATAAGTATATTATTGTCATTTAAGTGAAATTATGGCAAAGTATAAATGGTATATACAACAATATGGTAGTATATACATACATTTTAATGTTGAAAAATATAAAAGTGAGACAATCGCTCAATCATGTGAAGACCCATACGTAAAAAGAACTACAGTAAAATGTAGTATTCTTGTGTTTTTTTTATTCTCCACATGTACCAATTACTCTAGAGATGCTATAGTGAATCATTATAGAAACATAGCATAACCATGGTTAAAAACACAGGAAAATTACAGGGGCTCAGGAGGTAGAGCAGTGCTCTGGTAGTCGGAAGGTTCCCGGTTCGATTCCCGCTCCTCCAGGCAGCACGTCAAAGTGTCCTTGAGCAAGACCCTTAACCCCTAATTGCTCCCGATGTGCCGGTTGGCACCTTGCATGGTCGCCTCCGCCATCGGTGTGTGAATCTGTGAGTGAATGGGTGAATGTGAGGAACAAAATTGTAAAGCGCTTTGGATAAAAGCACTATATAAAATGCATTTGACCATTTACAGGAAAACAAGTCATTCATCATACTCTAATAAGTTGAGATGGTTTGTATGGAAAACCACAGGAATACTTTAAATTACTGCAGTATTGCTGTGGTAAATCTATAGTGTGTATGAAAAAGCAACACAAGAATACTTTAACACTAGCACAGCCATGGAGAAAATGCCACTAATTCCCGCCAGGAACGGGTCAGACGACCCGACAGCTTATATGAGAAATATGAGAAAAATAAACAGTGTAAACTATATAATATAAAAATATGAGGTTTACCACAATGAAATGTAGGTTTGAGTGACATAAAAAAAAGAAAAAAAAAATCGTCTGTTCCAACAGCCCATATGTGGAATAACGTTCTAATTACATTTTCCTGAAGTCATTTAAAAATTTCAGAAACCGTGCCAGAGAAAAGGGGTACTTTTAGGAAAAGTCATTGAGTGACAGAGCTGGAGCTCTACCGAGTGACGAGGATACATTTATTGAAAATGCCTAGGGATCATGTGACCCCTTGTCGGCTGTGCTAGTGTTAAATCACTGCAGTATTTCTGTGGTAAATATATAGTGTGTATGAAGAAAACAACACAGGAATACTTTAAATCACTGCAGTATTCCTGTGGTAAATATATAGTGTGTATGAAGAAAACAACACAGGAATACTTTAAATCACTGCAGTATTCCTGTGGTAAATATATAGTGTGTAATGAAGAAAACAACAGGAATACTTTAAATCACTACAGTATTTATGTGGTAAATCTATAGTGTGTATGAAAAAAACAGGAATACTTTAAATCACTGCAGTATTCCTGTGGTAAATCTAGTGTGTATGAAAAAACAACACAGGAATACTTTAAATCACTGCAGTATTCCTGTGGTAAATCTAGTGTGTATGAAAAAACAACACAGGAATACTTTAAATCACTGCAGTATTCCTGTGGTAAATCTATAATGTGTACGAAGAAAACACAAGAATACTTTAAATCACTACAGTATTTCTGTGGTAAATATATAGTGTGTATGAAGAAAACAACACAGGAATACTTTAAATCACTGCAGTATTTCTGTGGTAAATATATAGTGTGTATGAAGAAAACAACACAGGAATACTTTAAATCACTGCAGTATTCCTGTGGTAAATATATAGTGTGTATGAAAAAAACAGGAATACTTTAAATCACTGCAGTATTCCTGTGGTAAATCTATAATGTGTATGAAGAAAACACAAGAATACTTTAAATCACTGCAGTATTTCTGTGGTAAATATATAGTGTGTATGAAGAAAACAACACAGGAATACTTTAAATCACTGCACTGCAGTATTCCTGTGGTAAATATATAGTGTGTATGAAAAAAACAGGAATACTTTAAATCACTGCAGTATTCCTGTGGTAAATCTATAATGTGTATGAAGAAAACAACACGGGAATACTTTAAATCACTGCAGTATTTCTGTGGTAAATATATAGTGTGTATGACGAAAACAACACAGGAATACTTTAAATCACTGCAGTATTTCTGTGGTAAATATATAGTGTGTATAAAGAAAACAACACAAGAATACTTTAAATCACTGCAGTATTTCTGTGGTAAATATATAGTATGTATAAAGAAAACAACACAGGAATACTTTAAATCGCTGCAGTATTTCTGTGGTAAATCTATAGTGTGGATGAAAAATGAAAGAAAACAACAACACAGGAATACTTTAAATCACTATAGTATTGCTGTGTGTATACAGTCTATAGTGGGTTACAAAGAAAACAGGAATACTATAGGTTCTACCGTAGTTCATTTTCGTATGGGCAGGCAATGAAAAAGGTCAGACTAAAGAAGACAAAGTATCAAACTCTGGCTACTTCCATGATACTCATCTTGATGAGTTATTATGTGTGATAAACCTCTCACCTGTTGTAGAGGGAAGAATTACAAACATGCCTTTTTTTCTGCACACAAAAACATCATGAATTATACTGACCCACTAATGTTCCTAAAGCCGCTTATATCAAGGGGATGAAGAAGTGGGAAGATATAGTGGAATTTGATGCCAAGTTGAATCTCGTTGGGTCCCGATTTTTCCAGCCAAACGCTATCACTTGGTATTGGACATGTGATACATTTCAGAGTTTATGACTTCACGACAACCACCTGAATGCAGCACAAGTGTAGCATATATCAGGGATGTTCTACAGTATATGTTACTGTACGTTAGTCAAACTATGAGGGTGAGGACATAACAGTCTAAAAGTCCCTAGCTGAGATGAAACATTTTAGATTTGTCACTTAATTGACTTATTCCCCGTAAAGATAGACAGAACAGACCAGAATCACACTGGCTCTCAGTGAGCAAACCTGCAGCTTATTGGCTGTGAATTAGAAAACCTGCAGCTTATTGGCTGTGAGTTAGCAAACCTGCAGCTTATTGGCTGTGAGTTAGCAAACCTGAATCTGACTCAATTATGGCACAAAGGTTCCATGGCTCAGGCTCACAATAGTATTCTCTGCCCATGTGGCTCTTTGTGAAGGTGTAACTCTTTGTGAAGATGCACGTCTTTGTGAAGACACACCTCTTTGTGAAGACGCACCTCTTTGTGAAGATGTACCTCTTTGTGAAGGTGTACCTCTTTGTGAAGCCGGTGTACCTCTTTGTGAAGCCGGTGTACCTCTTTGTGAAGAAGATGCACCTCTTTGTGAAGAAGATGCACCTCTTTGTGAAGACGCACATCTTTGCTCCTAGCTAGTAGCTAGTTTCTCATGAGGTTTTCAGTGATTGGAATTAAATGTAAAATGATATCCAGAAACCAAATAATTTTCATCCAGGTTGACCTATACACCAGCGTTTCTCAAAGCTGGTTCCTGGGGGGCTGAGTGGGCCCTATAGCCTGCTTAGCTCACATTGATTATTTTCCAAACTATTTTCCAGTTGTCCGGTTAGGTTTAATATGAACAGTAACACGTATTTGATTCTTTTTGATGGTATGCGGTCATTGAATATGGCAAACCAACTGACTGCTGGTCTCTGTATTCGCCTCATAAAGGCTCAGACTAAACAAAGGATAATGCCCGCTGGCTGTTGACTTATGGATTATTTTTACTCAAAGTTTTGCATCCACAAATGAGTTAAACAGAATGCCTTCAAAGTGGAATGCAAAATAACGTAGAGCTTTTATTAAACTGACAGGACCCAGAAAGATCCAACAGGGTTTTGTCACCTATTTTGCCTTTTTGAGTCTGAAAATGTTTGTTGAAAAATACATAACAATGTATCATTAAATAAAAACAAACTAGCAATGTTAGGCTTTACTATTGGTTTGGGCTCTCAAAAAGCAGTTTTGAGCTCAGCTTGGATTTGAACAGACCTTTTTGTTTCTGTCAGGTTCAGGTTGGGCCAGGTTCAAAATGTGTCCTAGGTCGAGCTCTAAAATCCCTGCCGTAGAATGACGCAGACGGGTGCCAGCTATGACAGGTGAAAACAAAAGGGGTCAACAACAGTTATAAATACAGTAAGCCACTCAACTAACCAACCTCCCCAGCCCAGCCCGGCCTCGCTCTCAAAACACATAACACGGCCAGCTCCAGCAGAAGTCCCTATTGTGAGAATAAAGACAAGAACCTAATGTAGCAGAGATATAATGTTATATGTCAGGGATTTCAGATGATGATAGTGGATATGTCTGTCGCTGCCCTGATCTGAAGTACTGTATATTGCCTACTGTCGCCATCATCACAGTAGCCTGCTCTAACACCTCCATTCTGCACTGATGTATACAAGAGTGTTCGCTGAAGCATCTCCATTTCATTTAATTTCAAAACCTTTATTTCAACTTGTAAGACACTGAGGTTACCCTCATTTACAGCGTTAACAAGCTTACAAAACAGGTGTATCAGCAATTTCATACATATAGGCACAATAAATAAGAATTTTACAAAAAATCAGTTACAAGTCGACACAGTGGTTGGACACACTTTTAAATGCATCAAGAGAAGGAATAACCTTCAGCTTCAGAGTCTGTTGGAGGGCATTCCAGGTGTTGGATGCATCAAAGGAAAAAGCTGTCCATTTCACTAGTCCATGCTAGTGTTGTGTGGTTTACCTTTGTTTATCTATTGATTTCTCTTCTTTTTTTTTTAAGAGAGAGGGGGGGGGTGTATTTTATGATCAGTTAGTATTGATATCGATTTGCTTTGGGCTTTCTCAAGATCTTTGGACTTGAAGGGACACGCAGTGCTGAGGCATCTGGTCCAGGGGTTAAGGCCGGTGTAGCCTGCCTGGTACAATCAGGGACTCTCAGCTATTTTAGGACCCCCTCGAAAACTAGATGGTTAATCTCAAGGGGTTTATCCTATCAATAAATACATTTCAATTTCAATATTTTGGTCACACACACATGCACATGCACACACACACATACACACACACACACACACACACACACACACACACACACACACACACACACACACACACACACACACACACACACACACACACACACACACACAAGGGTTCAAAGCCTGAATGTGAAATAAAATAATAATATGATTTTACTCCTGGAACAGGCGACATATGTTTTTTCCCCTCTATTCCCTTTGCTTTTGATACTAATACAAATTTTCTTTCTTTTTTTTCTTTTCTTTTTTTTCTTTCTTTTTGTTATTTTGATGTTGTCATTTGTCCTGTTTACTTTTTTTGTATCATTCTTTTGTATTTTTGTTCATCCTCAAAAAATGTCATTGCATGCTTGCTAAAAAGGGAAAATTGAAGGAAGAAATGTACAAAAATTGAAAATCACAAAAAGATAAAAAAAAATGTTGAAGGGGAATTCCTAACATTTGTTTGAGTTGCTTCTCATAGCAATTGCTTGTGTTCAAGAGAGAAAATTTTCTATGAAAAGAAAACAAACAAAAAAAATTAACATTCAAACACCTTGTGCAATAAAGCTATCTTTCATATACGCCTACTTCTTCTGTCATCCTTGATAAGACTCATAACAGAGAACTTAAAGGTGCTATAGATAAAAAAAATGTACAGTATGTAGACTACTGTAATTTTTTTTTTTTTTTTTTTCTTTTTTACATCCATAGTGCTTATAGAAAGGTGCAAAATAAAAGTATTGCTTTTCCCCCCAAAAGGTTATTGATCATCGAAATGTTTGCGGGTCCTAAATTAATATTGTTGTGTGCATGTATCCCCTCCCTACTTCCCATTTCCCCACATGGAATGCAACTGATTGGATAAATGACATGCTGGTGCAACATCTAGTGGTGAATGTTATCTATACTATAGCACCTTTAACTTTCACCTAAAAAGCTGTTTCTTCCACTAAAGATAAGTTTATTCCAATGTAATTGTACATGACTGAGTCAACACAGTCCTCATTTTAGATGACTGAACATCTTAAACACTAGTACACATTTGACTTGAGGTACAGTATTCGTAGCCTACTTCACTTGAGTATTTCCATTTCAGTGGGTTTACTGTACTTTAACTCCAATGTAATATAATATGTGTAATATACTTTTTTCTGTTTTAATGTTGCTCCAATACATTAACATCTAAACAGGGGCACATTGACTCATAGTCTACTGTGAGTGAGTTTCATTGACCAGCAGTAGTGCAGATATATTCCACTCTAAAGCATCACTGCTTCCTGCTCCATATCCATGTGCCTGCTGGACACATATATGAATCCAGTCCTACTGGCTTTCCTACTGTTTTAATTTTAGACTGGAGTGGTCATACCTATGGGCGGTACTGGAGGCTATGGGACTGGGAAAGGAGTTTATTCATATCATTAACGTACTCTACGTACGCCACTCCATCAGCAATGATAATGACTGGCAAGATCTGCTCCCCTCTTTTCTCGGTCTTGAGGTCTTGTAGACAAGGTTGTCCTTTAAGTCCCAGGCTTTTTGCGCTTTCCTTGGAACCATTAACTCAATTTATAAGACAAACAGAAGAAATTGTCACTGGACCCTGAGTTTGATTGGGATGATGTCTGGACTAATATTACACTGGCCTCCCGTAACCCCAATCACCAACAAATACACTTTAATTATAATAGAACATATCTCACCCCTAGGAAACTGTGTATGATGGGTTTGGTGGCTGACTCCCGGTGCACCCTGTGCGCTCTGGCCTGGGGCCACTGACACTCATATGCACATGTTTTGGGAATGTCCAGCAGTGGCTAGATTTAGGGAAAACCATAACCATTAAGCTTTCGGATATTATGTGACCTGACAATTCCACTATCCGCAATAACACTACTCCTGAATGATATCTCCCAGCTAACGGCTCCCATACAACAAAAAATACTAATTTTAGCAGGAGTTACAGCAGCCAAAAAACTGATAACCATGAGATGGAAGCAACCCGAAAAACTTACAATGATCAATTGGGCTTTAACATTCTTAGATGTAATTTATATGGAGATCTCTACTGCTCGGGTAATTGGAGTTAAAGAATCCAACATTGGGTTGTGGGCGTCAGTGGCTGAGAGAGTAAAGGCCAGGATCTAGCAGCGAAGCGGGGTCGAGATGTACATACCTGGGTTCCATCCTAGAGGCAAATCTTTCCTGTGACAAAATGGCAACCAATGTAATAAAAAAAAGTCAACCAACGAACAAGATTCTTGTACCGGATCTCCTCTCTGGTAAACAAGAATACCCTGAAGACTCTAACAGGAGCACTCATTCAAGGGTACTACAACTATGGCTGCACCTCATGGTACCAAAGCACCTCAAAGGCACTAAAAACAAGATTACAAACATCACAAAACAAACTGGTCAGACTACTGCTTAACCTCACTCCTAAAACCCAACTAACCCCTGCCCACTTTGACAACCTAGGATGGCTTAGAGTAGAAGACAGAGTACAGCAACTTGCAATGGGCCTGGTCTACAAGATACACTACACCACTAAGGTACCCATGTACATGTCAAAATACTTCCCAAAGGTCAGTGAATACCACGACCACAACACCAGAGGGAGCTCCACAAATCATGTTAAACCCAGATTCGGCTCAAACAAGGGACTAAACATGTTTTGCAGTTATGCCACATCAATGTGGAACGCCCTACCCTCAGCTGTAAAGGAATGTGAATCACTACACACCTTCAAAACCTACGGGAGGCTGCAATTCGAAACCGGCCCCTGTAAATGTCCAAATCCAACCCCCTCCAATGTACAGTTTCCCCCCACCCCACTCTATTGTACCCATTCTGCAATCTGTTAATAACATTTTCAATCAATCAATCAGTTCCCACAGGTTTGGAGAAGAAAGAAATCAATCACAAAGCGGGCGCTGACATGGAACCCACAGGGCAGGAGGAAGAGAGGCAGACCGAGAACCACCTGGAGAAGAACCACAGAACAGGAGATGAAGAAAGAAGGGCTGTCCTGGCAAGATCTGGAGCGGAGGACACAAGACCGGAGAGGATGGAGGAGCTTCATCGATGGCCTATGTTCCTTTGGGAATTTAAAGGCCTAAGTAAGTAAGTAAGTAAGCAGGGGTGGTAGTGCAATACCTGTAGTACGCTCTGCTGACCGCACCACTCTCTGTAGGGCCTTCCTGTCCTGGGCCGTGCTGTTTCCAAACCAACACGAGTCAGACAAGAGGTGGAGCTTTGACAGAACAGAACACGCTCACACTTATGGTCACTTTACAAAAGGAAAGGTCACTTTAAGAATAGTATATATAACTTGAGATTGTATAATATAGCATTGTATAGCAGTGTACATAAAGACCCAGTGCCTCATGATGAGGCACTCATCCGTAGCTAACAGTGTATTGCACTACCACAGGACCTAGCATGTCCTACCATGCTCTGTAAATAACTCATGTACATATACCGATATGCCCTACTTTGTTTACTTGTTTTATTGCACATGTCGTTCTATTGGATTCTATTATATATTACAATTGTATTATGAACATTGTTGCGGGCAAGACCCCCCGCATTTCATTGTATACTTGTATGCCGTGACAAATAAAACTCTTGACTTGACTTGAAGAATGATAAATGCCAGGGTTAGAGAACAATGAAATATATTTCTTTTCACCAGCAGATGGTGCTGTTGATATGCAGTTTTACAGTTGGATATAACGTGTGTTCGTTCCATTTACCTTGTCATGTACCTTAATTAAAGGGGCAGTTCACCCAAAATTCCCCCAAAACACATTTTAACCAGTCTCTCTCTCTCTCTCTCTCTCTCTCTCTCTCTCTCTCTCTCTCTCTCTCTCTCTCTCTCTCTCTCTCTCTCTCTCTCTCTCTCTTTATCTCTCTCTCTCTTTTCTTTACTTTCTTCTCTATCTTGTGAATTATATGTAGGATATTTGTTGGGGTGTATTTTATCTCAGTCTGTTTTTCTCTGCCGGCCAGCGTTTGGCTGGTCGGTACAGGTGTATCGCAGCATGACTGCTGATTTGAACAAACTGAGCAGGAGACATGGTATTAAAGTTGGTACCGCGTTTCCCTGCTCAGTTGAGGATGTTAGTTTAGCGGTAGGAAAAGTGGTTGGTTACAGCTGTGTTAAAACTGCTGCCAGGATGAATAGGTTGTACTAGTTATGTTTCTGGATTGAGTTGAGAAAGTTAACGAGGTAATTGAACACTGTATTACTATTAACACATTGGGCGCCAAAGACGAGTTAACTAGTTTTTGGCAGCCATGCAATGAGCGCCAAAGACAAGTAAACTCGTTTTTAGATCCTTTTTTCTTTTATTAGATTTTTTTATTCATTACAGGTTCACGGACCTCGGTGTTACCATAGGAAATCATTCTGAGATTCCAAGAGTGCAATACCGGCCGCACATCTAATCTAGTCACATCTAATTTCCTCCGGGCGGAGAATTTTGATCCAGGCAAGTCTAACGCTTCACCCAAGCAACTTGAAACTTGAAAGTGGTGCCAAATTATGTCCGGGACCAGATGGACATCAATACTGGAAATTGTGATCAGACAATTGGAATATTCTTTTTGGGATATCTCCTAGTAAAGGTAAGGACTATATGACAACAATGATTTCACATTGATCGCAATATGTAACGTACTCCAAAACGTATGGCGTTGCTGACGATCAAAGGATCAGAAAACGACCCCCCCCCCCCATTTCATGCATTCATGATGAAACATAATACCTATTATATACCTTTGAACTGGAAATAGTAGCGTGTCCAGGCGAGCAACGCGAACGCTTTTAGCTAAATTCACGTATTGCTCCATAACACAGTTACCAGGAATTAGCCAGGATCACTCTGAAACTATACAATATTCACCACGGTATAACACGCGAACGTATACATGAAAACATTTATTATTTTTCACATGTTGAACGATGGATAGTTAATGTCAAATGAGCCATAGTATTGTCTCCATAGCTATAATATAGAATATAGATATAGCCCTGCAAACACTGCGACGCACAGTGAAAATCCCTATCCTTTACAGCAGTGGCACACTGAGTACAAAAAGTGTTAAAGGTCCCGTGCATTGCTATTCCTTGCACTATTTGGGCAACTTTACACAATTCCTGTGAGTCTATGGAACACATCTGTAAAGTTTTTTTCAAAAAAATTCAATGTTTTATATTTCTAATGAAGTAATCAAAAGCATAATTTTTCTAGTTCAGGATTTCAGGCTGTTATTGGATGGGCTCCGCCCATAAGCGCTTTGAGTGACAGTCACCCACAGTCTGCACTGGCACAGAGAGAGAGATAGAGAGATTGTTAGGGTTTGTAACCGACCTCAAGCGCAACGGCACAGAGAGAGTTGTTTTCAGAGTTAGCCAAAGCAAGGGCGTATTTATTTTCAGAGTTACAAGATTGAATTAAGTTGAGCAACCGAACAAACGGGGAATCTGGTATGTGAAGATTGTTGCGGCTCTGCAGATTCTCCCAGTAGGTGGTGGTGAGGAATTAGCTTGTGACGTCTGAAGCCGCTCTGCAGATCCTCCCAGCTTTCACTCCCGGTGGAAACGGAGAGAGAGAGAAATCTGAGTTAGCCCAGCGCACAACAGAAACAGAGAGGTGACTGATCCAATAAATATCCAAGTGACTTGATCTTCGGTGTACCACACACAGTTAGCAGAGTCCAGAGAAAAAACAATACGGTAATCCAAAGTGTAAATCCAACACAAAAAATAGGTGAGAACAGTATAAACAAAAACGGGATCTCTTCGATGTTTCAAAAACACACAAAAAACTGGTGATCCAAAAAGAACTGTTTCCAAAAACTCACCAGAGCGCAACACGTAAAGCGGGCAGATAACGAGGCGCAGCTCCGAACGGGGAATCAGGTTCTCCACAGGGATTCTTCACGAAAGTCCTGGAGAGCAACAGACAGGGAACAGCGACGGGGAAGACAAGCAAATGCAGGAGTAATTCAAAACGATCCAACATCGATAGTAGGGGGATCAGGGTATATAAAGCCACAGGGCGCTGATTACAAGCTGTGACAGCTGCGGGATGAAATTGATCATTGCTCCAGAAGCGTGTGGTGGGGAGAGCACCAATCAACACGGCACTTTACAGGAACGGAGCGTGTGGCGGGGAATGCAATTAATCAACAAAGTACCTTAAAGGAACGGAGCGTGTGGGTGGGGAGCGGACCAAACCTCACAGTACCCCCCCCTCCACGGGAGCCACCCGGCGACCAGGCCGACCCGGCTCGCCCGGATGGGCACGATGGAAGTCGGTGATCAGGCCGGGATCCACGATGAGCTGGCGGGAGACCCAGCTCCGTTCCTCCGGACCGTAACCCTCCCAGTCCACCAGGTACTGGAACCCCCGACCCCGCCGTCGAACGCCCATCAACCGGCGGACCTGCCACTGGGGGTGACCGTCCACCATCTTGGGAGGAGGTGGTTCCGGAGCAGGAGGCATCAGGGGACTGAGAGAGACAGGCTTAACCCGGGACACATGGAAAACGGGGTGAATGTGCATGGACGCAGGAAGCTTAAGACGCACCGCCGCCGGACTGAGTACCTTCAGAACCTCAAAAGGTCAGACGAACCGGGGGTTAAGTTTCTTGGCCGAGGACCGAAGTGGAAGGTCCCTTGCGGAAAGCCACACCCTCTGCCCAGGGTGGTACGTCGGCGCAGGAACCCGGCGCCGGTCAGCCCCACGACAGGCGCGATCTGATGACCGGAGCAGCGCGGTCCTGGCGATCTCCCAGACCCGACGTCACCGGTCAAGGTGGTCCTGTACGGAGGGAACTGCCACCTCCGTCTCCTGTGCAGGGAAAAGAGGGGGTTGGTAGCCCAGGGATACCTCAAAGGGTGAGAGGCCGGTGGCGGAACTGACCATGGAGTTGATGGAGTACTCGACCCAGGGAAGGAAACGGCTCCAAGAAGCTGGTCTCTCGGCAGCCACACACCGAAGAGCAGACTCCACACTCTGGTTCATCCTCTCCGTTTGTCCGTTAGTCTGGGGATGATAACCAGAGGAAAGACTGACCGTTGCCCCCAATCCCTTGCAAAAAGCCCGCCATACCTGGGAAGTGAACTGGGGCCCCCGGTCCGAGATGACGTCCTGGGGAAAACCATGGAGGCGAAACACGTGGCGTGTCAGGAGGTCCGCCGTCTCGGCCGCCAAGGGAAGCTTGGGAAGGGCCACGAGGTGAACCCCCTTGCTGAACCGATCCACCACGGTCAGAAGGCACGTGTTCCCCTGGGAGGAGGGAAGACCCGTGACGAAGTCCAGCGCCACATGTGACCAAGGACGGCTCGGAATGGGAAGCGGCTGTAATAGCCCGGAGGGTGCCTGGTGGGAGGCCTTGCTGCGGGCGCAGACTGCGCAGGCCAGTACGAACTCCTTGACGTCGTTCCTCATGGTGGGCCACCAGAATCGACGAGCCAGGAAGGAGAACGTGCGATGAACGCCCGGGTGGCAGGCGAACCGGCTGGTATGGCCCCACTGGAGGACCCGGGACCGGACCGAGTCGGGGACGAAGAGACGATGAACCGGTACATTGCCTGGAGCGCGATGGAAGCGTAGGGCACGCCTTACCACCCCCTCGATGCCCAAGGTGACGACTCCTACCACCCTGGCCTCTGGGAGGATGGGAGTCGGGTCCTCAGTGGTTGGAGCCCCCTTGGAGTGTAACCGGGACAGGGAGTCGGCCTTCGTGTTGCGGGAACCAGGGCGAAACGTCAGCGAGAAGTCGAACCGACTGAGGAAGCTGGCCCATCTTGCCTGCCGGCCATTGAGGCGCTTGGAAGCACGGATGTACGTCAAGTTCTTGTGGTCCGTCCAAATGGTAAACGGCTCCTCGGCCCCCTCTAGCCAATGACGCCACTCCTCCAAGGCAGCCACAACCGCCAGCAGCTCCCGATTGCCGGTGTCATAGTTCCTCTCGGCAGGGAGGAACCGACGTGAGTAGAAGGCGCACGGATGTACCTTCTGGTCTGTTGCCGACCGCTGGGATAAGATAGCTCCCAGTCCAGTATCCGAGGCGTCCACCTCAACGATGAACTGTCTCTTGGGGTCTGGATGGAGCAAGATCGGGGCGGAAGTGAACCTCTTCTTGAGGGAGCGGAACGCAGCACACGCCGCTGGGGACCAGTCGAACGGCAGGGCGGGAGAGGTCAGTCTGGTAAGCGGTTCCGCCACTTGACTGTAGTTCCGGATGAACCTTCGGTAGAAGTTGGCGAACCCGAGGAAGCTCTGTAACTCCTTCCGAGAGGTGGGTTCCGGCCACTCCTCCACGGCCAGGATCTTGCGAGGATCAGCTCGGGTCAAGCCTCTCTCCACGATGAAGCCCAGGTAATCGACGGAGTCGGAGTGGAATCGGCACTTCTCTGCCTTGACGAAGAGCCGATTGTGGAGGAGGCGCTACAGCACACGGTGGACATGCTGGATGTGTTCCTCGAGGGTCTTGGAGAAGATGAGGATGTCGTCTAGGTATACTACCACAAACTCCTCCAGCATGTCACGAAGGACGTCGCTCATTAGCGCCTGGAATACCGCCGGAGCGTTGGTGAGGCCGAACGGCATCACCAGGTACTCGTAGTGGCCCCTGGGAGTCTTGAAGGCGGTCTTCCATTCATCGCCCTCTCGGATACGGACTAGATGGTAGGCACTCCGGAGGTCCAGCTTGGTAAAGACGGTAGCCTGGGTGAGAGGCTCGAAGGTGGAGTTCATGAGAGGTAGAGGATACTTGTTCTTAATGGTGATCTCGTTGAGCTGGCGATAGTCGATGCAGGGTCGAAGGTCTCCGTCCTTCTTCCCAACAAAGAAGAAACCGGCCACCACAGGAGAGGAGGAAGGCCGAATGAGTCCTGCTTCCAAGGACTCAGAGATGTATTGATCCATCGCTGCCTTCTCCGGGACCGTCAGACTGTAGAGGCGGCTGCCGGGAAGGGGAGCCCCTGAGCGGAGGTCGATGGCACAGTCGTAAGGCCGGTGAGGCGGAAGGGCCTGAGCCCTGGACTTACTGAAAACCTCCATGAGGTCGTGGTACTCGGGGGGTATGGTCGAGAGGTCCGTAGGCGGCTCACCAACGGATCTCCGGGGCGAGGGACAGGACGGCGCCTGAAGACACTGGGCATGACAGGAGGAGCTCCAACCCTTGATGGTACCGGAGGACCAGGCGATGTGGGGCTCGTGCAGCGCGAGCCAGGGCCGGCCCAGGACTACTGGGACAAGAGGGGATCTGGTGATAAAAAACTGGAGTCTCTCAACGTGGTTACCAGCAATGGTGAGCAGGACAGGGCAGGTGCGTTGAGTGATGTCAGCCAGGCGGTGTTGATCCAATGCGAATACCTCCAATGGCCTCACTAGGTCCTCAAGTGGAATGTTGGCCCGGGTAGCAAACTCGAAGTCTAGGAAACTCTCGTCAGCCCCCGAGTCAATGAGTGCCTCCACCGTGGCCCGTTGGTCCGCCCAGGCCAGGGTGACGCTCATCAGACGGCTAGGTGGTGCACGGCTCTGGGAACGAGAAAAACGGCTCACCAGGATCTCCCGGGGTCCCGGCGAGCCTGGTCTTTTGGCCGGGTGGGGCAGTTGGCGATACGGTGTCCATCTCGACCGCAGTAGAGGCAAAGGCCGGACCTGAACCTCGCCTCCCGTTCAGCTTGGCTAAGATGAGAACGTCCCAGCTGCATGGGTTCCTCCTCGGGCACCGAACGGGAGGGAAAAGAGCCACCAGTAGTGTTGGGAGCAGGGCGACCAGCAGTACCGTCACGAGTAAGGGGGGTCCGGAGTACCTCTGGAGGTCCCTGTCGGGTTCTCTCACGTCTTCTCTCCTGGAGGCGTCCGTCGATGCGAATGGCGAGGCTGAACAGGTCCTCGAGGGACTCAGGTTCCTCACGGGTCGCGAGCTGGTCCCTGACTGCGTCGTTGAGCCCCCTCATGAAGGTGAGACGAAGTGCTTGATCGTTCCAACCGCTCTCCGTTGCCGCCAGTCTGAACTCCAGCACGTAGTCGGTGACCCCGCCACTGCCCTGCCGGAAGGTACCCAACCGGGCTCCAGGGTCCAGGGTCCAGGGAAAACCCTGCGGAGCTCAGCCACGAAGTCTGGGTAGGAAAAGCAGAAATCTGCCCCCATTGCCCAGGAGGCAGTGACCCACTGTGCTGCCCGGCCTGAGAGCAGGTTAGTCATGTAAGCCACTTGGGCTCCCCTTGAAGTGAATCGACTGGGTTGATGATGAAAAACCAACTCACATTGCATGATGAATGTGGCACAATCCTCGAAGTTACCGTCGAACAACCGTGGTTCGGAGAGACGGGGCTCCCGAGGTGCGGGATCGGGAGGCGCGGGACCTGCCAGGGCTGCGGGTGATGCTCCGGCCGAGGCTCCTGAAGTAAGTGGGGTTACAAGCAAGGTGTTAACGGTTTCACTCAGCGTTTGTAAGTGGAGGAGAATATTAGCCTGCTGGCTAGCCAGACAGCCCAGGGACCCCTGAATAGGCAGGACCTGCTCTCGGAGTTCCTGTACAGCAGCCGCAGCCGCATCTAGCTGAAGGCTGTGGTCGTTGGTTAACTCTATCTGGACTGCTAACGCTGTTCTGACTCTCTCTGTGTCGGCTGGGGTCGTCATGGTTGGATCGTAATGTTAGGGTTTGTAACCGACCTCAAGCGCAACGGCACAGAGAGAGTTGTTTTCAGAGTTAGCCAAAGCAAGGGCGTATTTATTTTCAGAGTTACAAGATTGAATTAAGTTGAGCAACCGAACAAACGGGGAATCTGGCATGTGAAGATTGTTGCGGCTCTGCAGATTCTCCCAGTAGGTGGTGGTGAGGAATTAGCTTGTGACGTCTGAAGCCGCTCTGCAGATCCTCCCAGCTTTCACTCCCGGTGGAAACGGAGAGAGAGAGAAATCTGAGTTAGCCCAGCGCACAACAGAAACAGAGAGGTGACTGATCCAATAAATATCCAAGTGACTTGATCTTTGGTGTACCACACACAGTTAGCAGAGTCCAGAGAAAAAACAATACAGTAATCCAAAGTGTAAATCCAACACAAAAAATAGGTGAGAACAGTATAAACAAAAACGGGATCTCTTCGGTGTTTCAAAAACACACAAAAAACTGGTGATCCAAAAAGAACTGTTTCCAAAAACTCACCAGAGCGCAACGCGTAAAGCGGGCAGATAACGAGGCGCAGCTCCGAACGGGGAATCAGGTTCTCCACAGGGATTCTTCACGAAAGTCCTAGAGAGCAACAGACAGGGAACAGCGACGGGGAAGACAAGCAAATGCAGGAGTAATTCAAAACGATCCAACATCGATAGTAGGGGGATCAGGGTATATAAAGCCACAGGGCGCTGATTACAAGCTGTGACAGCTGCGGGATGAAATTGATCATTGCTCCAGAAGCGTGTGGTGGGGAGAGCACCAATCAACACGGCACTTTACAGGAACGGAGCGTGTGGCGGGGAATGCAATTAATCAACAAAGTACCTTAAAGGAACGGAGCGTGTGGGTGGGGAGCGGACCAAACCTCACAGAGATAGAGGTCAGGTTGTGTGTAAAATGCGTGTGTGTTATGAGCGTGCTCCGGGAGAAGTCCCTCCACAGGTTGTGTGCAGGGGAGGAAACTAACTTTTTGGCTTACCAGCCAACTGGCGAGTATCTGATTTTTTTTACCAGCCAAACAGATTTTTTACCAGACAAAAAAAATCGCTAATTGTGATAATTACTTCTTTGTATGTCTTCGTCTAAATAGATTTTCAATCATAGTAAAATAATCACACCGTGTCTCTACTCTTTAAAATATTTATTAGCATAAAACATGAATCTCTACTCTTCACAATATTAGCATAAAACATATTAACATGAAAGAGGTATCTATTCTGGACTGGGTTGGGCTGAACTGGGCAGTGAAAGATGCTGGGTTGGACTGGGTTGGGCAGTGAAAGAAAAAAACCGAAGTATGTTGTGAAGTGTATAGATAGATGTGAAATGTATAGATGTAGCAGTAGTCTATCTGTATGTCATATGTTATGATGAATTGAAAATGGGGGACCCTGATGTAAACAAGACGAAAGTCTTTCTCTGGGCTGCATCCCCTTAACAATTGTGTGTATTGAGCCGTACTGTATTGTACCCATTCTGCAATCTGTTAATAAAGTTTTCAATCAATCAATCAAGTTAACTTTGAACCTCGGTTGTCAAGCCTCGTCAATGTTGTGTATGCATCTGGGTAGGCACACTGTGCCTTTAAGACAGCACGGTGGTCTTACGACAGTGCTGTGAAGTACCGTCAAGTGTTGTGGTAACGTCAGTTGGGTTGGTGTGCTGTTGTGCACAGTGCACTGGTTGAGCTTAGCTAGCCCCTTTCGTGACTGCGATGTGCAAGCCAGGGGCTTTTGAGCATGAAATAAAATGTCTAACCTTACGTCGTAGTCCGGTGCTTTTTTGGAAACATTATAGTCATAACAGATACACCTAGCTGGCTGCTTTGAGCACACGGGGCTAACGTTAGCTAGCAAGCAGCTATCGCTAAAACGCTAACTAGAAGCTAACCACTGTATACAGTTCCAGTAGACTAACATTACACCTCTGTGATTTAAATGTGTCCTTAGTAACTTATACTCGAGGGTTGTGCTAGGGTTGGATGCAGTTCCCCGTTGGTCAGTCTGTCTGTTTTCCATCTTCTGCTGTGTTTAACGTTATCCGTTTGAGAGTGCTCCTGATGGCTAGCCTAGTAACGCAGGACTTTTATCATTATATGTCCGCGGGTTGGCCAGTACTGCGCGAACTTTTATTAAACATTATTTTTTTTTTTTTTTTTACCTTTATTTTACCAGGTAGTCACTTGAGATCAAAGATCTCTTTTTCGAGCAAGACCTGGTGCAGTGATTGCAGAATGTTTTTTTTTTTGTATACTCGCCAGACTGGCGAGTGGTCTTCATGAATCACTCGCCAAACGTAAAAAATACTCGCATTTGGCGAGTAAAGTGGCCTAATTTCCTCCCCTGGTTGTGTGTAAAATGCGTGTGTGTTATGAGCGTGCTCCGGGAGAAGTCCCTCCACAGGTTGTGTGTAAAATGCGTGTGTGTTATGAGCGTGCTCCGGGAGAAGTCCCTCCACAGGTTGTGTGTAAAATGCGTAGAGGGGGCATAACTGCAAATCAGTACCTTATTCACGTCAGCAATACTGTCAAATCAGAACGGCTTAGTTGAGTGAGGGAAGATCTTGTGAACTCGAGACTAGACTGATGAGTCAATATGATAATTAACGACACAGACCACATTGATATAATCCCCCATTGCTAGGAAACAATGCTAAACACTGGAAAAGGCCATTTATAATGCATGGGACCTTTAAGGACCTGCACATTCCCGTTTTGTTTTTAATAAAAGAGCTGTCCAGACACAGAAAGATAGTCTCTCCCATCAAAAAAGTGGTTACTTACAGGGTGTAAATCACCTTTGTTGAAGCATGTTGTTTCTCATAGACGGTTTTTGTATATGAATCTAAATAACAGGAATGATGAGTTCAACATGAGATTTCATGTTAAAGTGGATGATTATGTATTGTATGCATCATCAGATACCATGAAGTGCTTTGGTTGTTGGGTCTCAGGACTTACGACAAAAAGGGCTTTCTCTTAGGGCCATTTGAGACCTTTTCGGGCCGATTTTGGGATTCACCAACCGTCCCAATAAAACATATATAATTAATATTATATTATAATATATTGTCTATATTCATGTCTTGCCCGAAAATATCTCAAATGGCCCTAAGAGAAAGCCCTTTTTGTCATAAATCCATTGGTGAATGAGACCCATTTGTTATTAAAACATGTCCTAAGAATCAGGTCGTGCTGACGCTGGAGCTGGAGAGGGAACTAGTGGACAGGGAAAGGCTGGTGAAGCTGCTGACAGCAGTGTAGCTGAAACTAGTGGACAAACAGATGGAGGAAGGAAGAAGGGGCAAGACGCTAAAGAAGTGTCAAATAATGAGACTATGGGAATATATAGTAGTGGTGAGGAGCAGGCAGAAGTGGCCAGTGAGAAACAGACAGGCAGTGCTGCTGTGTCTGAGAGTAACACACAGGAGAGTAGCAGTGGTCTGTGTGGCAAACAGAGCATGGGCGACAGTGCAGCAGCAGGTGAACAGAAAATGTTGGTGGAAATGGAAGATACTGCTGTTTTAAAATCTGCACCTCATAAACGTAAAGCAAATAATAAGAAGGGGTCAACTCACACAAGCAAAAAAGGGTCAGCTCAGAATATGTGTGATAGCCAGACAGAGCAATTGGCTTCCCAGTCAGACCTAAGTCAGATGGTAGTGACATATCTGAGGTAAGGAAGTCACTTAGCCAAGGCAAAAGAGTAATTTCCCATGCCCCGAGAGAGTGCACGCTGGGTGCCCCACCCACTTATACCTCCCCAGGTCAGCCCGTGCACTTTTGACTCTGTCAACCCGCAGTGAGTGACAGCTCAACGGACCAACCCGACCCAAATCCCAGGGTCGCTACAATACTCTCAATGTGACTAGAGACATCACTACCTCTATGAGGGATTTGGAGACTGAGATAGTGGACCTTGAGAAAATGTTTGTGTCCACAGGAAATCAAGGACAGTTTGAAGTCCTTAATTCTGAAGAAAATGTCTTTAGCACATGCTAGGTGTGAAGGCTCAAGGACCTTTGTTAAAGTCACGTTTTATGAATGCAAATGCTATGGATGTGCCTTCCAGTTACTTCTTTGGCCTGGAGAAGAAAAATGGACAGAACAAATTCATTCACTCTCTTCTGTCAGAGACAGGGCATAAAATCACTGATGCCAGTCAAATCCGCAGATGGGCTGTTCAGTTTTATTCTGCTTTGTATAGCAGTGAGTATGTTGAAAATTATGTCCTTTTACATACCTTTTGTGAAGGATTGCCTAAGGTGTCATGGGATTCTAATGTGCTGCTTGAGAAACCTTTGGACTCATCAGAACTCTATTCTGCCTTACAGTGGTTAGCATAGAGCAGCTGGTGGGAGATTTAAAGAGAAACGTGCGTAATAGGAAAGTTAAGAGTGCAGAAAGGATGAAGAGAGGAGCAGGTAAGATAGAGACGGAGACAGTAGTGATTCAGTTTGAAGGTGAGGTTGTTCCTAGTGAGGTGTTTGTAGGGTATATGGTGTTTAGGGTTAGGGAGTTTGTTCAGAGTCCACTGAGGTGTTATAGGTGCCAAGAGTTTGGGCATATAGCCATTACGTGTAGGAAGAAACAGAGGTGTGCAAGGTGTGGCGGGGAACATGACTATGGGAAATGTGGAGAGGGAGTGAGGCTGAAGTGTTGTAGTTGTGGTGGGGAGCATAGTGTAGCGTTTAGGGGTTGTGAGGTGATAAAAAGGGAGGTAGTGGTTCAGAGAGTGAGGAGGGAGGGTAAGTTATCATATGCAGAGGCGGCTAGGAGGGTAGGAGAGGGAAGTCAAGATAAGGTACAGGGGTTTAGAGAAGGGCAGTTGGCAGAAAGGGTAGGACAGGAGGATAGAGAGAGGGTGTGGGAAGAGAAGTTTAGTATTTTTGAAAATGGGGGACCCTGATGTAAACAAGACGAAAGTCTTTCTCTGGGCTGCATCCCCTTAACAATTGTGTGTATTGAGCCGTACTGTATTGTACCCATTCTGCAATCTGTTAATAAAGTTTTCAATCAATCAATCAAGTTAACTTTGAACCTCGGTTGTCAAGCCTCGTCAATGTTGTGTATGCATCTGGGTAGGCACACTGTGCCTTTAAGACAGCACGGTGGTCTTACGACAGTGCTGTGAAGTACCGTCAAGTGTTGTGGTAACGTCAGTTGGGTTGGTGTGCTGTTGTGCACAGTGCACTGGTTGAGCTTAGCTAGCCCCTTTCGTGACTGCGATGTGCAAGCCAGGGGCTTTTGAGCATGAAATAAAATGTCTAACCTTACGTCGTAGTCCGGTGCTTTTTTGGAAACATTATAGTCATAACAGATACACCTAGCTGGCTGCTTTGAGCACACGGGGCTAACGTTAGCTAGCAAGCAGCTATCGCTAAAACGCTAACTAGAAGCTAACCACTGTATACAGTTCCAGTAGACTAACATTACACCTCTGTGATTTAAATGTGTCCTTAGTAACTTATACTCGAGGGTTGTGCTAGGGTTGGATGCAGTTCCCCGTTGGTCAGTCTGTCTGTTTTCCATCTTCTGCTGTGTTTAACGTTATCCGTTTGAGAGTGCTCCTGATGGCTAGCCTAGTAACGCAGGACTTTTATCATTATATGTCCGCGGGTTGGCCAGTACTGCGCGAACTTTTATTAAACATTATTTTTTTTTTTTTTTTTTACCTTTATTTTACCAGGTAGTCACTTGAGATCAAAGATCTCTTTTTCGAGCAAGACCTGGTGCAGTGATTGCAGAATGTTTTTTTTTTTGTATACTCGCCAGACTGGCGAGTGGTCTTCATGAATCACTCGCCAAACGTAAAAAATACTCGCATTTGGCGAGTAAAGTGGCCTAATTTCCTCCCCTGGTTGTGTGTAAAATGCGTGTGTGTTATGAGCGTGCTCCGGGAGAAGTCCCTCCACAGGTTGTGTGTAAAATGCGTGTGTGTTATGAGCGTGCTCCGGGAGAAGTCCCTCCACAGGTTGTGTGTAAAATGCGTAGAGGGGGCATAACTGCAAATCAGTACCTTATTCACGTCAGCAATACTGTCAAATCAGAACGGCTTAGTTGAGTGAGGGAAGATCTTGTGAACTCGAGACTAGACTGATGAGTCAATATGATAATTAACGACACAGACCACATTGATATAATCCCCCATTGCTAGGAAACAATGCTAAACACTGGAAAAGGCCATTTATAATGCATGGGACCTTTAAGGACCTGCACATTCCCGTTTTGTTTTTAATAAAAGAGCTGTCCAGACACAGAAAGATAGTCTCTCCCATCAAAAAAGTGGTTACTTACAGGGTGTAAATCACCTTTGTTGAAGCATGTTGTTTCTCATAGACGGTTTTTGTATATGAATCTAAATAACAGGAATGATGAGTTCAACATGAGATTTCATGTTAAAGTGGATGATTATGTATTGTATGCATCATCAGATACCATGAAGTGCTTTGGTTGTTGGGTCTCAGGACTTACGACAAAAAGGGCTTTCTCTTAGGGCCATTTGAGACCTTTTCGGGCCGATTTTGGGATTCACCAACCGTCCCAATAAAACATATATAATTAATATTATATTATAATATATTGTCTATATTCATGTCTTGCCCGAAAATATCTCAAATGGCCCTAAGAGAAAGCCCTTTTTGTCATAAATCCATTGGTGAATGAGACCCATTTGTTATTAAAACATGTCCTAAGAATCAGGTCGTGCTGACGCTGGAGCTGGAGAGGGAACTAGTGGACAGGGAAAGGCTGGTGAAGCTGCTGACAGCAGTGTAGCTGAAACTAGTGGACAAACAGATGGAGGAAGGAAGAAGGGGCAAGACGCTAAAGAAGTGTCAAATAATGAGACTATGGGAATATATAGTAGTGGTGAGGAGCAGGCAGAAGTGGCCAGTGAGAAACAGACAGGCAGTGCTGCTGTGTCTGAGAGTAACACACAGGAGAGTAGCAGTGGTCTGTGTGGCAAACAGAGCATGGGCGACAGTGCAGCAGCAGGTGAACAGAAAATGTTGGTGGAAATGGAAGATACTGCTGTTTTAAAATCTGCACCTCATAAACGTAAAGCAAATAATAAGAAGGGGTCAACTCACACAAGCAAAAAAGGGTCAGCTCAGAATATGTGTGATAGCCAGACAGAGCAATTGGCTTCCCAGTCAGACCTAAGTCAGATGGTAGTGACATATCTGAGGTAAGGAAGTCACTTAGCCAAGGCAAAAGAGTAATTTCCCATGCCCCGAGAGAGTGCACGCTGGGTGCCCCACCCACTTATACCTCCCCAGGTCAGCCCGTGCACTTTTGACTCTGTCAACCCGCAGTGAGTGACAGCTCAACGGACCAACCCGACCCAAATCCCAGGGTCGCTACAATACTCTCAATGTGACTAGAGACATCACTACCTCTATGAGGGATTTGGAGACTGAGATAGTGGACCTTGAGAAAATGTTTGTGTCCACAGGAAATCAAGGACAGTTTGAAGTCCTTAATTCTGAAGAAAATGTCTTTAGCACATGCTAGGTGTGAAGGCTCAAGGACCTTTGTTAAAGTCACGTTTTATGAATGCAAATGCTATGGATGTGCCTTCCAGTTACTTCTTTGGCCTGGAGAAGAAAAATGGACAGAACAAATTCATTCACTCTCTTCTGTCAGAGACAGGGCATAAAATCACTGATGCCAGTCAAATCCGCAGATGGGCTGTTCAGTTTTATTCTGCTTTGTATAGCAGTGAGTATGTTGAAAATTATGTCCTTTTACATACCTTTTGTGAAGGATTGCCTAAGGTGTCATGGGATTCTAATGTGCTGCTTGAGAAACCTTTGGACTCATCAGAACTCTATTCTGCCTTACAGTGGTTAGCATAGAGCAGCTGGTGGGAGATTTAAAGAGAAACGTGCGTAATAGGAAAGTTAAGAGTGCAGAAAGGATGAAGAGAGGAGCAGGTAAGATAGAGACGGAGACAGTAGTGATTCAGTTTGAAGGTGAGGTTGTTCCTAGTGAGGTGTTTGTAGGCAGTGTTGGGAAAGTTCACTTTCTACATGAACTAGTTCAGTTCACAGTTCACAATTTTTTAAATGAACTAGTTCAGTTCATAGTTCATAATTCAAAATTTTGAACTAAAGTTCATGGTTTCAAAAATGAACTAATTTAGTTCTTTTTTGATATATATATATATTTTTTTATATAGATTTTTCACGTAGTTACTTACATTACAAAAACACACATTGGGACAATGGAGGGGGGGGGGGTCCTCCAGTTCATCTCTATGCCATCATCCACACCATAAGCAAGCAAAAACAAAACAAAAAGAAGCAAGCAAAAAGGAAAAGCAAACCATCTCTATACCACATTTGTAAAAATTGAGGCTTATCCCCCCCCCCCCCCCCCCCCCGAACCACCTCCAATGTACAGTCCCCCCCACCTACCCAACCTCCTCCAATGTACAGTTTCTATGTCAAATGTATATAGGCCTACTCTCTTTTCTGGACTCTTTTTGTATCACAAACAGTACTGTATTTGCAAATCTGGTATGTCATAAATGTATAGATGTAGCAGTACTGTCTATCTGTATGTCATGTATGTCCTGATTAATTGAAAATGGGGGACCCTGATACAGACAGTACAGCTCAATACATACAATTGTTAAGGGGATGCAGACCAGAGAAAGACTTTCGTCTTGTTTACATCAGGGTCCCCCATTTTCAATTCATGACTGAGCTGTATACTGTACCCATTCTGCAATATGTTAATAAAGTGTTCAATCAATCAATCAATCACTTGGCCCCAGAACCTGGATAAACACTTAGATTCCCAAAAGTAGTGATAGACTGTAGCCTGTAGGTACCCAGGTCTGTTTGACATTTCGAACATAAAGGAGATATTGAACGGCCCATTTTGTTAGTTCTTTTTTCAATACGTTGCTGCAAACTATTATTTGTAAAAAATATTGAACCACACAGACAGCAATCAGAATACTGGCATTTCCATAACGCTTTGCACCGCGCATTCAGTCCACACTGCAGCTTTCATCTCTACAGTATATTTTCAAAAACATGAGGAACAACTTTGCTTGAATTGTCTTTATTATGAAAACTAAAACAGGACGTTTGCATATTCTCAATGTTGCTGTCGACGTCGTCGCGTCGATGTGGGGACTTGCTTCTTCAAACCGGGTGGACAAAGTTTACAGACAAACGTTAGATTGTTTCCGTCTGAGTCAGTACTGACTTTAACGTTAAACTATTTTAAATCCCCAAGCGCCGACATCTAGAGGTAGAGTTCTCTGAGCGAGTGCTGCTCTCGACCTGCTGCTGCGCAGCTCTGGGCTTCTGCTCGCAGACGCAAGATTCAGCTGTTGTTGTGATGAGTCTGGTGACGTAGCAGGGGGTGTACAGGCGCGTTGCCAGATCGGTTGGTTTTCCACATAATTTTAAAGCCTGTTTACGGTGTGTTTTAACAGGGGTTTCGGCTGAAATACATATGAAATCTGGCACATCTTTGAACGCCGTTATAACAGTGCTGAGAATGAACGCACTTTTGAACTCCGTTACACAGCGCTGAGAATGAACGCGTTCTCAATTACGTTCATTTAGCGGATAATCAGTACGTTCAGTTCACGTTCGCCCAAAATACGAACGCGTTCATGAACGATCGTTCATTGAACGCGTTCAGGTACATCACTGTTTGTAGGGTATATGGTGTTTAGGGTTAGGGAGTTTGTTCAGAGTCCACTGAGGTGTTATAGGTGCCAAGAGTTTGGGCATATAGCCATTACGTGTAGGAAGAAACAGAGGTGTGCAAGGTGTGGCGGGGAACATGACTATGGGAAATGTGGAGAGGGAGTGAGGCTGAAGTGTTGTAGTTGTGGTGGGGAGCATAGTGTAGCGTTTAGGGGTTGTGAGGTGATAAAAAGGGAGGTAGTGGTTCAGAGAGTGAGGAGGGAGGGTAAGTTATCATATGCAGAGGCGGCTAGGAGGGTAGGAGAGGGAAGTCAAGATAAGGTACAGGGGTTTAGAGAAGGGCAGTTGGCAGAAAGGGTAGGACAGGAGGATAGAGAGAGGGTGTGGGAAGAGAAGTTTAGTATTGTGGCCTTTGTGGCAGGAGTAGTTAATGCTAGGGCAATGGTTAAGGGCAGAACGGAGAGGATAAAGATGATTGTTAGAGTAGCGGTTCAACACTTGGGCATGGAAGGTTTGAAATGGGAGGATGTGGTTAAGGAATTAGAGAAGGGGATTGTGAATATTCAGGAAGTCCAGAGTCAACCCATTGGAGGCAAGGAGTGTATCACAGAGGGGGGCTCAGTCAGGGAGGAGCAGCATTAGCTGCACTTCATGATGGGGAGGGGGAAATGGACACTGTAGGGGATTAAGGATTCCAGAAGATGGCGGTAATGCCCCAAACGAATGGTGGCCGGCCGCCGTAAAACCCCAAGAAGAAGAAGAAGAAGAAAAAGAAGAAGAAGAAGAAGAAGAAGAAGAAGAAGAAGAAGAAGAAGAAGAAGAAGAAGAAGAAGAAGAAGAAGAAGAAGAAGAAGAAGAAGAAGAAGAGAGCGTGATAAAGTGCAATGGTGCTCTATGTGCTCATTTTGAAGTATAGAGGGGCATTAGACAAAGATGCGCTCTGTCTGGAATGTTATATGCAATTTCTCTGGAACCCATGTTACAGAAATTGAGGAATGAGATGAGGAGTTAGTTATACTTTCCAAGATAACATTGTTTTGTCTGCTTATGCTGATGATCATATGATGTGTGGTTGTTTTAGTAAATAATCAAAATGATGTAAGTATAGAGAATTGCTGAAAATGCTAGGGCTGTGTCAAAATAAATTGGAGGAAGAGTGAGGCTTTAGCTGTTGGTAACTGGCGTGGCAGATGGGTATGTCCGCCTTGCTGCTCCCTGATGGAATGAGCTTGGCGTCGGGAGATGAGGCGGGTAGTGGGAGCGGAGGAGGTGGCGGCGGGGTAGGGAACGGCCATGGCAGGGGAAAGGGGTCGGATGATGACAGTATGGAGTGTGGTTGTGGGGGGTGAGAGCGGGGGAGAAGGGTGGGGTAAGGTGGAGAAGAGGAGCAGGGAAAGTGGGGGGAAGGGGCTTAAGAGGAAGAAGGGTAGGGGTGATAGCTCAAGTGGGTCAGATGGTGAGGGTAGAGGAAATGATATTGCAGAAGTGATTCATATAGTGGTTAGATTTGAGGGAGAGGGGGGAGTTAGAAAAGTAGGGCCGGTCGTATCATAGGAGCGCAGTTAGGTGAGGTAAAGTTTGCAAAGGTTTTGGGAGATGAGAATCTGATTGTGGGGTGTGTAAGTGTAGAGCAGGTGGAGAAGGCTAGGAAAATGAGGAGCATTGGTGGAGTTAGTATAAGTAAAGTAGTAAGAGTAGGGGAGAAGAGGGAGGGGGGGGTGTAAGGGGGTGATAGTTGGGATACCGGTCGAGGTTAGCGTAGAGCAGCTGTTGGGAGATTTAAAGAGAAACGTGCGTAATAGGAAAGTTAAGAGTGCAGAAAGGATGAAGAGAGGAGCAGGTAAGATAGAGACGGGGTAGCACTTTATAATAACACCCTGTTATAATACATTTATAAGGTATTTGTAGATAATTAACTAATCATGAACAAATCATTTATATACATTCGTAAATTATTATTAAATCATTTATAACTATATTTGTATAACATTTACTAATTAGTTCTACATTATTTATAACTCATTATCAACATTGTTTGTACTTGATTTGTTCATCATTAAATAATGTTGTTTAATGTGTAGTAACACATTTGTAGACGCTTTGAAAAATGGATATGAAAAAACGACTATACTGTACCTCCATTTATTTGTTCATGTTCAACAAATGATTTGTTAAGACATTCATAAAACATCTATAAATCATTTGCAGATGCTATTGTGTGCCCTAATCTGAAGTGAAGCCTATTCATCATTGTTGTGAAGGATCAGATTAAACCGAATATATATATTTATTTATATATATATATTTAAATAGTGTTTGTATATCGTTTGATATCCCCTGTATATTCATTGTACAATATGCACTGAATATCCCTTTAGTCTACTAAACAGCCCATAATAGTTTCATTCTACCATTGGACGAGAACCTGGCGCCAGGTTGCCATACCCCTAGGTTCAAGTTCAATCGTGCCGCCCAACATGTCGTGGCAAGCCCCGGTTCCGCGTAGGAATACGTCTGGCGAAATGCGAATGGTACTATTTGTTCATAGCGCATATATATATGGCGCAAGTAAAGTAGAACTTTCTTTTAGTCCAGTTCTTTACCCTCCAACAGAGTGACAGACGCGAAGCCTCACCCACGACGCACGTGTGGTGTAGTAAGGCCTACTTGGCCTCAGAATAGGCATTGAGATATCGTGTGGATTAATAGTTGAATAGTCATAGTTTGGCACTATACCGTCGAGTTGGACGTATTCTATTAAGCTAATAATAGTCTATTTATGTATGGTGCATCGTTCGGTTAGAGTTATAAAGTTATCAGTACCCCCCATCGTTCCTGACGTTATCTGGACGCTTAACCAGGCTGGGCAGACCCCTAGTGGTGCTTGCATCCGAGGAGCTCCGGGCCAGGGCGACTGGACCTGTATATTGGATTACTCTACCCGGACGACGGCGAGCCTTCCACGGCTTGGATTATGCTTTGGGTGCTTTGATTATTCCATGGATAACGGCCAACACTGCGGAGTGTTGGAACTACCCCCCGGAGAGGACTCCAGGTGAGACGGCGCTCTACACCAGTGAGGTCGCCTCACGTCTCTCCGTTGTGGACCGGCAGCTACCGTCCACCAGAGGGTCCAGCTGTATTCGTCTGCGGACCGAGGTTCTGTGGGCACCGTGTTCAAGACTTTGAATTCTCCCAAGAAATCGTCGGCCAGATGGGATACCGCCATCGGCTTCTCTAACCCCCCCCCTCCTACTGTCTTACAACCAGCGGGACCCCCCCCCCCCCTTAGTGTATCCAGCTATAATCATTTAAGTACCATAGCTATAGTTCCTAAATATCCAGGTTGTATACTTACTCCCTGCATAACCAGAGATTGGACATTCAATGTTGATTTACCTACGAATACTCATTTGCCATACAAGTGCATATTTCAAATCATAAGTGTAAACAAGTGAACGTTGTATATACCTTTTGCTATATTAAATATTCGATTTGTACATTTGTGTGGACTTCGTTTCATCAGGTGGGAAAGTGTTCATCATACTTATATCATGTACTGGATGGCCAGAAGTTAAAGTACAAGAGGTAGTGGTATTAAATACCATATCTAACAATACAGTCAGGGAATTGTACCCCTCAGTTACAATTGGTCCTTCGAGCCGGAGGGTAACTAGTGTAATATTAATATAGTGTTATTAATATTGAAATGGCCTATGATGAACACTCCACGAAACGGTCCTCCTAACCTAGAACGCCCGCGGCGCAGACGACAGCCACCTCAGTACTTAGAGGATTACACTGTCAGTCAACTACCTAGCCTTCGACAAACGGTAAACGCGGTAAAAGTAGAAAGTAAAATTATGTCTGACCTTAACGACCAGGTTTCCCCGACCACAGAGGCCCTAGTAGGTCCTAATGTAACTGACCAAGCTCACGGTGGGGACCAGGAGGGAGCTGACATGCCTTTACCCCCCGCCACTACCGAAGAAGTAGTCCCCGACCACCCCCGGGAGGAAGACAACCCTACAGAGAGAGAACTCTGCACGGAAGAAGAGGAGGAGAGCGCCGAGGAAATAGAGCTCCAGGACTCCCCAACGAGTACCCCCAGGAGCGGCTCACGCAGGAGCGGCTCACCTCCACAACCGCCTTCCCCCAGCGAAGCGGAGAGGATGCTACAACAGGCGTTCCTCGTCAGCCTGACAGCCTCTACCGAACGCGATCGACTTCAGGGTGAACGCGACCGTCTCCAAGCACAGGCGCTCAGCGAGCGCGAACAACTCCAAGCGCAACAACGGAGCGAAGAAGAACGCACACGCCTGGAGATGAGACGCCTTCAGATGGAAGAGAATATGGCAAGAGACCGGGCCGACGCCCAGCGCGCCGCTGCCGGTGCCCAAAGAGAAGCAGATCTCACCAAGCGCGAAGTCGAGCGCGACAAGTTACAAGCGCAGCTAATGGAGCAGCTGATCCGCAAGGCAACACCCTCTCCCTCCGCCAGGGGTTCAAGGAACTCGTCGAGACAACAGTCAAGGGCAGCGTCTCCTCAACGAGCAAGCGACCCTGAACTTGACCAACAGACCGAGCCTATACCCCCCGCAGACCCCCTTCCCAGACCGGTCCAAGCGAGACCCAGCTACAAGGAAGGAGCGGCATACACTGCGGAGAAGCTAAATAAACGATTACAGGATCTGGAAGATCTGATAGAGGAAGAAGAGGGAGAGGAGGAGAACCAAGCCCGACGACAGCACAGTACTCCACCGGACCAGGAGGTCCAGTACAGCCCAGGCTATACCCCCGCGGCGCTGCGCTACAGACCCCCGACTCTATTCACGGGTGAGCACGACGCACGACCACCCCCGAGGAATAGCACCTGGACCAGCGGGCCATGGTACCCTGTCAGTACCAGCCCACAGCGAGGCGCAAGAGGGGACTCGCCCAGGAGGTCTCTCCCCCAACGCTCGCCGATGTATCAGCCATCCACGGCGTCATACATTGCCACGCCGTCATTTCCAGACTTCGCCTATGAGAGTCGAGCACAGTACACGGAGCTCTGGATGTGCTTAGAGACAATGATGGTGGATGTCGCTGATGAACGCCACAAGTATGCAATATTACTGAAGCACCTGAAAGTACCGCGAGCGCACAATATAGTGCTAGCCTATGCCACCTCTTCGACACCATACACAGCGGCCCTAGCGGCGCTGGACCAGAGATATGGAAGTATATGGGATTACGTAATCCAAGAGATAAGGCATATTGATCGCCTACCCCCAGCCACAGACAATCGCTCATTAGACGACCTGTCAATCAAAGTGCAGTCCCTGGTAGGGATGCTGGGAGCGCAACGGGAAAAGGGCATGCATGAGCTATACGCCAACTCTAACGTCGAGAGGATTTTGGAGAAGCTGCCACCCGCAAGACAGGAGCGTTTTAGGCGGCAGAGAGACTACCGGGACCCCAACGGCCCCGAACCATCCCTCCTTGATCTAGCCGACTTCCTGGCGAGAGAAGTCAGCAGCTTACGACTGGATACATTCGGGCGGAGCACGCCAAGCTCCAGAGAGGGACCCAGGAGAATAAATGATGGAAGAAGATCGGTGACTGTCATGCACCAATCAGAGTCAGTACCGAGCAGTAAGAGTCACAGCACCCCCTCGAGAAAGGAGAAGTGGAAGATAGCGTGTCCCTACTGTGAGAAAGAACACTGGCTGTCACAATGTGACCTATTCACAAAGATGAATGCAGAAGAAGTGAGTCAATGGATAAAGTCCAACAGGCGCTGTTACCGATGTGCGCGGCCACACATGGCAGCCGAATGCCGCCTAAAGAAAAGGTGCAGTCGGTGCAACGGAGCCCATCTAGATATACTACACGAGAGTAACAGAAGACGGCCTCCACCTGCACCATCGAGCGGCACCAAGGCAAGTGTCATGTACATTGACCCCGCCAGCAGCAGCGGCGCCCAAGTGCTCTTAAAGGTAGTCCGTGTGACATTGAGCTACCAAGATAAAGTCATGGACACTTACGCCGTCCTTGATGACGGGTCAGAGAAGACCCTTCTGCTCGCGTCCGCTGCGGCCCAGCTGGGACTGCGGGGGAGCAAGAACGAAATGACGATTCGGACAATAAGAAGAGATTTAAAGACGATAAAGGGCGAGAATGTCTCCTTCACTATCGCAGCAAACGGGCAGCCAGAGCGACGGTATAAGATTACAAATGCTTTCACCAGCCAAGAAATAGGACTATCGCAGTACACCTACCCTGTTGCCAAGTTGATGGATAAATATGTGCACCTGCGCCAATTACCTATCCCGCTCATAGACGGCGCTACCCCGACCCTGCTGATAGGCTCCGACCATGCAGAACTCATAGTCCCGATTGACCGGGTCCATACAGGACCCCGAGGCTGTCCTGCAGCAGTCGAGACCCGCCTAGGGTGGACCCTACAAGGCCCCCTCGCTAAATCTCTCAACCGAACAGCAGCCACTAGCTGCCTCCACTCCAGAACGACAGAAGAAGACACCACTCTCCTGCAGCATGTCGAGAGGCTATGGACACTAGAGACAATGCCCTTTAAGAACGAAAAGAAAGATATTCGTTCTAAAGAAGACATTTACGCCATCAACCTACTCGAGCAGGGGACAAAGAGAGTCACAGTCGGCGGAGTGATGAGATACGCAACTCCACTCCTGAGGCGAGAGGGAATGCCCACCTTTCACGCAAAGAAAGACGCCACGGAGCGCTATCTACTGAACACGGAGCGGCGCCTAGCCAAAGACCCCGCTCAAGAGAGTGTGTACCGCGCTGAGATTGAGAAGCTAATCACAGCGGGACACGTAACAAAGATTGACATTAAAGAGGCCGATCAGACGACCGAATCATGGTACGTGCCGCATCACAAGGTCCATCACAACGGCAAGGATCGCATTGTGTTTAACTGCAGCTACCAGATCGGATCCCAAAATCTGAATAAAGAGCTCTTGCCCGGCCCCACACTCGGCCCCTCCCTACTAGGCGTGCTACTGCGCTTCCGCCAGGACAAGGTGGCTATCAGCGGGGATATCAAAGGGATGTTCCTGCAGGTGAGACTAGTGGAGGAGGACAAGCCCTTGCTGCGGTTCCTATGGAGAGAGAGGATCGGAGATGAGAACCCAGCCATCTACCAGTGGGAAGTACTCCCCTTCGGAACCACATGCAGCCCGTGCTGTGCTACATTTGCACTACAGAAACACGTCGCAGAGGACCCAACAGCAGATGAAGAGGTCCAACACAGTGTGAAGAACAGTTTCTACATGGACAACTGTTTACAAAGCGTTTCGACTCAAGAAGAAGCCGAGGCTCTCCTAATCAAGCTACGCGCCTCCCTGATCAAAGGCGGCTTTGATCTCAGGCAGTGGGCCAGCAGTGACCCGCACGTATTGCGCAGCCTCTCCCCCGCGGACAAGGCTGCCAGCAGCGAGACCTGGATGGCGACCATCCCAGGAGAAGCCCAAGAAATGACACTAGGACTAGTCTGGCGCTTCAAAACAGACTCGCTCCACTATAGACACAAACCCTTGGCTCCAGAGCAGGGAAGGTCGACGGCGATACCGACCACCAGACGGAGTGTGTACAGAACACTCGCCAGACAATATGACCCGTTGGGATGTATTCTACCTTACACCACCAGGGCAAAGATGATTGTACGAGCACTATGGGACAAGGACCAGGGCTGGGACGACCCAATACCCGCACACCTTGCCTCAACATGGAGAGAGTGGGAGACGGAACTCCGCTCACTCCCAGGCGTCAATATACGCCGCAGCTACTTCCCATCCACAGTGAGGCCAGAGACATGCGAGATTGATCTACACGTCTTCAGCGACGCCTCCGAAGTAGCCTATGGATCGGTGGCCTACTTGCGTGCCCAAGAGAAGGGAGGAAAGATACACACTGCTTTCATCCTGGCCCGCTCCAGAATAGCCCCACGTAAGCAACAATCTATCCCACGTCTAGAGCTCTGCGCAGCCCTAGCAGGAGCGCATCTAGCCACGTTAATCCAACGTGAACTCACCATTCCGGTGCACAGAACAATCTTGTGGTCAGATTCCACGACAGTACTCACATGGATCAAGTCTGATTCATGCAGATACAAAGTCTTCGTGGGAGTCAGAGTCACCGAGATTCAAGAGTTAACAGAAGCAGCGAGCTGGTGGTATGTGGACACCAAACACAACCCAGCTGACGTCATCAACCGGGGAATGTCTCTGGATGACCTAACCCGTCGCAACATCTACAGTGACGGACCAGAATTCCTCAAGCTCCCGGAAGGAGAGTGGCCTACGCCCACCCCACGGGAAGCAAGTAACGAGGAGGCTGAGAACAAGAAACCTATGTTCTGTGGACTGAGCACAGTCGCCTCCACAGACCCCAACATAGATGACTGCATTACCCTAGAGAGTGCGCAGCAAAGAACATTCCTTATGGCCTTCCGAAGATTCACATCACGGAAAGGAAAACCGTCTACATTGTTGTCTGATCACGGGACAAACTTCAAAGGCGGAGAAAGAGAGCTGAGAGAGAGCTTCCAAGCTATGGGCCCAGAACTTAAGACCCACCTCGCTCCATCCCAGATTGACTTCCAGTTTAATCCCCCGAACGCACCCCACTTCGGTGGAACCTGGGAACGAGAAGTACGTTCTATAAAGACAGCCCTGTACGCAGTGCTTGGGGCCCAGACTGTGGCGGAGGAAGTCCTAATGACAGTCCTCACGGAGATCGAGGGAGTATTGAACTCAAAGCCCCTCGGTTACGTCTCCAGTGATGTAGCAGATGTCGACCCAGTCACCCCCAACACACTCCTAATGGTGCGGCTGGACCCCGCGCTACCCCAGACGATGTACAGGCCTGAAGAAGCGAACGGCCGAAGAATGTGGAGGTACAGTCAAGTACTAGCTGACAAGTTTTTGGAGCAGCTTCCTACTCCACTACCTACCGTCTCTACAGACCCGCCAGAAGTGGGTAAAAGAGAGAGACAATTTGACAGAAGGAACAGTCGTCATGATTATCGACCAGTCACTACCCAGAGCTATGTGGCCGGCTCCCAGATCCTATCGATGATGACCATGACCCCATGACTTTGTGAGTTGACTGACCCTTACAGCGGACCTTGAGTGGTAGACAGTGCGGTTAATCTGTCTCTGCTTAGCTAATTAGGTGGGACTAATTAGGGGGCGGCTGTTGTGAAGGATCAGATTAAACCGAATATATATATTTATTTATATATATATATTTAAATAGTGTTTGTATATCGTTTGATATCCCCTGTATATTCCTTGTACAATATGCACTGAATATCCCTTTAGTCTACTAAACAGCCCATAATAGTTTCATTCTACCATTGGACGAGAACCTGGCGCCAGGTTGCCATACCCCTAGGTTCAAGTTCAATCGTGCCGCCCAACATGTCGTGGCAAGCCCCGGTTCCGCGTAGGAATACGTCTGGCGAAATGCGAATGGTACTATTTGTTCATAGCGCATATATATATGGCGCAAGTAAAGTAGAACTTTCTTTTAGTCCAGTTCTTTACCCTCCAACAGAGTGACAGACGCGAAGCCTCACCCACGACGCACGTGTGGTGTAGTAAGGCCTACTTGGCCTCAGAATAGGCATTGAGATATCGTGTGGATTAATAGTTGAATAGTCATAGTTTGGCACTATACTGTCGAGTTGGACGTATTCTATTAAGCTAATAATAGTCTATTTATGTATGGTGCATCGTTCGGTTAGAGTTATAAAGTTATCAGTACCCCCCATCGTTCCTGACGTTATCTGGACGCTTAACCAGGCTGGGCAGACCCCTAGTGGTGCTTGCATCCGAGGAGCTCCGGGCCAGGGCGACTGGACCTGTATATTGGATTACTCTACCCGGACGACGGCGAGCCTTCCACGGCTTGGATTATGCTTTGGGTGCTTTGATTATTCCATGGATAACGGCCAACACTGCGGAGTGTTGGAACTATCCCCCGGAGAGGACTCCAGGTGAGACGGCGCTCTACACCAGTGAGGTCGCCTCACGTCTCTCCGTTGTGGACCGGCAGCTACCGTCCACCAGAGGGTCCAGCTGTATTCGTCTGCGGACCGAGGTTCTGTGGGCACCGTGTTCAAGACTTTGAATTCTCCCAAGAAATCGTCGGCCAGATGGGATACCGCCAGCGGCTTCTCTAACCCCCCCCCCTCCTACTGTCTTACAACCAGCGGGACCCCCCCCCCCTTAGTGTATCCAGCTATAATCATTTAAGTACCATCGCTATAGTTCCTAAATATCCAGGTTGTATACTTACTCCCTGCGTAACCAGAGATTGGACATTCAATGTTGATTTACCTACGAATACTCATTTGCCATACAAGTGCATATTTCAAATCATAAGTGTAAACAAGTGAACGTTGTATATACCTTTTGCTATATTAAATATTCGATTTGTACATTTGTGTGGACTTCGTTTCATCAGGTGGGAAAGTGTTCATCATACTTATATCATGTACTGGATGGCCAGAAGTTAAAGTACAAGAGGTAGTGGTATTAAATACCATATCTAACAATACAGTCAGGGAATTGTACCCCTCAGTTACAATCATTAACAAATGTCTAATACAGTTAATTATTTGTATACTTTTTCATCACCTGTTACAAATGTTGTAGACAGCTTTCGGATACACCCTTCTTTGTGACATCAAACAGTGACAGAATTAGGACTATAGATAAATGCAATTTTATTAACATATAAAATACATGTGCATGACATATAGTCAGTGGTGCAGTGGCAAATTGACAGTAGGTCAAATGCTCCACGCGCGTGCGCGCGCATGTGCACGTGCATGCGCGCGCATGCACAGTTTTGTTTTGGCACAGATTTTTTTTCTTTTCTTTTTTTTTTTCTTGAAATAGAGAAGCTGAAAAAGGTAGCAGGATGTTGCCTATATTGTCAACAGATATGGTTGAAACAGTGGTTTCAAAACAGTTTCAAGTTTCTTTAATAGTTGTCATACAGAAGTACAGAATACTTTTATACAAAATGCTTCTTACTGTTACGCTCCAGAGACTGTGCTAGACAAGATAAGTATGAAATAAAATAAAGTAGCATGTAAAAAGAAGTAAAAATAGAGGTCCCAGTGTTCAGTATAGACATATGTACAATGTTCAACTCTCTCTCTCTTTTCTCCATCTCTCTCTACTTCACTCTCTCTCTCTTCCCCTATCGTTCTCCATCTCTCTACTTCACTCTCTCTCCCCTATCTTTCTCCATCTCTCTCTACTTCACTCTCTCTCTTCCCTTATCTTTCTCCATCTCTCTACTTCACTCTCTCTCTTCCCTTATCTTTCTCCATCTCTCTCTACTTCACTCTCTCTCTTCCCCTATCTTTCTCCATCGCTCTCTTACTTAATAATCTCTCAACCCCCATATATTTCTCCATCGCTCTCTTACTTAACAATCTCTCAACCCCCATATATTTCTCCCTACTCCACTCTCTCTCTCTCTCTCTCTCTCTCTCTCTCTCTCTCTCTCTCTCTCTCTCTCTCTCACTCACTCACTCACTCACTCTCTCTCTCTCCCCCTCTTACACTCTCTCCCCCCCCCCCGGTGGCATCCTTGCGTTGCAGGTAGGAACATGAACATGATACTATTGTTGTTGTCAAAATGATCCGTTTATACCGTGTACTCGCGGACGTGGCCGTTGGAGACACTCTACCTGTGCTTTTGTTATGTAAAAACGGTGGCCGCGGCCCCGCGGGCCGAGCCGGTACTTAGTTACAACGAATGGGAACAGCAGATTTTTGTGTGCGTGACTGCGCGTACACACGGGAACATATCCGTGCGCGATTGCGCGTACTTCAGCCTCAGTGACCGAGGTAAAACGCCGTTATACCTCGTTATACCAGCACTGCACCACTGCATATAGTGTAATTAGGGGGGCACTAGGACCCAGGAGTACCTTGGCCAGGTAGAGTATCTAGAGAGGAAGTCTCACGCGAGTGAGACTTGACTTCACGTGTGTTGCCGTCTGTTTGAATGGAAGCACGATACATGCAGAACCAAGTTATCCGTGCTGCTCCTGCCCCGTGTTGTAGTTGTGGTGGGGAGCATAGTGTAGCCGCTGTGTGCAGACAGGGAAGCTCAATCTGTGTGGAGGAGCAGGCTGTGTGCAGACAGGGAAGCTCACCTGTGTAGACGTACTTGATGTGGTGGGCGCTAACGTTACATTTGTTCCTAATGTGTGCTCAGTGCTCAGTATATTGCGGTATGTGATGATGACACGACACACAAGAGTAATAATTATTTGTATTTTCAGGCTGTATCGGCGCCTATACAGTCTGAAAATACAAATAATTATTACCCTTGTGTTCATCACATACCGCAATATACTGAGCACTGAGCACACATTAGGAACACATGTAACGTTAGCGCCCACCACATCAAGTACGTCTACACAACATACAAGAGTTGTTTGTAGGTCGGAAATAATGGCATAGATTTACCAACTAAAAAGGTGTTTAACCTGCTCATACCTTATTAAAAGCGTGGGGCAGGAGCAGCACGCATAACTTGGTTCTGCATGTATCGTGCTTCCATTCAAACAGACGGCAACACACGTGAAGTCAAGTCTCACTCGCGTGAGACTTCCTCTCTAGATACTCTACCTGGCCAGGGTAGTTTTATGAATGTCTTAACAAATCATTTGTTGAACATGAAAAATAAATGGAGATACAGTATAGTAGTTTTTTCATATCCATTTTTCAAAGCATCTACAAATGTGTTACTACACATTAAACAACATTATTTAATGATGAACAAATCAAGTACAAACAATGTTGATAATGATAATGTAGAACTAATCTGTAAATGTTATTCAAATATAGTTATAAATGATTTAATAATCATTTATGAATGTATATAAATGGTTTGTTCATGATTAGTTCATTATCCACTAATGCGTTATAAATACTTTGTAAATGTTATACAAATATGGTTATAAATGATTTAATAATCATTTATGAATGTATATAAATGGTTTGTTCATGATTAGTTCATTATCCACTAATGCGTTATAAATACTTTGTAAATGTTATACAAATATGGTTATAAATGATTTAATAATCATTTATGAATGTATATAAATGGTTTGTTCATGATTAGTTCATTATCTACAAATACCTTATAAATGTATTATAACAGGGTGTTATTATAAAGTGCTACCGGAGTTGGTTCAGAGTCCACTGAGGTGTTATAGATGCCAAGAGTTTGGGCATATAGCCATTACGTGTAGGAAGAAACAGAGGTGTGCAAGGTGTGGCGGGGAACATGACTATGGGAAATGTGGAGAGGGAGTGAGGCTGAAGTGTTGTAGTTGTGGTGGGGAGCATAGTGTGCAGACAGGGAAGCTCACCTGTGTGGAGGAGCAGGCTGTGTGCAGACAGGGAAGCTCACCTGTGTGGAGGAGCAGGCTGTGTGCAGACAGGGAAGATCACCTGTGTGGAGGAGCAGGCTGTGTGCAGACAGGGAAGCTCACCTGTGTGGAGGAGCAGGCTGTGTGCAGACAGGGAAGATCACCTGTGTGGAGGAGCAGGCTGTGTGCAGACAGGGAAGCTCACCTGTGTGGAGGAGCAGGCTATGTGCAGACAGGGAAGATCACCTGTGTGGAGGAGCAGGCTGTGTGCAGACAGGGAAGCTCACCTGTGTGCAGACAGGGAAGCTCAACCTGTGTGGAGGGTTTTATACAAGCCTCCTTTAAAAAAGCAAACAGCAGACCTTCAGTGGAGGATTCTGCATGGTGCTGTATAAGTGAACGTTTTTGTTTCAATCATCGATCCAGTGGTGGAGAATAAATGTCCTTTCTGTGGGTTCACTTTCATGCGTTTTTAGAGTATTTCAGGGACATTTTGGTGAAACCTTTTCTGTTACCAGTTATATTTTTGGAGCAGGATATAATAAAGACACAATGGGCCTCATGCATGAAGCGATATAAGAACAGATTTAGTTCTTAAAGCATTTCCTCTTACTTTGTTCTTACCTGGGATTCAGCAAAGTTTTCTTATTGTTGCTTTTTTCTCAGGCAAGAACAAATTATAAGAGTGGTCGAGAGCACTCTTACCGAAATAAGAAATTCTTACCCAGATGAGAAACATTTTAAAAAGCCTACCATTCATAATAATAATAATACATACGATTTATATAGCGTTTTTCCTAATTCTCAAAAACACTTTACAAAACAAACAATATAATACAATACAGTTTTAGAAAATAAAATAAAAAATATATATAAAATGGTGAGAGAGGAAGGAGTTCATGGGTTAGGGATGTCCAATATTATCGGCCGACCGATATTATCGGCCGATATCGGCAGTAAAATGTGATATCGGAAAATATCGATATCGGTAAAAAAAAAAAAAAACAATAACAATTTTTATTTATTTTTTACATTTATTTAACGTTTATTTACCCAGGCAAGCAAGTAAGAACCAATTCTTATTTTATTTATTGTCAAAAGTATGCATGTTGGTTTAATTCAACAACAAGAGATATGTAATGTTAATTTTTACTTTTTTAATTATCATATTTTGCACAGATAATGCTTACATTTAGAAAGCCTTTTGAATGCATCCAGTGAAATTATTCAGTTTTTTTGGGGGGAAACCCTGCATATATCGGTATCGGTTGATATCGGTATCGGTATCGGAAATTAAGAGTTGGACAATATCGGAATATCGGTATCGGTAAAAAAGCCAATATCGAGCATCCCTAGTTGAAATCAAATCATTGGTCAATTGCCCCCAAATACAGTACCCCCAAATACGACTTTATAAACCCATGCAGAACTTTTCAATAATAATTATTATTATTATAACTTATTGCGTGCGTTCTGCTTCTGAAATGGATTATATATTGCTGTTAGAACAGTTAGATGCTGGCTGCCCAGGCCGTACGCATATAACGCATATTTACATCCTCTCCTCTCCTCTCCTCTCCTCTCCTCTCCTCAAATGGGGGACCCTGATGTAAACAAGACGAAAGTCTTTCTCTGGTCTGCATCCCCTTAACAATTGTGTGTATTGAGCTGTACTGTATTGTACCCATTCTGCAATCTGTTAATAAAGTTTTCAATCAATCAATCAATCAATACCCTGTGTCCACTCTGATCGTCCTATTCTTCAGCCCCTATCATCAGATGTTTCTCTCTGCTATTCTATTTCTCTAAGTGCTATTATGTAGAACATCATACAGTGTAGGTCTGTGTACCAGCAAATGTGTATTGTATTGTCATAATCACATGTTCACATGCTTTTATTGGTGAAGTCATTGTGTGCCTGGATATCTGCCATATTGGTACTGTGGTTGAGGAGGTGGACATCCTGCGCTGTGACCCCACTTCCTAATACAAATCGATGGTCATTAGACGATTGGAAGACTATTCTAGGAGTCAGGTCAAATGTCTTTGTTTGGCCACTGTCACAGTTACATGTCTCATCGAGCTTCACAGACTTATTGATTTATAATCCAAATGAGGCTTTTTAAGGATCTATATATGCACGCACGCACGCACACACACACACACACACACACACACACACACACACATACACATACACATACACATACACATACACATACATACACACACACACACACACACACACACACACACACACACACACACACACACACACACACACACACACACACACACACACACACACACACACACACACACACACACACACACACACACACACACACACACACACACACATATTTCATGATTGTGGGCATTTAAAGAGTAAGCTATTTTAATTTTTATCAGTTTCACAGAACCATCTTGGACATCATCCTTTGAAACTGTTTGTAACTTGTTGTCTTCTTAGTTGTCACACCTAAACCAATGCCTTTAGCTGCCGGTAGTTCCTCAAAGGATGCTGATTGGTCCAAACTACTGTGCCCCCCCCCCCCCCAACCCCACCCCACCTACCCAACCTCCTCCAATGTACAGTTTCTACATCAAATGTATATACTCTCTTTTCTGGACTCTTTTTGTATCACAAACAGTACTGTATTTGCAAATCTGGTATGTCATAGATGTATAGATGTAGCAGTAGGCCTACTGTCTATCTGTATGTCGTGTATGTCATAATTATGATGAATTGAAAATGGGGGACCCTGATGTAAACAAGACGAAAGTCTTTCTCTGGTCTGCATCCCCTTAACAATTGTATGTATTGAGCTGTACTGTACTGTACTGTACCCATTCTGCAATCTGTTAATAAAGTTTTCAATCAATCAATCAATCATGCAAGGTTAATTAAAGGTGCTATAGATAACATTCAGCCACTAGATCCTTTTTACATAGCTGTAGATATACTATATCTATATCTGTACATATCCCTTACCTACTCTTACTAGTTATTTATACCTGTATCACTGTACATAATAACACTATAACACTGTACATATATCTGATTAGCACTATTACTCAGTAGCACTCATGTATATATTTTATATCCAGTTTAATCACCTGTACATTGTATATTGCTATTGCACTTTACTGTTACATTTTCACTTTGGTTGGATGTACTGTACTGTACTTGTGCTGTATAATGACAAACAATTTGAATCTATCTAATCTAATCTTTAACGATCCTGCCTGGGAACAAATCCCACCAGAACTGTCCCCCTGTGTCTCCCCTACTCTGTCTCCTTCTCAGCCTATGCTGTCTTGATAAAGACATGGTACTTTATTGATAAAGAAATTAAAAATACTTTTATTCACAATAAAGAAAAATACTAATGAGAGTGGACTGCCCACACTATTTAATAGAAAAAACAACATCTACTCACAATGGAGGAATAAAAGATAAAAACATCCATATATACACAGAGCGACTTCCCTCAAAATGTCAGTATGGCACTTGAAAACAGTTGGGAGAAAATGTCACTGTACACAAACAACAGAATGTAAGAGGATACATGTTACTGCTCAATCAGAGCATTTCTATTGATCCTTTTTAGTAAGTACATTTATATTCCTATCTCATATCTACAAATTAATTGTTTGTTGCAGAAATACTTCAGGTTGTTCATGTTGCAGAGGTTTCAGTGATCTCCTCACTCCGTGTGATTATTGTGAAATAGTGTGCATACACTTCTAGCTATATAGGATCACAGTTATACTGCATCTACTATACAAATTCTACCAAAAAAAAACGATAAATGTTATAATATTAGAAACTGCCTAAATGTTTTTTAAAGTTTCAAGTTTTCAACGTCCGTTTTTCAAGTTCCTCCATTTCTTTTGTGTTCAGCGCAGGTGTGGGACTGGCCAGGGGAGGGTGATGTGACAGTCTTCTGTGTGTGTTTGTCTCAGCTCCTCAAGACTTATCCACATTGGCGAGGCATAAAACTAGCATTATACAACAGTTGGTTCCAACCAAGTCATTTGATTGGACAAGAGGCATTCCATGAGTGCTGATATACAGTATAACAGCACTGGGACCTTTAACTACATGTATCACTCCGCCGCACAGGTGTTAATAACCGTTAATTAGGCTACAATGTTGTTATCAATAGATTATTTCAGCTAATGAACTGAATATTTATTATCATAATAAATCATTATATTTATTCTCTTCTCATACATTATAGAGTAACGTTTAGCTACCTAATCATTGGATGTATGGAGAGGGAGAGAGAAAGGGTCTGGGCTCACCCTCCCATTTCTCACTGTTGGAGCTTTGGCACTCAGCCTGCGGCCTCGTACCTATGACCAAATCACAGCCGTTCTGATATTCCGTATAACAGCATAACCTTGAGTGTGATATTGCTTAATTATCGTCAACTGGCCAGAGCAGCTAGTGGCCTAATTATATTTCTTAGCTGCCATAGGGTTAGTTTCAGGTCAACCACCTGGTAAAGTGGCTGCACTCTCAAATGAGACGTGTCGAAATAACACAGCCTGCGTTGTCAGCAGCTAAACAGACGTACAGATGTTTCAGTAAATGAGTACAGGCGTTTCAGTAAATGAGTGCAGGCGTTTCAGTAAATGAGTACAGGCGTTTCAGTAAATGAGTGCAGGCGTTTCAGTAAATTAGTAGGGGAGAGTGGGGTAAGAAGTGCCAATTTTTACTTAAAGTGCCTTTAAAGCAAGGGGATTACAGTAATGCCCCCAACTAAAATATGTACATATAGTTTAGGATGTTGTGCATCCCTGGGTCTGGGGACAATCACTTTGGATCTTAAATAAACTGTTTCAGAAATATAGCTTTAGAAAAAAAGGTGGTTTTGTGGCACAACTTGCTAACTGTATAGACTCATGATGTAGCTTACTAAAGCACTAAAACATGTGTGAACTGTTTTCAAAGTTGTCTATAATTGTTCAAACATAGCAATAAAAAAACCTTGATCATACAAATTTTACTTTGGAGGGCAAAACAATGTTTTTTGAACTTAAATGTGCTTAAATGTGTCTCCCTTCTTTGCAGGTTGAGTGAAATGGATGCCTCTTCAAAAATATGTTGTCACATGACCAACTTCTTCTATGGTTTTCTAGATAACAGGGGTGACACTATTGCCCCTTGGCACAAATTACCCCACTCTCCCCTACAGGCGTTTTACTAAATGAGTACAGACGCTTCCGTAAACATGTACAGACGTTTCAGTAAACGTGTACAAATAACATCTTGTTATTTCATCACATCTTGTTATTTCATCACATCTTGTTATTTCATCACATATTGTGTTATTTCATCACATCTTGTGTTATTTCATTACATCTTGTTATTTCAACACATCTTGTGTTATTTCACCACATCTTGTGCAATGAAATTGACAGACTTCCGAGTCATAGTAAAAATGTACTAGCATTTAGCTGGAGGCTGTCGTGGTATTGTCTGTCATTTAGCTGGAGGCTGTCATGGTATTGTCTGTGTCTTTCAGCTGGAGGCTGTCGTGGTATTGTCTGTCATTTAGCTGGAGGCTGTCATGGTATTGTCTGTCATTTAGCTGGAGGCTGTCGTGGTATTGTCTGTCATTTAGCTGGAGGCTGTTGTGGTATTGTCTGTGTCATTTAGCTGGAGGCTGTCATGGTATTGTCTGTGTCTTTCAGCTGGAGGCTGTCATGGTATTGTCTGTCATTTAGCTGGAGGCTGTCGTGGTATTGTCTGTGTCATTTAGCTGGAGGCTGTCATGGTATTGTCTGTGTCTTTCAGCTGGAGGCTGTCATGGTATTGTCTGTCATTTAGCTGGAGGCTGTCATGGTATTGTCTGTGTCTTTCAGCTGGAGGCTGTCATGGTATTGTCTGTCATTTAGCTGGAGGCTGTCGTGGTATTGTCTGTGTCATTTAGCTGGAGGCTGTCGTGGTATTGTCTGTGTCATTTAGCTGGAGGCTGTCGTGGTATTGTCTGTGTCATTCAGCTGGAGGCTGTCATGGTATTGTCTGTGTCATTTAGCTGGAGGCTGTCGTGGTATTGTCTGTGTCTTTTAGCTGGAGGCTGTCGTGGTATTGTCTGTGTCATTTAGCTGGAGGCTGTCGTGGTATTGTCTGTGTCATTTAGCTGGAGGCTGTCGTGGTATTGTCTGTGTCATTTAGCTGGAGGCTGTCGTGGTATTGTCTGTGTCATTTAGCTGGAGGCTGTCGTGGTATTGTCTGTGTCTTTTAGCTGGAGGCTGTCGTGGTATTGTCTGTGTCTTTCAGCTGGAGGCTGTCGTGGTATTGTCTGTGTCATTTAGCTGGAGGCTGTCGTGGTATTGTCTGTGTCTTTCAGCTGGAGGCTGTCATGGTATTGTCTGTGTCATTTAGCTGGAGGCTGTCGTGGTATTGTCTGTGTCTTTCAGCTGGAGGCTGTCGTGGTATTGTCTGTGTCTTTCAGCTGGAGGCTGGCTCTGTACTATGTTGTGGTATTGTCTGTGTCTTGTTTGTGACACGTCTATGACAGGAGATAAAAAAAACAATAACAGCTGTGATGGGTGGCTAAAAAGTAGAGATTAAACACTAACTAACAGAAAAAAGATATAATATAAAACAAACATAAACAGCTGATGATAGCTGCTTTCAACTGTGATGGAAGACTGTCCTTTAGAGTGGGGTTTGTCCTATAACGTCCCCCCTGTCTCCTGGGGATTGCTCAGTGAGACTGAGTGGTCTTAGCAATGTTGCTATTGGCCACAGTGAATGACTGACATCTCCTCGACTTGACGGTGCTCAGGACGTGTCCGTCACACATAATGTTCCCGGTGGCTGATGTACACGCGGTCCGCTCCGTTCTGATGACACAGCCACTCCTGATAGGACAGAGGCTGGCGGTGGGCGGGGTTTGGAGGTCCCTGCTGAGCTGACCTTGTAGATGTGCTCTCAGACGGGTCGTACCTGTGCTCTGCTGTGCGGGTCTGCTGTGTGCAATTTGACAAACATCATGTCAAGGCATTCAATAGTTGTTGGTGATACATTCTTGGTATATACGTTGTGCAAGAGAGACAGTGACGTATGCACTTACATTGTGCTTACAAACACAATTTTACACAAAAAATACTGATATTTCTGTTGTTTCGTATCAAGTTGGAAATGGCCTCTGAAATTAACTCATTCAGCGCCAGGGGGCGCTGTCTACCTTCTGGCTAGAACGCCATCGCTTTAATCAATGGGGAGACTGCGAAATTTGCGAGTGCTTAAAATATATCTTATATTATAGCTATGGGTCTAATAACACCGTCGATTGTCAGTGAGTTGCTTCTGGTCAACATGCAAAAAACGTATTGTTTTTTCATCCGTACATTTCCGTTTTATACCGTTTTGAATATGAGTATAGTTTTGGTGATTCTTAGTAATCCCAGGAAAAGACGCGATAATAGCGTTTTAGTGGAATCCACTTATCACGTTGTAATTTTTTGCCTGATTATAGAATCTTCCTGAAATCAACGCTAGATTATCATTATTATGTCTCCTCATGCATACATGAAATGGGGCTTGTAGCAGGGTGCTCGCCCCCCCCCCCCCCCCCCCCCCCCACCGCAGCCAACGGTAAACAGCCACACACAGTCCACACAGACAGCTTCGATCGCGGGAGAAAGAAATATCAGATCAACGCAAGATTTGATATATAGTGTTCTTCTTACCTTGTCTCTGATGTAATGCAAAAAAAAGTATCCAATTATCTGATCGCCATTCCAAATACTGCTCGTGAAGGTCCGTCCCATGTTGTCCGGCATTGCATATGAAGGGGGGGGAGGGGGCAGCATCGCAGATGTATCGTTGTAAACGCTCGTCCTGCCGGAGTATTTAAACCCCGCCCGCACGGCTCAGATCGGCCCAGAAAAGAAACTACATCATTTCTAATGGAGTGCAATACCGTCTGGAAGGCGTAGGCGGCGGTATTTGCCCTTTTGCGAGCTCAGACCCATTCCCAATGATAACATCAGGCTGGATGGATGAAAAATGTATGGATATAGCTAATAAAAGAAATAACGATTAAAACCCGACTTTTCTCGTGATTGGCGCTGAACGGTTGGCGAGTTAACCCGACTTTTCTCGTGACTGGTGCAGAATGAGTTAATGGTTTAAATTAATGTTTTTTAACGTCAAGCCCAGGGAATAGTTTATATACATTTGCATTTAGTCATTTAGCTGACGCTTTTTCCAAAGCGATCCAAAGCAATATGTATGGCTTCATTGGCAGTACACCTCCAACAGTAGTTACCGTCAACAATGGACCTCATTCTCGAATGGACTTACGAGAAAGTTACCAACAAATTTCTTCGTAACTCGACTTACGAACTCTTTTGGCATTCTCGAACGGCTTCTTTTCGTAGATTCGCTCGTAGCTACAAGCAGGATTTATGAACTCGAAACTCGATTTATTGGTGTGCGCCCAAGTTTTTAACGGCTTCATTTGGGAGAAATCCTTGGTGATTGCGTGCACTTTGATTCTACAGACATCCTCGGAATTAAATAATTCCTAATAACAAAACAAAATAACAAACAACTTTTGTGCATTTGTACTTTAGTTTGTATATTGTATATTTTGTATAGTGTTTGGTCTTTTTACTTTTATTACTGTATGGAAAACGTTCAGAACAGTTACACAGTTACACAGTTACTTTGGTATACATTTACATGGGATGCCACAGGGATTCACGTGTTCACTGTTCACATGTTATGCGCAACATGCCAGTCCTCATAGCAGTTGCCGGCTTATGACGAAGCACAAAGGCACATCACATGAGGCACACTTTACAGGTGTCTTGGCATGACACTGCCTGCACTTCAGCCGCCCTACTGGGCGTGAAGGTAATTCTGACTGTTTGCAAGGTAATTAAAACAAAAATAAACAAAACTTTTATTGCAGTGTGTTCAAACCTCTGTAACTCTATTACATTAGTACCCTGTCCAGGCTGCTGCCAGGTGCCACAGAGCAGAGAGGAACCCTGCCAGGTGCCACAGAGCAGAGAGGAACCCTGCCAGGTGCCACATAGCAGGTTGGTTGCAGATACCATTTCATTCCATTTTACCTCAGTTCTGTTTGTTCATAATTGAAAACAACTGTTGAAACATATGATACTAATTTGGTCCCACCCTGTGACAGATTAGAACATTTTGGGAGAAGAAACTGAGGAACAAGGAACAGCATTTGATAGATTTCGGTGTCTGAAGGTTTTGTAAAGTAAGGGAAACAATAGTTCTGTATCATTAAGGGGTTCCGCTTGGCATCACTCATGCACTCCCTCGCGTACGTGCACGCGCACTGAATAAATTCCACAAATGTACCTTTAATACCAGTATTAGTCTGACCACACCCCTCATCAGCTTACCTTCATAAGCAGGTGTGTGGTCACCTGCTCTCCTCCTTCTTGCTTTCACCACAAGGAAGTGCCTCGGTAGTACCCCACTTGACGTGTTGATTAGTTGAAAAGAGTTGTGACAAGTCTACATTGTGCTTAATTTTGTCTTCTCTCATATCTGTTGTAAAGAAAAAGTTTGGGTCATAATGTATTCTGCGGAGAGTAGACCCGCTAGACCTACTCTTCACCAGCGGTTCTCCATTCCCACCTCCGTCGTGCGTTCTGGTGCTGGGCTGTTGCCACTTTCGTGGTTGCCGACCCAGCCCAGGAGACAGCCGATGGATAGTTTGCCTCTCCGAAGAGCCGAGGAGTCGGTGCCGTCGCTCCGGCGATGGCCTGATCTCGACTCTGGTTCTTCTGGTTCCAGGGAATCGTCCGTTGGTGAACGGTCGGTTGTTTTGGAGCTGGAGGATTTGCGACGCAAACTTTTCGCGTCTGCCCGTTCACGTCGCAAGATGGTAGCATGCAGGCGCGAACGGCCTGGGTTTGGGGAACTGCTGGAGACCAGCGAGGATGCGTCCGGCTCTGGATTTCCGATGGAAACTGAGGACTTCATGGAAGAGGCGGACGGATTCTTGTATGATGGTCCCGTGGAGGAGAGTATCCCTCCTCAGGAAACACCGGAGGGGGGAGAAATGGCTCCATGGGGCTCCCTGTTCGAGGATGTCGAGGAACCACCTTGGCCTCATCAGCAGGATGCCCTACTGTCGGCCACATCAGACTGTGGCTCCTTGACCAGTTGCAGCCTGCTGCATGTGAGGGATGCGTGTTCGGTGGAGGAAGGTCCGCAGGGGGAACTGCGGGCTTTGTTTCCCGAGCTCATGGCGGTAGCCGCCGCCGCAAACGGCGTGCCGCTGCCGCTGCCATTGCCTGCACCTGTCCCTGATGATCTCATAGGTCATCGCTGGCAGCGTCGCCCAGTGAGAGGGGTGAACGTTGTCTACCCATTTTTCCCCTCAATGGGGGCCTATGTTCGTCAGGGTCAGGCGGTTTCCAACATCATGGGACTAACCCCCACCTACGTACCAGTTACGCGGGTGTCGGGGTTAGTCAAAGGTATGGGGGAGGGCGTGCCTCGGCTTGACAGTCCGATGGCCACTCTCCTCTGTCCGGATATGGTGTGGGAACCCTTATGCAAGCCGGTCCTCCAGGGGAAATCGGCTAGGCGATTGGCTTATTGGGGTGACCAGTCATTCATCGCTGGTACACAATCGCTGGCTGCGGCGTCTAACATCGCCCACCTGGCTAGATTTGTATCTGGGATTATGACGGGCGGCACGGATCTGAACGAGGTAAAATGCGATCAGATCACCCAGGCGGCAGGAGCTGTCCTGCACCTTTCCCAGGTGCTGGCCATAGCCATGGGGAAAGTGCGCGCCCTGGCTACCCTGGGCCAGCGTCATCTTTGGCTGGAGCAGGCCCGTGTGCCGGAACGGAAGAGAGCCCCTCTTCTGACGGCCGCCCTCTCCGACGCTGGTCTGTTCGGGAAGGCCCTGCTGTTGATGACCTCAACATGCAGAGAGATGGCAGAGGAGAGATCCATCCTCCAACCCCATTTTCCGCCTCCCGTCCTTGCCGGTGGAGTCAGAAGGCTTCCGCGACGTCGAGCTGTCTCCGTCGCCCCTACCACTGCCTCCGCCGCCGCTGCTGGCCCTTCCAAGAAGGCCAGGAGAAGAGACATCGCTTCTGCTACCGCCGGCCCATCCACGACCGGAGGAGACGGTAGGGAACGTCGTGACCAGCAGACAGTAATCTACCGTCCCTCCGGGGCTCCTCGGGGTGGCAAGACTGGAGCGGCGCGAGGTGGCAGACGCCGCTGAGAGTGACTTTTCCCCTCTGTGTCCCCTCTCCTTTACACCCTCCCCGGCCCCTCTATGATTTTGTGCCTTAAAACATTATAAATAAAGAATTTCCCCGACATAAGGGGGACTATGTTTTGGCCGAACAAACTGTGTGTTTCTTCAACAATTCATATGGTGGGGTTGTGTAAATATGAATCTGCACTTTTACGTTGTGAGATGAGTCGTGTTGTGTTACGAGGTTAAGCAAGGTCTGCAACATACACTCAGTAATAGGTTCTATTAGCTTGATGCTCCACATGCAGGTAGAAACTGGTGTTATTCCATTGCTTGAACTAAGTATATGTGTCTCACAATGCTGTGTTGTTTAGTTGCAGTAATACTCGTACACACACGTTCCACGGCCTAGCCGTTACTCTCGGTCAGCGTTTTTTGCTATGTACGACATAGTAAACGGGTGTAGGATTCACACACATGCGACTTGTTTTTGTTGTAAATCCTGTTCACATTTTGTGGGTAGCGGGCATTGTATTAGCTTACGCTATACATTAGCATTCTACCGGAGGTTTTCAAAATGGCTACGGTTGTTTTCTGTGTGTAGGGAACGAAGGTTTTTTTTGTGAGGGGGTGTCGAATAAACCCCTCCTTCCCACTTGATTGGTTTAGGGGATTTTTATCTCTTCTGCTGAGCCAGTCAGGGCCGAGCCGGTGAGACGTCTTGGCAGGGGGAGGGGGGGGGGGGGGGGGTTATCCTGCCAACTCCTATTACAGAGAGGAGTCAAAAAGGCAGCATTTCCCCCCGTCATAGCGGTGTTGCTATGGCGACGCCTTCCATGAGTTGCAGTGTCTTAAGGTGTCGAGTTAGAGCGTAGGGCTCACGGGTCTGCTGCGCTCGATTTATGTAAACCTGAGTCAGTTGGTCACGTGACTCACGGTTTGCATGTCTTTCTCATGACTACCACTCGTGTGGGAAGGTTTTCTGGGAGGGTCTAGTCTTTACTCTCTGATTAAAGAAGAGTGACTGGATGTAAAATCATGTGAAAACGTGTTTTTTACTCCCAGCTGTGCAGTTGGGTTCATACGGGTGATGCTTCTTCTTTATTATTATAAAGAGTTGGATGTGTCTAGATGGATTGGAAATGGGGGCCCCTGATGGAAACAAGACTAACGTCTTTCTCAGGTCTGCCTCCCCTTACCGATTGTGTGTTTTGAGCCGTACTATGTTGTACCCTTTCTGCAATCTGTTGGTTAAAGTTTTCATTCATTCATTCATGGAGTTGGTTGCATCCCGCCCTCTTGTCGTTCCCCTGGGCGTCTTGGGGATTCAATAAGATGGTCTAAATAGCCTATTATTGATGTGGATATGCCCAACGCACACATAGTGCTAACTCAGGATGTTCTGTTGGACATTAGGTAACTGACTGGCGCGCCTTGATTGCTTGGGGTTAAAACAGCGTTTTTATAAAGCAATCGGGATGGGGGTTTTTCCTCTTCCGACGCCCTGTGTGGTTGTCGACGGATTCTTGTTCATACCAGGGGATGATGACGGAATGGATCTGTACATATGTGGAAGGGTCTCACGCCCTGGGGATGGGCTTCCGGGCGCGGTTCGCACCGGAACGTCTGAGTGGCGCCTTCTGTTTATGTTTAAGATCAACACGCATATCTGCCCCTTCTCCTGGAGTTGGCATGTCGGCGTGGTTAGGGCACGGGACTGGTTCTGGTCGCGCTGGTCCGGATCAGTTGAACCCGTTGTCCGCCGGGGATGCAGATCTGCTGTTCTGGTACCCTGAGGGACTTGGGTTTTTTTCAGGGGGAAAAATGCTAGGTCGGTCCGGGTGTCGCAGGGTTGGGCGCTATGGAACCCTTGTTGGGTACATTGTATTCTACTCTGTCGTAATGGCTTACGGCTGTGCCAGCCTGTACGCGTCCGATCTCGTCCGATCTCAGCCGCCATACAGGTTGGTCTTGGTTAGTACTTGGTTGGGTGACCTCCTGGGAATACCAAGTACGGTGCTGGGGCTGGTTTTCCATTCTTACGCTCTTCTCTTACGCATGGCGAAGAGGGGCCTGTTGGGGTGGTCTTGACCTCCTCGGGGGACCCTGTGCTCCCCGTATCACCGGGCCCGGTCCGAGGTAATGTTTCGTTGACCTGTAGGCCCGGGATAACCCTGTTGGAAACTGGAACACGGGCTGCGGCAGCGCAGGTGTGTTTGGGTTTTTTTCCTGAGGGGTTATGGGACCAACCACCGCATGGGGTAACACCTGGGTGGTTGGTTCTCTGGTGTATTGCTGCGGTGTCAACTCCCGGGTTAACCGGTTTTGAGGGTGCCCCTGCACGTTCATGACGTCTGCCAATCGTGTCAGCCTTCTCTGCCTCGACCCCTCTGGGTGTTTTTTTTTTTGATGGAGCCTTGGTCATGCAACTACGCCAGCATACGCCCCTTCCGCCGGGGCGGCTGTGTTCAGCTGTCCTTTCTGGCGCCTGTCTCGTCCGCAGTCTCCGGGCTAGGGTTCACAGCCTGTTGCCTGGTTTTCCTCGGTGCGCTGCCTGCTTCCGTTGGTTAACCTTTTTTGTGTGCTTACGGCCATGCTGACTGCCTGTTGCAGGGTCAGTGTGCCAGGCAGTGTACTATCGGGGAGGACGGGGCCCGCTCGGCTGAGGGGCCTTTGTCCGAATACGCTGGCGATGTGGGGGGCGGGGCACTGCGTGCCCACCTGGTGGGGTCTTGATGCTGGCATCATGGACTTCTCCGGGCCCCCGTTCCAGGGGGTCCAGTCCCTTTGGTGGGTCTTCCTCCGCTGCTACGGCCTTGCCACGGGGTTGGGTTTGCCCTTGACCCCGTGATTCTGGGGGCAGTAACGAGGTTGTTTCCTCCGTTCGTTCCCGGGTGGCATGCGGGTTGTGCGTGTGTGTAGTCGTGGGGTCAAGCCACGGTCTGCTCACCCTGTGCGTTGAGTTGCTTGAGTGCCTCTTCGCACGGTCGGGTCCGTCGCCCTCCCGGTAAACCTCTAATAGGGGGGGTGCCCTCCATTAGGGGGGGTCGGGGGGGCTCGGCCCTCCCTGTTCTGTTGGTTGTGGGGGGCCTTCAGCGGGGTGTATTTGTCGGCCAGTGGCTCCGCTTGGCCTCCCTTTGTGCATGAGTGATGCCAAGCGGAACCCCTTAATGATACAGAACGATAGGTTATGACTATAACCAAGTTCTGTTTATTAGGGGTGACGCTTGGCATCCGACGCCGCTGCAAGCCCTTGACCTCACCTTGTGGTGAAAGCTTGGGTAGGAGGAGAGCAGGTGACCACACACCTGCTTATGAAGGTAAGCTGATGAGGGGTGTGGTCAGACTAATACTGGTATTAAAGGTACATTTGTGGAATTTATTCAGTGCGCATGCATGTACGCGAGGGAGTGCATGAGTGATGCCAAGCGTCACCCCTAATTAACAGAACTTGGTTATAGTCATAACCTATCGTTAAAAGGTGTTTGGAAATGTTATCTTGGACTTCTTGAGAGCGAAAATGTATGAAATTGTAATTCACACAGGCTTATCAGTAATAACAGTCACCAAGGTAGGTGGGCAAATGAGAGGAGGGGGAGTTTACCTGACACAGCCGGGCCACCTGAGAGGCGTGGACAGCCAAGGGTATGGCTGGGGCTCTCTCACAGTAGGGGGGCGGGGGCTTGTGGGTTGGAGGAAGATCAATCCTGCAGAGAGAGAGAGAGAGAGAGAGAGAGAGAGAGAGAGAGAGAGAGAGAGAGAGAGAGAGAGAGAGAGAGAGAGAGAGAGAGAGAGAGAGAGAGAGAGAGAGAAGAGGGATTTAAGGAAAGTTAATGTAGATATGTTGGACAGTTGTGTGAGAGCACTCTGACTGTCTATTCTTCTGATAGCAGGTGTTTAATCAAAGATCATTTTTCTCTGAAATGTAATTGAGTAAAAGTACAAGTATACAAACCTAATAATACTTGAGGAAAGTACAAATCCCCAAAAACAGTACTTAAGTATTGTAACGAAGTACAATTACTCAAGTACTTTACACCCCTGCTGACTGGTAACATCACCTCCTGGTTTGGGAATAGCGCCGCACACGACCACAGCAGACTGCAGAGAGTGGCTTGATCAGCTGAACGCACAATTGGAGGTGGGCTTCCCACCATTTACTGTCATGTCTCCTGTCTCCTAGTTCCTCATTGTCTGTGTGTGTGTGTGTGTGTGTAAGAGAGTATGAGAGTATGGCAATTACAGGATTGGAAGCTGGTGTGCAGTCAGGCTCCAAGCATCCATGGCTGCCAGCTATCAACTAATCATCCGTCTACAAATACCCAGCTCAAACTTTAAGACTTCGCCAGATTGTAGATTCAGCTAACCCAGTCAATATCTATTTTCTTGCTCCTATGATATATCTTACCAGTCCCATTGTTGCTCTGTTTGTCCTGTCCTGACGTCTGCCTGTCTCCATGTCCAGACCCCCTGCCTGACTCCTGCCTGGTGTCTAATCTTGCCCTACCTGGTGTGTCGACTGCCTCCTACCCTGCCTCGTGTGTCTTCTCCTGGAAAACCTGTCTGGTCAAACCCTCAAACCCTCAACCTGAACTACCCCCCCCCCCTGCTCCAATTTACACCAGGAGTTAAGGCTAAGAGAATAGTCAAAGACTCTAGCCACAACTGCCTCTTTGCACTGCTGCGGTCAGGAAAGCGCTTACCGAAGTCTCATGGCCAGTACAGAGAGACTCAAAAGGAGCTTCTATCCCCAGGCCATCAGGATGCTCAATGACTCAACCCATCCATCTACATTCATTGCACATACATCCACATGCACACACTCACCTTAACATTCACTTAGACACTTTACACTTTCAACACTACACTATCTATTTATTTATTACAAATAAATTGCATTTTAAAAAGCTTGCATTTGTACTTTATTGTTTGCATTTTGTACTTCACTTGTTTGTATATTGTATATTTTGTATAGTGTTTGGCCTTTATTCTTTTTAGTTTTTACTGTATTTTACCTAACCCTAACTAAACGTTTTTACACAGTTTGATGAACATTGTTACTCAGCTGAAAGAGTTGTACCCTTCCTGCTAACTTGTTGTACAGAACTTTTAAGTCGCTTTGGATCAGCTAGATGACTAAAAGTAAAAAAGTAAACGTTTAAAAAAAAAAAAACACACACACCACTGTGGAGTGAAGACCGAGAATAGCCTGCTTCGCTTCAGTTCTTTTTTTAATTGTTTTTAGATAATTTTTTTGGCATTTTATTGCTTTGTTGGATAGACAGAGAGGAAGGACGGGAGAAGATATGGGGAGGAGACGTTCGGCAAATATTGCCGGGTCCGTGAGTCGAACCCGGGACGGCCGCATTGCACTGAAGTGCGTTACGTGGTGCGCCACCCTGACGCCCGTCAGTTCTACCTTTAATGCTTCTATAGTCACTCTTACTATCAATTCATTTCCTATGGATCAGATTCATATTTTATTTTAAGATGTTTAAGTCTTAGTTCTGTGGTTTATAGCTTTGGTGTTGAGTTTATATGTTGACAAATAATGATTGAAATGTTCTTAGACTATACGAATAATAGCCATGGATTTTTAAATGTAGTAATGTTCCTTTTTAAAGAGCCCCTTAATTGATCAAATGATCAAATATCATCAAACATTTGTCATGTGACATGTTCCAATTATTTGACGTAAAAGAAGATAATAGTTATTTTTATGACATTGGCCATATTCAGCTAGCTTCTTTAAAAAAAAGTAAGATTAGTTACATTCGATTAAAATGTATTGTCATTGTCATTATACAGTTATTCATTATAATTACAGCACAACGAAAAGGAGTGCAAATGTAACAGTAAAGTGAAATAGCAATATACAATGTACAGGTGATTAAACTGGATATAAAATATATAAATGAGTACTACTGAGTAATAGTAATTGCTAATCAGATGTATGTGTATGTGTTATAGTATTATTATCTACAGTGATACAGGTATAAGACACTATTATTATAAGTCACACAGGCCAGCGGTATAACTAGTAAGAGTAGGTAAGGGATATGTACAGTTATATGCAGATATATACAGATGTGGATAAACATATATGGTAAATATAAATAAATATATGTAAACGCCAGTATATACAGCATTATTGTACATGCTAACATACAGAGTTATATGGGTTCTATGCAAGTGTATTATCATGTGGATGTGAGCGGGGCTAACTTTAATAATAATAATGCAGGACCTCTTTTAGGGGGTCTTTAATCGGCATGCAACGAACTGGACATGCAATTGGAGCGGCACACACACACGGGGATACACACACACACATGCATTGTCTTTGTGAGGTTTCGCCTGTTCCCTGGACCTTTAATTCCCTGTCTCCTCACCTCACCAGCCCCCACCTTTGGACTTTCCCTGTCTACTCTCCTCAACAGCCCCCACCCTTGCGATGTTTTACTCTCCTCTGCTCTTCAACAGCCCCCACCCTTGGACTACCTTTCACAGCTGTCATTAGTTTATGATTAGCGCCCCAGAGGGCTTTAAATACCTCGACCTCCCCTCCAGTCCGGGTCGGGTCGTTCTGTATGCTGGTTCGGTGTTCTGGACTCTGTATCTTTATCTGTGTTCAGTGTTCATGGAGTCCTGGACGTTACCATCACCTGCCGCGTCTCCGGCGTGAGACGACGTGCCAGCCATCACCACCTGTCGCCGTTTGCCTGGAGTGGGACACCGTCTGCGCTCTCTAATCCTCTACGGGAGGTTTTCCAGTGTTCCCACTCCAGACGTCAAGCCGGTGCGCATCGCTTCCTATTCCACGGGAGGATGCGTCTCTTCGCCCCGGTCCCCCGGGACCCCGGTGTTCCGCGCTGCGCGTCTGCAGCATCCGAGGGGGGATCTCCGTGCCAGGCCGGGAGTGGTGTTCCCACTCCAGATGTCAAGCCGGCGCGCTCCCACTCCAGACGTCAAGCCGGCGCGCTTCCACTCCTGACGTCAAGCCGGCGCGCATCGCTTCCTAGCTCCACGGGAGGATGCGTCTCTTCGCCCCGGTCCTCTGGGACCCCGGTGTTCTGCGCTGCCCGTCGGCAGCTTCCGAGGAGGTTCTCCGTGCCAGGCTTCCGCCGTCGGAACCCTGCCATCCCTGTAAGCAGCTCTGGCCCTCGCCCTGTCCAAGGCCTTAACCCTGTTTCTCTGTCCCTGTCTCCAGCCCGCCTCCCCGGGCCTCTGTCCCTGTTCCCCCTCTCCAGTGCCCCTGGTCCTGCCCTGACATTTTGCCCTGGCCCTGTCCTTTAGCCTTAGCCCCTTAGCCTGTTCGCCTCTTAAAGGCACAGTGCCGCATTTTCCCTATTTTCTTTGACTCTCCAGTGTTTTTGTGTTTTCCCTTAAAGGGACAGTGCCGTTTTTTTGTTATGTATTGAATAAATGCCCTGTTTTGGCTTACTCTCATACCTGTCTTGTGTTGTGCGATTGGGGTCGGTTACAAACCATAACAGTCTTTTTCTCAGTCGCCGATGCGATTGAGTCTCTGCGCCTAACCCATCCCGTCGTCCTTCCCCCCATGGGCAGCCGGGAGCAGATAGGGCGTCAACGTGAGTCGCGCCCCGGGGACCAATCCAAGTGCTCCTGCCTGTCTTCGTCAAGGACGCCACAGCGTTAGCGATCTGTTGTTGTGCATGTTTTTCCATTGGGTTTATCTTATCGGGGGGAAACCCTTGCGAGCACGGGGAGAACATGCAAACTCCACACAGAGAGGCCCGGGAGATACCCCACCTGGGTACCGGGCATCATGGAAACCTGGTCCCCAAGCGGGAATCGAACCCTGGACCTTCTTGCTGTGAGGCGACAGTGTTAACCACTACACCACCGTGCCGCTCTTTAATGATTTGATGATTTGGTTATTATTATTATTACATACCTATTAGCCTACAGTTGCTCATTAAGACCATCCCCCACTTTGTCACTTTGCCTTTTGGCTGAGATCTGTACAAAGTGATAATTACATTATAATTTATTATAATTAAATTCCAGAAATATATGTGGAGGAGGTATAAAATTGATAGACTGTAATAATGAAAGTATTCAGCCACCCTGTTTCATTTGAGCTTAATTGCCTCGAGGGCAAAATAAAATTACTAGCGTTTCATATCATAATATTAAAAAAGTAATTTTCCCACCTGATGAGAACTGTACCCGAGTGAACCATACTGGAGAGACCACGTTGAACCTGGGCTATGGTTTGTTGATCCATGCCCGAGTACGGTACACAGTGTTCACACACAGCACAGATTTTCCCAGTCAGGCCCTGTTCACACTAATCAAATGAACTGGACTTTGGGGTCATGTGTATTTGGATCTGGGAGTATAGGAAGTCAATATGGGAGATGTTGTTGAGTGTAATAATCCAACTCCTACCTTTTTTAAAACATTTGAATTAACAATTTTTTATTCTATTTATTTTTGGGCTTTTCTGTATTTTTCAACCATCCCAATTTAGTCGTTATTCCAATTCCCTTCCTGGTCGTTGTGCACATTGCCCCACTGTTGGCCTGGGGAGCGTGTAGAACTACCACATGCCTCCTTTGATACATCGCCAGCCGCTTCTTTTCACCTGACAGCGAGGAGTTTCACTGGGGGAACGTAACAGGCGCCCCAACCGACCAGTAGGAGTCGCAGTTTACAACGACCAGGACACATACATACCCCACTGGCTTCCCACCCGCTAACACTGCCAATTGCCAATCTAGAGATAGTGTTATATTATCGTACTTGGCCATCGCGTCCCGCTCTTAAGCCATACCAAGATATACCTCATCTCATGTACCTACTGTACACCATCAACGAAAAACAAATACACCCACCATCTGCCAGGCCCCGCCCCTATAAGGTGTACTCTATAAAGTACTAGGCGTGGTCACCACTCACTCTTCCTCTATTTCGTTTCCATCATATCGGTCGCAAGTCGCCCTATGTAACTAGTGCTATGAAAAGATTAGAGAAATTGTGTAATGTTGAATGCTTACCGGAGGTTTGCTTACCCCTGGAATCTTCGGGGCATGTTTCAGCGACACGTCGGGCCTATGCTGATGTTTCCTCGTCTGGTGGCAGCAGCTCAAGGAGCAGCGTGCAAGGTTTGGCTATCGAGCCGGCTTGTACACAGGTAGGCCCTGTGTCATCAGGCATTGATGTTGGTGTTAGTAATGCTGTGGAGTGTGTGTCGGCGCCAGGGGCGGGATGGCTTGGTGAACGTTCCACTGCAGTGGACGGTTTCCTGGCAATCCTGGAGCATGCTGCTAACACTAATGCTACTAATGCTACTGCTAATGCTAATGCTAATGCTGAAATGGGTCGTTGTTCTAATATTCCCCGCCGCGGGACGTTGCCGCTTTTCCCTCCTCTTGCCCGGTTCATTGATGAAGGTCAGTCGGTAGCTAATGTGGGGGGTTTCACTGAGTCTTATTTACCTTTTTTACGGGTAAAAGGGCTGACAACAGGGTGCAGGCCGGGTGCACCGTGGCTAAGTAGCCAGGTAGCTTTGATCCTGTGCCCCGGCGGGGATGAACGATGTCCCACCCGGCCGATGCTTGAGAGCGAATCGGCTCGGAGGGTGGCAGTATGGACGGATGAGTGGTATACTGCTGCAGGATGGTTTTTAGCGGCAGCCAGTGTTATGGCTCAGCTGGCTATTTTCCTATCCACATTGGCGTCGGGTAGTGGGGCTATGGGTCCAGCCGACTTTATAAACATGTTGCATGTTTGTGGTGTTATAGAGATCTTACTCAGTCGCAAGCTATAACTGTGGGGAGGATTAGGATGCTATCAACGTTTGTTAATAGGCATGTCTGGTTGGAGCACTCTCCTCTTGGGGAAGAGGATAGGTTTTCTCTCCTCACGACTCCTTTTTCCACGGAAGGACTTTTTGGTCGTTCTGTGGAGGCGCAGGCGGTTGTTGATCTGGGTCCCACACCGCCTCACGCTGTGCAGCCAGAGGTTGGAGCACGGCCTCGTCAACGGCTGTGGCGAGGCCCTCGACAGGCGGCCATGTTTCCCCCGCCAGTGGTACCCTGGGCGGAGAGTCAACAGGGATCCACAAGGCCGACAGACTTGGCGGCCGAGGGATCGGCCATTTTGGGTGAATTCGGCTTGGATCAAACAAGCCGTCGTCATTCTGCCGCGAGCAGCCCGCTCCCCGTTCAATCCTCTCTCCGTCACCAACGGAAGAGGGGCTCTGATCGTTTTCCTTTGGCTGCGGGCCGCGAACCTTCTTTGAAGCGCATGCGGCCCCACTTTTCACTTCTCATGGGGACAGGGGCTGACACCCAGTGGATGGCTGAGCCTGGGTCTGTCCGTGAGAATGTTGTGCTGTCGCGTGGCTCCTGCACCACACGTTGTGTGATGGGTGAGCCTGGTGTTACGGCTGCCGCTAGTTATAGTGGTCAGCAGGGGGACTCGAGGCCTCTTCAGTTGAATGCACAGCAAGGGTTACCCCGGCCTTGCCTTCGCCAGGCGGGGTGTCACGCTGATGCCTCCCACTCCTGCAAAGAAGAGGCGAGCGTGATTTGGGTGATAGCAATATCACTGCAGGGCTACGGCGTGTAGGAGCCCATGGGGTCCTCACGCCTTGCGTGTCTAGCTGTAGAACAACTCCTCAGCATGCGCTAGAGGGGTGTTCAGGGGGGGGGTGTGTGTCAACCAGTTTGATGACAGTATCAAACCGGCCCTTTCTGTCGGGGTCCGCCCTTGGGTGCGTCGCACAGCGGGAGGGACCGGGCCAACTATCTACTGTTCCTTGCGGCCCAGCGTCAGTTGACGGCGGGTGCGCTGTGGGATTATTTTCACATATGGCGACAAGAATGCCGTTTGGAGGGGTGGATAGAGAGAACGTTGAGGGAGGGGCTTGTTTTGTAGTTCGCACAACCCCACCCTCCGTTCTCAGGTTTGGTGCCGACCCTATTGTCAGGGTCAGAAGCAGTGACAGCCCTGGCCGACGAGATCCAATCTCTGTTGGCGAAGCAGGCCGTAGTCGTGGTCCCGAGAGAGGACGCGATGTCAGGCGTCTACTCCCGTTATTTTCTGGTGCCCAAGAAAAAGGGGGGGGTCAGACCTATACTGGATCTGTCTGCGTTCAATCGTATGATTGTAGCGAGACCATTCAGGATGTTGACCGTCAAACTCCTGCTGCTTGCTGTCAGAAGGGGAGACTGGTTCACCTCCATAGACCTGAAGGATGCGTATTTTCACATCCCGATTTTCCCTCCTCACAGGAAGTTCCTGCGGTTCCTGTTTCAGGGCATAGCGTACGAGTACCAGAGGTTGCCGTTCGGCTATTCTCTGGCTCCCCGCACATTCACCAAGTGCGTAGCGACTGCGCTGGAGCCTCTACGTCGTCGGGGAATACGGGTTCTATTCTATCTCGACGACATTCTACTCCTCAGCCGGTCGGAGGAGGTTGCCAGGTCTCATACCAGGCTGGTGGTGGAATTCCTCACCAGGCTGGGTTTTGCTGTGAACTGGAAGAAGAGTACGCCTCTTCCCAGTCAACAGGTGGAGTACTTGGGCTTGACGCTGAGGTCAAGGTCCATGATTGTAACCCTCTCGGAGCAGCGGAGGGTGTCTATCCTACACGCGCTTGGGGGTTTCCGTCTGGGAGGGACGGTCACGCCGCTGCAAGTGATGCGCCTGCTCGGTATGATGGCATCTGCTCACACGGTGGTTCCTCTTGGCCTCCTCTTCATGAGGAGGATACAGAGGTGGTTCTTCTCTATGGGAATAGATCCGGTGAGGGACAAATGGAAACGGTTGACGGTTCCTTTGTCGATATGGGGAGATCTCGCCCATTGGAGGAGGCTGGGTATCCTCACCATTGGGGTCCCCATGGGCAGCAGGCGGTCACACGTTACGGTCTTCACCGACGCCTCTCTCACGGGTTGGGGAGGGACGTGTCGGACCAACGCAGTGGGGGGCAGCTGGACGAAGGTCCCTGCTGGCCCATCTACTCTGCACATCAATGTGTTGGAATTGAAGGCGGTCCTCCTGGTCCTCAAACGGTTCGACCACCTGGTGGTAGGCGAGCACGTTCTGGTCAGAACGGACAGCATGACGGCAGCGGCGTATATCATGCCTGTCTTTTCGTTCCGATTGCGGTGCCACTCTGCGGCCTAATCCTGCCTTCGTGCCTAAAAATATCCGGAGTTCCTTCCGCTCCAGGGATATTGTGGTTCAGGCGTTTCATCCGCCTCCTCACGCTAGTGAGTTAGATGCGGGCCTTCACCTGTCATGTCCGGTCCGTGCTTGGGAATTTACCTCAGCCGTACTCAGGACCTCAGGGTTACCGATCAGCTTTTTGTCTGTCACGGTGGTTCTCGTGCCGGTAAGGCACTATCGAAACAGCGCCTGTCCCATTGGTTGTGCGAGGGTATTGCCCTCTGCTACACGTTGGCCGGGCTGGATCCCCCTGGGGGCGTCAGGGCGCACTCCACTCGTGGGGTGGCGGCCTCTGCCGCTCTGCTGGGTGGGGCCTCGGTGGAGGACATCTGTGCTGCAGCTTCATGGTCCTCCCCGGGCCCCTTCGTAAGGTTTTACCTCATGGACATGACCGGGGGTTCTGTCTCCCAGGCGGTTCTGGGGTCTGTGGCCTCTCCTGCTTCCCGTCCTTTGGTAGGGTAGCAGGGGTGTGTGGGTATGGGCCACAGTGTGTTGGGTCACACGTGGTTCCGCCTGTGCTGTGTGTTCAAGGGGTTCTAGTTCCCTCTTGCTCGCACTCGGGTGGAGTTGACTGCACTCCCCCTTCATTAGGAAGGATGGGGTGACGGGACTCCCCAACCCCTTGATGTGGGTTTACGGGTCCTCAGGGGGTGCATCTGTCGGGCCTCGCGTCCGCTCTACCCCATATCTCGGTATGGCTTAAGAGCGGGACGCGATGGCCAAGTACGATAATATAACGACAGGTTATGTATATAACCTAGTTATATGAGTACTGGCTAAGCGTCCCGCTCTTAAGCGGCCCTGAGTTCCCTTGGGGAATCTTTTCCTGGAAACTGGTTTTTACGAGGAAGAGTGAGTGGTGACCACGCCTAGTACTTTATAGAGTACGCCTTATAGGGGCGGGGCCTGGCAGATGGTGGGTGTATTTGTTTTTCGTTGATGGTGTACAGTAGGTACATGAGATGAGGTATATCTCGGTATGGCTTAAGAGCGGGACGCTTAGCCAGTACTCATATAACTCGTTAGTAGGGATGACTGACAAAGCCGGAGGTACCGCTGACAGCTGCCCTACCTCCAAATCCTACCTTGCAATAACACTATCACAACACAGGTCTGACTACTAACCAGTTAACTCAATGGAAGCCAACCACGTAATATTACGTGTTTGCCCGACAACCGTTGGGTGCCAGACCACGTAATATTACGTGTTTGGTTCATTTATCTTTTTTTCCGATTTTAATATCCTATTTAATGCCAGGGACCTGTATGTTGCCGTTAGAAGCCCTACTGCGACGCCGAGGGTGCAGTACCGGCCAGATTCTCCCAGGTGGCGGTATCGAGCTGCAGTAAACCCTGTTCCAGACCCTTGTGTTACACTGTAAGGTCTCCGGGCGCAGATTTTCACTAGACGGCAAGCAGTGGCGGCTGGTGAATTCTTCTCCAGGGGGGGCGCTATACCAAACATTTTGCAAACATGTACCGAGGTATCACAATGTCACACACACACACACACAAACACACGCGTGCACGCATTAGCGAAACCACACACTGAGTAGCCTACTGTGCACGTCAGAGCTTCGGCGAAACCACAAGGTACGAATATTTAAGTAGGTACAGTACAACTATCACCATTGCCATCAATCAATATATGATCACAGTCAATGCAGCCACGTTTCCAATAGCGCCTACACAAACATGCACCCACGCGCACGCCCGTATTCAGATCCGTACAATAATAATCATAGAGGTATATCTTGTCATTTGAAACAAGTTACCAATATATTGTCCCAGGTGATTATGCCCCCCGCTGCGAAATTAATTAGTATCCTCCTCTATCTCTCTATCTCTCTCTTTCTCTCTCTCTCACACACACACAGCATGACGTGGAATCCCAGGCACTATCGTTACACAAATTAGAAGGAACTGCAAAGGATCAGACCTAGTAGTATGTAGTATATACCAAGAATAACTTCAGTATGAGTACAGGCTGTACAGCATATTTTGCATATTGTTAAAAGAGCCAAGGCTACCTTGCGTAAATTAAACATAGACTTACCATCACAAGAGTTGAAGGGGGCGAGATATTCAGCTGTCCACAAGCCATAATCCACTTATTTTTTTAAATCCACTCAAAAAGAAACTCCAGTAACAGTCCATACCATGGGCATGTTGCATCTGTCCCCGTCGTTTTAAAAAGCAGAAATGGAAAGCAACGGCATTTACATGACTGCATCCAGCTAGCCATATAGCTTCTTGTTAGCCAAAGTAGCCAACACTTCTTACCACCAGCTAGAAAACGACAGAGTATTTTGTCTTCCTCTGTCTGTTGATTGTTTCTGAATTGAGATATCAGGCTGATGAGGTCGAAACTCTTTCACTCCAGTGTTCATCTCTCAAAATGTATTGTTTTGAGGGATTTACCTGCATTTTCGAGGTTGGAATGTTCTGCCTCCATGATACATGGTAGCTACTAGTAAGCTAGCAAACTCTCAAGTCAAGTCAAGTCAAGAGTTTTAATTGTCACGGCATACAGGTATACAATGAAATGCGGGTGGTCTTGCCCGCAACGATGTGCAATACAGTGGTACATATAATAGAATCAAAAGAAGAAACAACATTGTGCAGTAACAGGTAGCAGGTAACATGGAGTGACATCTCGGTATCTGTACATAGTTATTTACAGCGCATGTGTGACATGCTAGTTAGCTTTGGTAGTGCAATACACTGTTCCTGTTATTCTAATTTAAAGTGTCCTTTCCTTTGGCCATAAGTGTGCGTGTGTGCGACATGAGTGTGTGCCCGCTCATGTTAAAGTGTTAAGTGGCTGCTCGTGTGTGAGCGTGCACAGTGTGCGTGTCGTGTGTGTGTTCATGTAAATGGCTGCTTTTTTATATAGCGCTTTTATCCAAAGCGCTTTACAATTTGTTACTCACATTTTACCCATTCATTCACACATTCACACACACATTCACACACCGACGGCGGAGGCGACCATGCAAGGTGCCAACCTGCTCATCGGGAGCAATTAGGGGTTAAGTGTCTTGCTCAAGGACACATCGACACGCTGCCCAGGAGGAGTGGGAATCGAACCGGGAACCTCCGGATTGCCAGATGACTGCTCTACCTCCTGAGCCACTGTCGCCCTCATGTGTGCTTGTGTGTGGACAGTTCAATGTTCTGAGCACTCAATGTACATTGTTCATGGCTCTGATGGCCTGGGGGAAGAAGCTGAGCCTAAGCCGCTCTGTCCTAGTAGCTGGGATTTGCAGGCGTCTGCCTGACCTCAGCAGCTGAAACAGGCTGTTATTGGGGTGGTGAGGGTCTTTCATTATCCTGCAGGCTCTGGATTTGCACCTCTTGTTGTATAGAACCTGCAGGGGGGGTAGTGCAATACCCGTGGTACGCTCGGCTGAGCGCACCACTTTCTGTAGGGCCTTCTTGTCCTGTGCCGTGCTGTTTCCATACCAGGCAGTGATGTTTCCGGTCAGGATGCTCTCTACAGCTCCTGAGTAGAAGGACTGGAGTATCTTCCCCGATACTCTGAACTTCCTTAACTGTCTCAGGTGGTAGAGACGCTACCACTCTCAGAACTCTCCGTTCTGTGTGGAGGGAGTGACAACACAGCAGTGACCCTGCTTGCTTGGAGCGCTAGAAAAACGCGCCCCGATTACATCATATTTGAACGCACTGACCTATTTTTTTTTTTTAACTTTGACCAGTCACCTGGTTCTTTTAGCGTTTATCGCTTTTTCTTCGCATTCATACTTGCTCAAGTTCGACCGACAGATGCAGGCTGAAAGGGTTCAGATGGGGGGGAAAGACACTCTGGGAAAGGCACGGCTGCCGTCCGGGATTCGAACTCGCTCAGCCCCAGATCCGCGCGAGCGCGGTTGTCCACGGCGCTGAAATAGCACTTGCGGTACGTGGTGAGCTACTGGAGCTCCTCCGCACTGACCTATTTAATTGGCTGCGATGATACAGTGACGCGCACAGTGTGCACGCTACGTCTATGCGCCAAGCTTTAGAGGTACTCTCTATATCATATCAGACAGTAACGTCATGTGAATCACAAAACAATGATTTATATTTGATATATTAACATTATTGTGCATTTGAAACACAAACATACTTAAAATGAGTAAATATTATTCATTTTAAACATGTTTATTTAATTTTTAGGGGTCTAAAAAAAATGAAAATAAAACATTTTCTTCTTCTCCTGCTCTCTTTACCAGGGGGGGGGGGGGGGGGGGGGGGGGGGGGGGGCGGCGCCCCAGCGCTAGGGCTGCATGATTTTGGGAAATAATCTAATTGCGATTTTTCTGACAGATATTGCGATTGCGATATATTCAGTGCTATTAGCTACTGTAAATGCCAATCAATATCCATGACAAGTCCTTCCCTAGCTTTGACGACATTAATCTGGAAGGAAAATCAAGCTCTGAAATAGTCGTGTAAATCACCAGAGAACTGAAAACTCCCAATACCACATTATTACACGTTCCAATGACTGGCTCATGCTTAAAGCAACACTACAGTTTGTACTGAACTTGGGAACTCTGATTTTAGCTTCTGTGCTCCTGACACATGGAACATCATACAATAAACCCTAAAACTCAATAGGGTGATTTTTTAAATAATTTTTCAAGTTGAAATAAAGATTGAATGAATTAATTAATTACAATACTGTGCTTGGGCCATGATGGAATTTTACTGCAATTCTTAATTTTGTGTAGTACCTTAACTCATTGGGTGCCAAACACGTAATATTACGCGTTTCACCGCCAACGCGTGAGCGCCAAACGCGGAATAATACATGCAATGCTGATCGAATCTCACCAGGTGGCAGTATCGCCTACCTTTTGAACTCAGAAAGAAATGGGTCAGGAGAGGCAATGAATGAACCGGACTATCGAGACTCGCTCTGAGGGGGAGTAGCTCTTCCAAATCAATCGCTAGCAGATCTTCTCACCTCAAAACCTATAGTGTCCCGTAAACATGTGTAATTACATATAAACGAGTAATCGCGATCGCCGATGGGATCATTATTCTTTTTGGATGACCTTCTGGATAAGGTAAGGACCCCCTATGTCTATTTCACCGAACCTGAAACATGCTTCTGTAACGATCACAGTTTTGTGTTTTACCGGACGTAAAACATGCTCGACAAACACGATCACAGTTTTGAGTTAAAACGACCCCCCCCCCCCTTGATAATTTTGTGAATGCACATATGTACATGGTATATACCTTTGATTTGGGAGTATTTGGGGTTTCAGGGGATCAACCAGAACAGTTTGGGCTTATTGCATATAACACGCTTTATCTCGCGCTCTATGGAAAAATACTGGATTCTCTTGGAAATGGACAATGTTTAGCGTGTAATAAACTACAAACTACAGTGTGTAGAAACAAACTATTTTTTACATGTTGGACTAGAAATAGTGTCTGTCAAATGAGCCATACTATTGTCTCGATAGCTATAATATACAATATACAATAGTGTCCGCAAAGATCGGGAAATATTGCGAAAATTGGCATGAAAAGCTTGCGCTAGACAGTGAAGGATGGGGGAAGCTTATGGCACTCAATGTGTTAAGGTAAAGCAATTTCATAATGCAAAATATTATTCATCATCCTGCTTCTTTTTCATGTGACCACAGTAAAAGGTATGCAATAAAAGAATCACATGGCAATATGACAAAAGTAGTAGTTAATAGTACTGTAGCAATAGTTATGAGTTAAAAATCCATTAATTCATTATGACGTGAAATTCAATGTATATTTCAAACCAATCAACGTCTCAATACAATATCACAATATTGTATACTGATATCTTTATACTATTGTGTATAATCCACATTCTATACTGATATCTTTATACTATTAGAATTTTGTACGTAATATCAACCCACAGTTCCCCAAACTCCCAGAAGCCACTCCTATTGACACTTTACTAAAGCCTACACTGGTCACAAAGGGTATTATATCTGTCCTGTATGGCTTGATTTCCTCACTGCGCCCTACCTCATTAGAAAAGATCAGGAGGAGATGGGAGGAGGACCTGGGTGAGGACATCACAGAAAACCTGTGGGAGGATATTCTACACCGGGTCCACTCCTCTTCAATTTGTGCCAGGCACGGACTGATCCAATGTAAAATTGTTCACCGTTCACACTTTACTAAAGTCAGGCTAGCCAAGATCTATGGCAACATTGATCCCACCTGTGACAGATGCCACCGTGCCCCTGCTACACATAGTCACATGTTTTGGTCCTGCCCTTCCCTGCATAACTTTTGGTCTGAAATATTTGAAACTATCTCAAATAGTATTGAGATCCCAATCAGCCCGACAGCCATAACTGCTTGCTTTGGTGTCTCTATCTCCCCTACTACTCTGTCTCTGCCACGATATAAAGCTGACCTGGTGGCATTTGTTACTCTCCTGGCTAGACGTCTCATTTTACTGCACTGGAAGTCACCCACTCCTCCATCTCACTCTATGTGGCTCAGGGATATTTTGCACTTCCTTAAGATGGAGAAAATAAGGTGTGTCATAAGGGGTTCTACAGCTAGATTTTATAAAACATGGGGCCGTTTCTTTACCTATGTTGGGGAACAAGGCTCAATCGACCCCCCATAAATAATGCTCACTCCTAACCTAGCACAGTCCAGTCGAGTGACCTATCTACTTGTGCAAATGTAACCGATGTCTACCTTCTCATTTAAAAAAAAATTTGTTCCATTCCTCTATTCCTGCTGTACAGTGCTTGTCCTGAGTGTACATATCTGTTTAATTGACTATGTCCGAAACAATATCTATATTTATTTTGTGGTGTACTATTTTTTAGTCTATATATTCAACAGACCTATACTTTGACTACTTATACGTAACCATGTGCAACATGTATATTATTTACATTCAACAGACCTATATTTTGTTTATTTATACATAGTTTTGTGCAATAGGTATATTGTTTATCCAACAGACCTATATTTTGACTAACTATATGTACCTTTGTGCAATATGTATATTGTCTACATTTAACAGACCTATATTTTGACTACTTATATGTAGATATGTGCAATACGTCTGGCATATATGTGTACAATTTGACCTTGTGATGATCTCATATTGCAATGAAAAAACTTCAATAAACAAAGTTTTGAAAAAAAAAAAAAAGAATCCACATTCTATACCGATATCTTTATTATTCTGTAGAATCCACATTCTATATTATTGATATCTTTATACTATTCTGTATATCCACATTATATATTGATATCTTTATACTATTCTGTAGAATCCGTATTCTATACTGATATCTTTATTTCTATTCTGTAGAATCCACATTCTATATTGATATCTTTATACTATTCTGTATAATCCAGATTCTATACTTATATCTTTATTTCTATTCTGTAGTGTAAACGACCCTCTAGGTAGCGTCATTCAGCTTGTGTGTGATAGGGAACCTTTATTTTGAAGCACCGCCAAACCGGAAGTAGCTAACCGGAAGCAGATACCGCGAGCATGAGCTCAGCTTTACGGTCCAAATTAACGTTATATTACGGCTGCAAGGAAAGAGAGTTCTCCGTGAATATCTTCTTTATTCTTTTGTTATATGGAAATGGTCTACAAGGTAACTGCTGTGCACTTTCTATGGTTTTAATGTTGGTTTGCATTCACTTTTGTTTGTGTTTTGACAACTTAAAGTTATTCCTGCTACTGTGAAAATACGTTGTTTTCTAGCTAACTTGGTCATTGCAAATTCCTAGCTTGTCTACACATTTAATAAGGTCCAGAGTACCAGCATTTTAAGAGTTTTGTTTTGATTGTAGATCTGGAAAAGAAGACTTTCATGTGGGTTATGGTTAAGCCCCTGTTGGAGAGAGAGAGGACAAGGTACTGGGATGTCTATTTGTCCTATTTATTGATATGGGCTGTTTACTTTATATTTGTATTCATTTAATGTATTGGCTATGTCACTGTTATTGGAAGCCATTTGTGTCAAGTGTTATGTTAGCTTATTGAACAATGTGAATGTGGCACTAATGTATATAATGTATATATATCTGAGTATCTTTTCTTTGTCTTTCTCTGTCTTTTCACTTCAGCTCTTACGTTGTGAATTGAAATAAACATTCATGAAACACCAGTAAAGGAGTCCATCCATCACTCTCCCAGGGATGCTCCAAGTAAGAGCTTACTCTATGGTGAAGTGGAACATCGGATATTCGTCTCCCGGACCCTGCACTGAACTTCACCCTCACTTGAGTTGCTAAGAGAAGGAACCGTTTCATTACCTTACTATAGACCTGATAATTAATTACCTTTTTTGTTTTAAAAATGCACACTTCATGTAGAGCTTCCTTTGTTATTGTGTGTATTCTAGTCATTGCTTTGGCATGAACACTGATGTAAATGCCCTAGATAACACATTCAATGCTGGTTATTGGCCCTAATTTACCATTCAAAGTGTATGCTGTGCTATTTCTCTGTCCATGTCTATGCTGCTCTGTATGAAGGCGCAACCACATTCACTTTATTCTAACGTTGAAAGGTGCAATAATTAGCTCATCATGGCATCCTTAGAAGGGAAAGGAGGGTTATATAAGGAAACTAGCTCCCCAGATGAGGTCAAAGGCTTAGGAGAAGAGCATCATACAGAGGTAGGCCTAGGGTTGGAAGAGTCTGAAAACACACAGAAGGAAGCTAGTGAAGAGGAAAAAGGTCCCACTGATATCCCTGAGGAAGAGGATGACCTAACTGAAGGTCTCCGACGCTCCCACCGTACACCGCGCCCAACAGAAAGGATGCGTGCGCACCAAGAGGAAGAAGCATGCAAAGGGGAGAAAAGACTGCTGTACCTGTATGAAAAATGGAAGCGCGACATTTGCAAGGCAAGACACGAGATGAAGACATACATGTCAGAGGAGGAGCTCTGGACTCTCATCGACAAACTAAATATGTCTAAGACGGACGTTTGTATGATGTATGTCGAAATCAGAGGTCTCACCGCGCCCCCCAATGACATAAGACGACGAGTGGATACGTGCGAGACAGTAACCAGGGAATTAGTCAACATCGCTCATGATAGAACCATAGGTACAGAAGACGATTTCAATGTCCAACGGGAAAGGAGCCGACTTCATGAACTGCGTCGCCATGACTACGCAAGGTCGGTCTATGGAGCTGCCTCTGACGTCTCTGCATTAACTCAGAGCAGCAGGTCTGTACAAGGCTCGTCTATAATAACAACGAAGCGTGTGGAGGCAGCGGCTGAACTAGCCGAAAAGAAAACCACCTATCAGATGATGCAAGTAGAGGAAAAACAAAGGGAAGTTATATGCGAACTAGAGGAACAACAACGAAAGGCTATGGAGGTACAACGGCGTGAGTTGGAGCGACTGCAGGCCAAGAAGGAAGTGTTCGCAGCCCAAGCCAAACTAAACTCTTTCCATCTCATGCTGCACCAACCTCTCATTCTGACATCACTGCTCTCGCACAGGTCTTCCATGACAGCATAGCCTTGAGTAGGCTTCCTGCACCAGAGCCATTCGTTTTCAATGGTGATCCTATACAGTTCATCGAATGGAAGACAACGTTTACCTCACTCATCGACCAAAGAGCAATAACCCCAGCTGAAAAACTCTACTACTTGAAGAAGTATGTTGGTGGCCCAGCACGCCAGGCTCTAGATGGCACGTTCTATCGTAACGACAAGGAAGCCTACAAAGACGCCTGGGATAAGCTGAATCATCGCTTTGGCCAGCCATTTGCCATTCAGAGATCATTCAGAGAGAAGCTATCCAACTGGCCGAGGATTCAGCCTAAGGATGCAGAGGGACTCAGGAGTTTCTCTGATTTTCTCAATGCCTGTCGGGATGCCATTCCTCATGTCAAGGGTCTTGACATACTCAACGACTGTGAGGAGAACCGAAAGCTTATTTACAAACTGCCAGACTGGGCAGCCGCTCAGTGGAACCGTCAAGTCACAAAACGCTTGAATGAACGTCAAGAATTTCCAACTTTCGAGGACTTCACAAAATTCATGTCAACTGAAGCGGAGATTGCCTGCAATCCAATCACGTCTTTCCAAGCTCTACACTCATCAGCCACTAGTGCCGATAAAGGAAATGTCAGAGACTCTAAGCGAAACAACGCCAGCGTTCTTGCCACTCAAGCAGACACTGACAATGAGAATCGGAAGTTTAGGACTATGGCTCCATGCATTCAGTGTGAAGATGACGGACACCAGCTCCATGCATGTGAAAGATTCACAGAGATGTCACTGGATGAGCGACGCAACTTCATAAAGGAGAAGAGACTATGCTATGGATGTCTAAAGCCAGGACACAATGCGAAAGACTGTCGCCATCGTCACTCCTGTGACACCTGCAAGAGAAAACATCCTACAGCCCTCCATGATAACAACTATCAAAGAGAAGAAAGGCCTGCACCTGATACAGAATCAGATCAAGACCCTGAGGCAAGATCCCTCAGTGTAGCAGTTGGAGGCTCATCCAGCACTTCAATGATTCTACCAGTATGGGTTTCCTCCAAAAGTAACCCAACTATGGAGAGACTTGTCTACGCTCTTCTCGACACTCAAAGCGATACTACATTTATCGACCAAGAGGTGAGTGACTGTCTTAATGCAGACAAGCATCCAGTTAAACTGAAGCTGACAACCATGAGCGGAAAGGACACAATTCTCACAAGTGAGAGAGTCTGCGGCCTTCGTGTAAGAGGATATAGCTCTGCCACTCAAGTCGATCTTCCAGTGGCCTACACTAAGGACTGCATACCCGTAAACCGTGCACACATCCCCACTTGTAAGACGGCTAAGAAATGGAGTCATCTAGCAGGAATAGCAGATGAAATTCAAACACTAAAAGACTGCGAAGTGGGTCTTCTCATAGGTTATAATTGCTCGAGAGCCATGGCTCCAAGGCAAGTCATCCTCGGAGCAGATGAGGAACCATACGCTGTACGGACAGATCTAGGGTGGAGTATCGTGGGGCCCTCAGCTCAAAGCCAGGATTCGTTGAGCACCAGTCGCATGTGCCACAGAACCACAGTTAAAGAGCTACCCCCGGCCACACCGGCCGATGTTATCCGCATTCTAGAGTCAGACTTTAAGGACGGCAGTGAAGACGGAAAACCAGTGTCTCAAGATGACATCACGTTTCTGAAAGGGATGGATGAAGGAATACGGAAAACCAAACAAGGCCATTACGAAATGCCCCTGCCCTTCAAAAACAGACTCCCCAACAATAAGAACTCAGCCCTGATTCACCTTAAAAGGAAACTGCAGCGCGACGAAGGGTACAAGAAGAAATACGTCAAGTTCATGGAAGAGGTTATTGGAAAGGGGGGCGCAGAACCAGTCGAAGATGGTGGGAGAGAAGGCGAAAGGTGGTACATTCCCCATCACGGCGTCGTTCACGCAAAGAAACCCGACAAACTTCACATTGTGTTTGACTGCTCAGCAAGTTACAAAGGAACAAGCCTCAATGACCACCTCCTTTCTGGGCCCGACATGTTGAACAACTTGAGTGGAGTGCTCATCCGCTTTCGCCAGCACCCAGTTGCTCTGATGTGCGACGTTGAAAAATTTCACGTTCAGGAAGCTGATCGAGACTACTTGCGCTTTCTCTGGTGGAAGCAAGGAGACCTGAACTCACCGCCCAGGGAGTTCCGCATGAAGGTGCATCGGTTCGGTGCGGCCTCCTCGCCAGGGTGTGCCAACTACGAACTAAAGCACTTAGCTAAGGAGAAGGCACACACCTACCCGCACAGATCACGATTCGTCATGAGAGACTTTTACGTGGACGAAGGGGTCACAAGTGTTGAAAACACGAGTGCAATTCAGTTAGCCAAAGAAGCACGCAAACTCTGTGCCACAGGTGGCCTCCGTCTACATAAGTTTGTGTCAAACAACAGAGATGTCCTCGAGAGTATCCTGCTCTCTGAACGAGCAACCAACGTAAAGTGCATGCGCCTCACCTTTGATGAGCTGCCACTTGAAAGAGCTCTCGGGATTCAATGGGACACAGAGTCTGACAACTTCTGTCTCAACGTCAACCTTAAAGAACAGCCTCCTACACGCCGCGGCATCCTGTCAACAGTAGCCTCCCTGTACGACCCCCTCGGGTTTGTGGCACCGGTCCTGCTCAAAGAGGAATTTGGCTCTCCTGGTGCTGAGGAGTTCTTCTGGACTGATTCAAAAGTAGTCTTGGGATACATGAGGGAAGTCAGAAGTGCTTTGCACTTAGCACAATGACCAAGGAGCAAAGCACTATAGTTGATCACTTGTCTACGTTTTCTTCTTGGTCACTCGCTACTCGAGCTATCGCACGCATTCAGAGACATGTCCACAAGAATAAATCTAACTCACTAACCTCTCGAATAATCAGAGATCATATAGAATTAGCGGCAGTGGCTAGTCCGTAATGAACTAGAATGGAGAAGTAAGATGACTCCTTCCATCCACTAGTCTGGGGGTCCACCTTGGGCAAGTGGTAGCACCCCCTAAGCCTCCCTACCTGGGGACACAGGCCAACTAGGTTATTCCTTATTATGGAATCAGTCGGATTTACAGTGTGATATAAATCACTCCTGATTGGTGGGAGTGTAAACGACCCTCTAGGTAGCGTCATTCAGCTTGTGTGTGATAGGGAACCTTTATTTTGAAGCACCGCCAAACCGGAAGTAGCTAACCGGAAGCAGATACCGCGAGCATGAGCTCAGCTTTACGGTCCAAATGAACGTTATATTACGGCTGCAAGGAAAGAGAGTTCTCCGTGAATATCTTCTTTATTCTTTTGTTATATGGAAATGGTCTACAAGGTAACTGCTGTGCACTTTCTATGGTTTTAATGTTGGTTTGAATTCACTTTTGTTTGTGTTTTGACAACTTAAAGTTATTCCTGCTACTGTGAAAATACGTTGTTTTCTAGCTAACTTGGTCATTGCAAATTCCTAGCTTGTCTACACATTTAATAAGGTCCAGAGTACCAGCATTTTAAGAGTTTTGTTTTGATTGTAGATCTGGAAAAGAAGACTTTCATGTGGGTTATGGTTAAGCCCCTGTTGGAGAGAGAGAGGACAAGGTACTGGGATGTCTATTTGTCCTATTTATTGATATGGGCTGTTTACTTTATATTTGTATTCATTTAATGTATTGGCTATGTCACTGTTATTGGAAGCCATTTGTGTCAAGTGTTATGTTAGCTTATTGAACAATGTGAATGTGGCACTAATGTATATAATGTATATATATCTGAGTATCTTTTCTTTGTCTTTCTCTGTCTTTTCACTTCAGCTCTTACGTTGTGAATTGAAATAAACATTCATGAAACACCAGTAAAGGAGTCCATCCATCACTCTCCCAGGGATGCTACATGTAGAATCCACATTCTATACTTATATCTTTATTTCTATTCTGTAGAATCCACATTCTATACTGCGTTTTTCTTTCACATGCAGCTGGAGTTTTTTTTTCTTGCATGGGTGCTCTGTTCTGCAGTTCACTTGCTTGAACTTCCTGTTTGGGTATGCGCACGCACGCACGCACGCACGCACGCACGCACGCACGCACGCACGCACGCACGCACGCACACAGCATCAGTCACGGGACTCTTTGACAGAGTGTGACCCGAGTCCCATGTAAATTATTAAATATATTTCTTTCCTCTCTCTCTTTGCACAAATACCAGTGCAGGTCTACTGTGGAAACGTACCGAGTGAGAGAGGATAAGGGCTTTTCTGCCAAGATGGCATTTACCTGCCACCCGTCAACGTTGTGCCATAACCTTCCTGCACCAGTATCTGTTGGAGTCACTCCACTGTGGTGTTCATGTCAGCCCAGGCTCATGGCTTCGGTTAATGCCGTAACACAATATATTGATTGACCTCTTCATGCTTCATGAAGCATGGATTCTGAGAATTGGACCTTCTAATGATGACTTAACAACAGGTACATGTGAACATGAATCCTAAGATTTTGAAAATACATTAAAATAAAAAATAAAAACTACACCTGAAAGGACGAGTTAGTCATATCTGCTTTTGGCTTCTCTGCCCTTACCTCACGGAATACCCTGCAGGAAACTCTGAAACTAGACACTCTAGTGTATGTGGCTCGGTTTAGAACCTTTATGACCAATCAGGTCACCACGAAATTATGTAATTTTTAAATTGTTACCAAATGTTATTATTTTATTTAAAATTTGTATGTGCTCTTAATTGTTCTCATTTTCTGATATTCCTATATGTATTAACGCACTAAGACACTTGTGAATGTAACATCTCGACGACGCTGTAAATTAGTTTAACTATTCTGTGTATTTATCGAGGATAAATAATGATTGAATTGAATATCACCACGTCCATATAACTGTAGAAACGGTCTCCAGGATTATGATACTTTCACCCAATGCATAATGGACCCGATAATCATTCAGTTCAAGTACATTTTAGTAAAATGGGTTTAATTTCTCACACTTTGTCTGTAAAGGCTGGCGTAGGGGCGTTCCTTGCGGTGAGAATGACGATGATGAAGATCACAATCAGGAAGACGGTGAGGACCGCGCCCATCACAGCTCCTGCCACCACAATGGTGTTTGACCTCTGCTCTCGAGACTGGTCTGCAACAGAACACAGAGAAACACAAACAGTACAATCAGTACCACAGCTCAAAATTACACACCACACACATTTAAACACACCAAACACACATTAAAGGTGCTGGAAGTGTTATTTAATTTTTTACAATAAGTGTTAAATATCTCTACATTCTGACAGCCATCACTGATATAAAGTGTTTGGTCAGTAACATGGGTCTCTCTCTGTCCCTCCGCTCTGCAGTAAACATAAAATAAAAAGGAGAAGAATAAAGAGAAGAAGAATAAAGAGAATAATAAGGAGAAGGAGGAGAGGAATAAGGATGAGGGAAAGAAGAAGGGGAAGAAGAAAAATAGGGATAAGGAGAATGAGAAGAAGAATAAAGAGAAGGAGGAAGAGAAAAAGAAGGAAAATGAGGATGAGAAGAATAAGGAGAAGAAGAAAAAGGAGAAGAAGAATAAGGAGGATGAGATGAAGAAGAAGAAGAAGGAGAATGATGAGAAAAGAAAGAGAAGAAGGTGAAGAAGAAGGTAACAAATGAGAAGAAGAAGGAGAAGACGAATACAGGAGGAGATGAAGAGGAAAAAGAAGAAGAATAAATAAAAGAAGGAGAAGAAGATGGAGAAGGACAAGAAGGAGAATAACAAGAAGAAGAAGAAGAAGAACAACAACAACAACAACAACAACAACAACAACAACAACAACAACAACAATAGCAACTAGAAGGAGAACAAGGAGGAGAAGAAAGATGGGAAGATGAAGGAGGAGGAGAAGGAGAAGAAGAAAAAGAATAAGGAGAAGAAGATGAAGGAGAACAAGAACAAAAAGAAGGAGGAGAAGAAGAACAAAAATAACTAGGAGAGGAACAAGGGGGGGGGGGATGAGAATAAAGGTGAGAAGGAGAAGAAGGAGAAAGGTCAGCCAGAAGATCCTTAAGAACTTCTACTCATGTACAATAGAGAGCATCTTGACCGGCAACATCACCTCCTGGTTTGGGAATAGCACTGCACAAGACCGAAGCAGACTACAAAGAGTGACACGTTCAGCCGAACGCACAATTGGAGGGGGGCTCCCCACCCTCCAGAACATTTACTACAAGCGTTGCAAGGGCAAGGCTAAGAGAATCATTAAAGACTCCAGTCACCCGAACAACTGCCTCTTTGAACTGCTGCGGTCAGGCAAGCGATACCGGAGTCTCAAGGCGAGCACAGCCTCGGCAATGGGGGGGGGGGGTCGGCTGCTGATGGAGGCGCAGTGTTCAGGGTAACAGAGCATGAGGTGAGGCGGACCTTTAAAAAAGTGAATATCAGGAAGGCAGCAGGTCCGGACGGCATCCCCGGCCGCGTCCTAAAAGTCTGTGCCGACCAACTGAAGGAGAACAAGGAGGAGAAGAAAGATGGGAAGATGAAGGAGGAGGAGAAGGAGAAGAAGAAAAAGAATAAGGAGAAGAAGATGAAGGAGAACAAGAACAAAAAGAAGGAGGAGAAGAAGAACAAAAATAACTAGGAGAGGAACAAGGGGGGGGGGGGATGAGAATAAAGGTGAGAAGGAGAAGAAGGAGAAAGGGAGAAGAAGTAGGAGAAAGATGAGAAGGAGAAAGATGAGAAGAAGAAGGAGGAGAAAGATGAGAAGGAGAAGAAGAACAAGAACAAAAAGAAGGAGGAGAAGAACAAGAAGAGGAACAAGGAGGAGGAGAAGAATGATAAGAAAGATGAGAAGGAGAAGGAGGAAAGATGAAATTACATACCTGGGTTCCATCCTAGAGGCAATTCTTTCCTGTGACAAAATGGCAACCAATGTAACCAAAAAAGTCAATGAACAAGATTCGTGTACCGGATCTCCTCTCTAGTAAACAAGAATACACTGAAGACTCTAACAGGAGCACTCATTCAAGGGTACTACGACTATGCTTGCACCTCATGGTACCAAAGCACCTCAAAGGCACTAAAAACAAGATTACAAACATCACAAAACAAACTGGTCAGACTACTGCTGGACCTTACTCCTAGAACCCACCTCACCCCTGCCCACTTTGACAACCTAGGATGGCTTAGAGTAGACGACGAGTACAGCAACTTGCAATGGGCCTGGTCTACAAGATACACTACACCACTAAGATACCCATGTACATGTTGAAATACTTCCCAAAGGTCAGTGAATACCACAACCACAACACCAGAGGGAGTTCCACAAATCATGTTCAACCCAGATTCGGCTCAAACAAGGGACTAAACACGTTTCGCAATTATGCCACAACAATGTGGAACGCCCTACCCACAGCCGTAAAATAATGTGAATCCCTATCCACCTTCAAAACCGCTCTCAAAGAGCACCTACGCGAGGCTGCCATTCGAAACTGACCCCGGTAAATGTCCAACCCCCCCCTCCAATGTTTCTTCCCCCTCAAATGTATATATTCTCTTTTAGAAACTCTGTCTCTTAAACAGTACTGTATATTTGTACATCTTGTATGTCATAAATGTCTGGATGTAACAGTACTGTATATCTGTATGTCATCTATGTCGTAAATGTTATGATGAATTGAAAATGGGGGACCCTGATGTAAACAAGACGAAAGTCTTTCTCTGGTCTGCATAACCAGAGGTGTAGTGGTTACGTCATTGCCATTTTTCGTGTTCCACCCTCTGTCCAACGCAATGTATTTCCCCATTGCCCATTTCTAAATCGCCTCGTTTAAAACAAATAAAGCATTAACATTGTCATGGAGTACCTTTCTGTGCTTATTCATCCACAATCTATAGCTCAACATGAAAATATTCGCAATTAATCATAAAAAGAAACTGCGAAATTTTATTTCAACCAAAATTTTTTAAACAATAATGTTAGTGATAGAAGGGAACTCATTTTGTGCAAAGATTTAAAGCTTTTCAATTTCCATGCGGCAGAATTGTTACAATAGCCGATAATCCATTTTCCCAATGATAAATCCCTATACGGGAGGAACAACCAGTGACGTCAGACTACACCTCCCTTAGAGAGATGGCGCCGCAACGAACGGCTGCCTGTCTGTGCGCTCCGTCGAGACTGTGTTTACTTTTGTTAATATTTATAGTTTTTAGAGTTTTGTTCGTACCAACTGTTGGTGCATTTAATGTATATGACCGTCAGTCACTCATAGACATTGGATTACGGGAAACTTACCAACTGGATTACTCACTGGACCAGCTTTCCGAACCGCATCAATGGCCTGAAGAAATTCTCCGGAGATTAGGACCAGATCCTTTGTTCCTAGATCCCAGGAAAAGAGGACCCAGACGACGAGGAAAGAGGGCTGGGATCCGTAACAGGCTGAGATCCAGACGCCACCGTACACCACTGCCCAGTATATTGCTAGCCAATGTACAATCAATTGACAATAAACTGGATGACATCCGAGCAAGGATTCAATATCAAAGAGACGTTAGGGACTGCAACGTCCTCTGCTTCACCGAAACATGGCTCACACCGGAGGTTCCAGACCACGCGATTCAACCGGCAGATCACTTCTTTATCCATCGCAAGGATCGGACATCAGCAGAGTCCGGTAAACAACGTGGAGGAGGTATTGCCTTCATGTTTAACAAAAATTGGAGCGATCCAACTAACGTGAAGGAATTATCCAACCACTGCTCCCCAGAACTGGAATATATAACCATCAAGTGTCGTCCTTTCTTCCTCCCGAGGGAGTTAACGGCGATCGTCCTGATCGGAGTGTATATTCCACCGCAAGCCAGCAACAAGGTTGCGCTCTCCAGACTCCACGACGAGGTAAATAGAATACAAGTGGCGAATGTTAATGCCGCCATTTTAGTGCTGGGAGATTTCAATAGCGCCAATCTGAGAAAGGTATTGCCTGACTTCTATCAGCATGTGACTTGCAACACCAGAGGCGGTAACATCCTAGATCACTGTTACACGCAATTTAAAGGTGGCTACAAGGCTCATTCTGATAGTGGCTTTGGTAAATCAGATCACGCGTCCATCTTTCTTTCACCAAAGTACAAACAGAGAATTAAAAGTACTCCTGTAGTCTCGCGAGAGGTGCAGAAATGGGATTTGACGTCAGAGGAGACGCTCCGGTCAGTGTTTCACTACACAGACTGGAATGTGTTCCGCGACACAGATAACATTAATGTCTACACGGAAACAGTGCTGGACTATGTTTGTACTAGGGTGAAAGAAACAATCCCCACTACCAAAATGAAAGTTTACCCAAATCAAAAACCCTGGGTAGACAAATCCATCCGTGAAGCTCTGAGAGAGCGCACCAAAGCATACAACGACGGCCTAGTGGCAGGCAACATGAATGACCACAAGGTGGCGCGATACAACGTAAGGAGGACAGTGTCAGAGGCCAAACGGCGCTACAGGGATAAAATTGAACTCCAGTTTGAACAAGCTGACTCTAGAGCTATGTGGCAGGGGCTCAAAACGATGACAGACTACAAAGGCGCCTCCCTCAAACTGAACAGTGACATCTCCTTAGCAAATGACCTCAATACCTTCTATGCGAGGTTTGATGCTGGTAATAACAACACCAGCTCACAAGCCTCGGCAATGGGGGGGGGGGGGTCGGCTGCTGATGGAGGCGCAGTGTTCAGGGTAACAGAGCATGAGGTGAGGCGGACCTTTAAAAAAGTGAATATCAGGAAGGCAGCAGGTCCGGACGGCATCCCCGGCCGCGTCCTAAAAGTCTGTGCCGACCAACTGGCCCCAGTATTCACTGACATATTTAACCTGTCCTTAGAACAGGCTGTCATCCCCACCTGCCTGAAGAAGTCCACTATTATCCCTGTACCCAAAAAATCCAAGCCTGCTTGCCTCAACGACTACCGCCCTGTAGCTCTCACCTCCATAGCCATGAAGTGCTTTGAGAAGCTAGTAAAGGGCTACATCTGCTCCTCCCTCCCCATCAACATGGACCCCCTGCAATTTGCATACCGCCCCAACAGGTCCACGGAGGACGCCATAGCCCATGTGCTGCACACAGCAGCATCACACCTGGACAAGAGGCAGGGGAACTATGTGAGAATGCTATTCATCGACTACAGCTCGGCATTCAATACCATAGTCCCCTCCATACTCATAGCCAAGCTCAGGGACCTGGGCTTGGGCTATGACCTCTGCCAGTGGGTCTTGGACTTCCTGACTGGCAGACCCCAGGTGGTGAGAGCAGGCAACTGCACCTCCTCATCCATCACCCTCAACATAGGGGCCCCCCAGGGCTGTGTTCTGAGTCCCCTCCTCTACTCCCTGTACACACACGACTGTGTGGCTCAGCGGAGTAGCAATACAATCATCAAATTTGCTGACGACACAGTGGTGGTGGGCCTGATCTCTGCCAACGACGAGAGGGCCTACCTGGAAGAGGTCAAGGTCCTGGCGGGATGGTGCCAGGAAAACAGCCTCTCCCTGAACGTCAGCAAAACAAAGGAGATGATTGTGGACTTCAGGAGGTCGGGGGTCAAGGACTACAGCCCCCTCAGCATCGACGGGGCACCGGTTGAGAGAGTCAACAGCTTTAAGTACCTCGGAGCCTACATATCCGAGGACTTGACATGGACCACACACATTGACAGTGTTGTGAAGAAGGCACGACAACGTCTCTACTTCCTCAGGCGCCTAAGGAAGTTCCAAGTCAGCCAGAAGATCCTTAAGAACTTCTACTCATGTACAATAGAGAGCATCTTGACCGGCAACATCACCTCCTGGTTTGGGAATAGCACTGCACAAGACCGAAGCAGACTACAAAGAGTGACACGTTCAGCCGAACGCACAATTGGAGGGGGGCTCCCCACCCTCCAGAACATTTACTACAAGCGTTGCAAGGGCAAGGCTAAGAGAATCATTAAAGACTCCAGTCACCCGAACAACTGCCTCTTTGAACTGCTGCGGTCAGGCAAGCGATACCGGAGTCTCAAGGCGAGCACAGAAAGACTCAGAAGAAGCTTCTATCCCCAGGCCATCAGGCTGCTAAACGAACAATGAATGAACACTACACAACAACAACCACCAAACGCACATAGCACACACATCCACACGCACACACTCACTTTAAACAAACACACTGTAGCACCCACTCCACACACTTTATAGCACACACCCACTTTAAACAAACACACTGTAGCACCCACTCCCCACACTTTATATTTATGGATGAAGGATTGCACTACAACTCGTACACCTTACTGTAAATTGTACCTAAAATTGTACCTCATCCCATTTCTGCTTTGCACTAGATAGTACTGTACATTAGTACACTGCATAGTATTGTGTATTGTATATTATATGGTAACTCAGAACATTGTACATATGTCTATACCGAACACTGTGACCTCATTTTTCTTCTTCTAAATTCATGCTATATTATGTTATTATGTTATTTGATACTATCTTGTCTAGCACAGTCTCTGGAGCGTAACAGTAAGAAGCATTTTGTATGAAAGTATTCTGTACTTCTGTATGACAACTATTAAAGAACTTGAACTTGAACTTGAACTATTACTACCAGCCACCGTGAGGAAAGTCCTCCATTACTACCAGCCACTGTGAGGAAAGTCCTCCATTACTACCAGCCACCGTGAGGAAAGACCTACAGCTGACACCTGGACACAGTACCTACAGCTGACACCTGGACACAGTACCTACAGCTGACACCTGGACACAGTACCTACAGCTGACACCTGGACACAGTACTTACAGCTGACATGTGGACACAGTACCTACAGCTCCAGAAGAGCTAGCTGGTTCTGCTGACCCTGCTCAACGTGCGCTAAGCTAGTGGAGCTTGTTGTTTCATGGTTACAGCTACCAGTTGAAAAGGTCTGTTTTATCTAATCTGCTTTAAAAGCAGTGGACTAGTTATATTGTTTTGAGAACCTCTCTGAATGTATGCTCTGCTCTGTTAGCAGTAGCCTAGCCTAGCTGGCTCTGTTAGCAATTAGCCAGGAGCTCCGGAAGAGCTAGCTGGTTCTGCTGACCCTGCTCAACGTGAGCTAAGCTAGTGGAGCTTGTTGTTTCATAGCTACAACTAAACGCTACCGGCTGGTCTTTTAGACCATAGAGGAGCTTGTTGTTTCATAGCTACAGCTAGACGCTACCGGCTAGTCTTTTAGACCATCGATATCCTAGGAAATATACAGCAACCCATATGACAGCTATGTGTGAGTCATGCAACCTTACCATTTCAAAGCTGAAAGAGAACATCTCTCAGCTAAAATCTGAGCTTAGTGAGAAAAACAAGCTTGTCATGGAGTTCTCAACAGTCGCCTCAACACAGGCGAAAAAAATCGCTGTCCTGTCAACCAGCTCCATGGGTACTCTTCTTTTGGATAGCAATAGTCTCTCCAGCCCAGACGGAGCTCCGGAGGCTCCGGGGCAGTCAGAGGAACCCTGGTCACTCCAGGGAGCTAGGCCCAAGCTTCGTGCCACCTCCACTCCTCGGCGTAAGCATGTGGAGGGTTGGTCCAATGTTGTTGCTGGCAAGGGTAAAAATGCCGGTAGGTTACACATTCGAGAGCCCGAGAAGATCCAGCTTATGAACAGATACGACGTCCTGAATATGCAGGATCCCCCCCCCCCACACTGGCTTCCCGGTTTGTGGATCGCCGCTCTGGGACAGCGATGGGGTCCCCCCAATCTGTCCCCCCAATCTATCCACAGGCTGGTCAAACCAGTCTAAAGCCATCGCCTGCACAGGGAGCTAATAGGAAGCGTTCCTGTCCCTCGTCCCCGTTAACCCAATGTAAACGCCTCCGACGGAAAACCCCTCCGCCCCCTGTTGACCTACTGTCCGAGTGCGTCCCTTCAAATAGCCGGCTGCAGCTTTCGCCTGCACTGAACAACCGAGTATTAGATAAAGCTAAGGCAAATGGTGACATCACCAAGGAAATCCCTGTTCCTGCTGCGAGCAACGTCAATGCAGCTCTCAGCGACAGAGCTGTTCCTGTTCCTACTTCTTCCCCTATTGTCTCGGACACTCTTATTATAGGTGACTCAATCGTCCGCTATGTCTCTGTGAAAGGTTGCGAGACAAGGTGCTACTCTGTTGCTAAAGTGGCAGACATTAACGCTATGATACCTAGTCTGTTGTCTGAGGTGTGTCAAAATTCCCTGGTGGTTCACATTGGAGCCAATGATATCAAAGCTGATGCATCAGAGCTGATAAAAGAGGAGTTCAATAGATTAATGGACACTCTCAGTCTCTGGGAGACTGGTAAGACCATAGCCATCTCAGGGCCCCTACCCTGCCTATATCGTGGGGATATGAAATACAGTCGCCTTCACCAATTACATCTGTGGCTGAAGGAAAGCTGCTGGTTCTGGAACATTGCCTACATAAATAACTTCACTCTTTTTTATGACAGATATGACCTCTTCAATAGGGACGGAGTACATTTAAACAGGTCTGGAGCCAAGCTTCTCTCTATGAATATTTCTGATACATTGCAAGCCCTCTTTTCATTTCTCCAAAAGCCTGTAAATTGATGCTCTGTATGCCCAAGTTCTACAGTAACTCAATTAACTCACCGCCTTCAACTCTCTCCCCAGCCCAGGCTTGGGCAGCTTAGTAATCAGGAAAATAGTGCCCCGCTAATATCTTCTTCAATTTTATCATCAAAGTTACCTCTACCATTTCATCCCATTCCTACAATAATTAGCAATAGACATCAAAATAGAGCATCTGGTAAAGCAAATTTGACAGACCTCCGACCTTTAAAGTATTACAGTCCAGTAAAGTGCCATGGTCATGGGATAAAGATGGCCCTATTTAACATTAGGTCACTTCTCTACAAGTCCTCATCGGTTAGTGACATCATTTGCGATGAGAAATTAGATATTATCTTTCTAACGGAGACATGGCTTGGCTCTGATGGAGCGGTAACTTTGGCCGCTGCCTGCCCCGCGGGCTATAGTTTTGTGCACTCAATACGTGAGGGCAAGAAAGGAGGTGGACTGGCAAATATTTTCTCAGACACTTTAAAATGTAAACTTCTGATTCTTGGCAAATATTCATCATTTGAATACCAGGCCACCATACTTGAGAGTAAATCCCCTGTGCTAATAATTACCATTTATCGTCCTCCAAAGCTCAGTAAAACCTTATTTTTAACAGAAATAGCTGAACTTCTATCTATCTGTTCCACTAACTACGACAGAACCCTGATAACAGGCGACGGAAACCTTCATGTGGAGAATGTATCAGATACTGAAGCTGTGGGCTTCCTACAGTTGTTGTACTCTTTTGATTTTATTCAGCATGTTGTCGGCCCAACACATAAACACGGCCACACCCTGGACTTGGTGATCTCTAGAGGTATGAGAATCACTGTCGACAAAATTATTGAAAGGCCGGAGCTATCTGACCACCATCTGCTATGTTTTAGTATGACTGTCCCTGTTCTTGAGAAAAACAGTACAGACTATACTATTAAAAAACGTTTCTTTAGCCCGTCAGCAGCCAGTGAGTTCCCTAGTCATCTGGTAGGTGCGCCCGCCCTACCTGAATCTTCCTCAGTAAATGATATGGTTCAACATTTTAGTCTTAAAGTAAGGTCAGCTCTTGACAAAGTGGCTCCCTTGAAAACCAAGAGGAGACATAAAGCCAGAATAACACCCTGGATCACCAAACATATGCGTTCACTTAAGAGGGAATGTCGTAGAGTGGAGCGAGTTTGGAGAAAAACCAAGCTCACTGTCCACCTACAGTCTTTAAAGCAATCTACAGTTGCCTACAACAAAGCCATGCGTCTGGCAAGACAGACGTATTTCTCAGGCATTATTAATGAGAATAAGACAAATGCCAGAGTTTTATTTTCCACCATTGAACGTCTTTTAAATCCCCCCCAGTCCTACAAGCAGTCGCTCGCTGCCACTAAAGATAAGTGTAATGAGTTTGCATCCTTTTTTGATAATAAAATTCTTAACATTCGTGCTAGTATTGTGAGTGATGCTCTTAGCACAAACTCTCAAACTACAAATGCCGCTAGTAGTGCTATATGCAACAGGATAAATCGCTCCAGGGGAAGTCTAGCATCGTTCTGTGAAATTGATGAAAAGGAACTCCGCAAAACCATATCGCAAATGTCATCATCCTCCTGTTCTTTGGATGCCATTCCCACCCCCTTCCTCAAAGAGGTTTTAGACAGTGTGGTTGGAGATATCCTTAAAATTGTAAACAGCTCTCTCAAATCAGGCATCTTTCCAGACTCACTAAAAATGGCTGTGGTTAGGCCCTTACTAAAGAAACACAACCTTGATCCCTCTGTGTTGAGTAACTATAGACCTATCTCTAATCTCCCTTTTTTGGGCAAGGTCTTAGAAAAGAAAATTTTTTATCAACTGGATGCGTTTTTACAGAAAAATAGGGTCCATAACAAATTCCAATCTGGTTTCCGGAGGGGCCATAGCACTGAGACAGCACTTGTAAAGGTAATTAACGACCTTAGGGTGTCTGCGGACAATAAAGAGGTATCCGTTCTTCTACTCCTAGATTTAACGGCTGCGTTTGACACAATTGACCACACAATTCTAATGCACCGCCTCGAGTATTGGATAGGTCTGTCAGGCACAGCCTTGTCCTGGTTTCATTCCTACTTAACAGGTAGAAGCTACTCTGTCAATCTAGCGAATTATGATTCCGACAAACACACCATCTGTTCTGGTATCCCGCAGGGATCCATTCTTGGCCCTTTATTGTTCTCCCTGTATATACTGCCGCTGGGTGGACTTATTACCAATCATAGAGTTAACTTCCATTTATATGCTGATGATACCCAGCTTTACCTCTCCGTAGCTCCAGACGAGCCCTGTGCTCTAGACCCATTGTTGACCTGTTTGTCCAGCATAAAAGGCTGGATGAGTGAGAATTTTCTCAAGCTAAATGAGGATAAGACAGAAGTTCTCATAGTGGGGTCTAGTGAGCAGAGAGAACTGATAAAAAGTAGACTGGGTAACCTGAACGTAGAAAATAACACTGCAGTAAAGAACCTGGGGGTTATTATTGATTCTGAATTGAATTTTAATACACACATTAATCATGTCACGAAGATTGCCTTCTTTCATCTTAGAAATATTGCACGGATTAGAGCCTATGTGTCCCTGGATGATGCAAAAACGCTAATCCACGCTTTTGTTTTCTCTCGGCTTGATTATTGTAATGCACTTTATTCTGGCCTTCCAAAGAAAACAACTGACAGATTACAACTTGTCCAAAATTCGGCAGCCAGAATTTTAACTAGAACTAAGATGAGGGAACATATTACTCCAGTTTTAGCTTCACTGCATTGGCTCCCGGTTGTCTTTAGGATTGATTTTAAAATTCTCCTGCTTGTTTTTAAAGCTCTTAATGGTCTGGCACCATCTTATCTCTGCGACTGCTTACATAGATATGTTCCAAACCGCCCCCTCAGGTCCTCTAGTGCGGACCTGCTCGAAGTGCCTACAATGAAATATAAAAAATATGGCGAAGCAGCCTTTTGTTTCTATGGGCCGACGGCGTGGAATAATCTCCCACTACATATAAAACAGGCAGCCTCTGCAGATAGCTTTAAAGCACAGCTCAAGACATATTTTTATACTCTTGCTTTTAGCTGATTTTAAAATGCCTGTTGTCATTTATGCTTTTTAGCTATTTTCTTAATCATGTTTTGCTGGTCTTAAAATCCTGCTTTTCTTTTCCTTATTTTTTTTTTTGCTTTATTGTAAAATGTTGTGTTTTTATTTCTTTGCTCTGTTAAGCACTTTGAGCTGCACTCCGTGTATGAAAGGTGCTATATAAATAAAGATTATTATTATTATTATTATAGAGCCGTACTATATTGTACCCATTCTGCAATCTGTTAATAAAGTTTTCAATCAATTAATCAAAGGTCAAAAATCCCTCAGCTCTGAACTCTGTCGAATATGCACCTGGCTAGCTGATAACAAACTATCATTACACCTGGGAAAAACGTAATCCATTATCTTTGGATCAAATAGCAATCTCAACAAGGCCAACGGCTCCTCAGTTACAGTGGGTGACAATGTTGTCACAAGGAAAGATGAAATTACCTACCTGGGTTGGGTTCCATCCTAGAGGTAAATCTTTCATGTGACAAAATGGCAACCAATGTAATCAAAAAAGTCAACCAACGAACAAGATTTTTGTACAGGATCTCCTCTCAATAAGAATACTTTGAAGACTCTAACAGGAGCACTCATTCAAGGTTTCTATGACTATGCATGCACCTCATGGTACCAAAGCACCTCAAAGGCCCTAAAAACAAGGCTCCAAACATCACAAAACAAACTGGTCAGGCTACTGCTTGGCCTTACTCCTAAAACCCACCTTACCCCTGCCCATTTTGATAATCTAGGATGGTTTAGGGTAGACGACAGAGTACAGCAATTTGCAATGGGCTTGGTCTACACACTACACCTCAAAGATACCCATACCTGTCTGAATACTTCCTAAAAGTCAGTGAAGTCCACGACCACCACACCAGAGGGAGTTCCACTAATCACGTTCAACCCAGATTCGGCTCAAACAAGGGATTAAACTCGTTTCGCAATGCCACAATAATGTGGAACGCCCTATCAACAGTCATAAAGGAATGTGAATCCATACCCTCCTTCAAAACTGCTCTCAACGAGCACCTACGGGTGGCTGCAATTCAAAACTGGCCCTGGTAAATGTCAAAATCCCCCCCAAACTCCCCCACCCAACCCCAGCCCCCTCTAATGTAATTTTGTTCTCCTTTTGTTTTAAATTTGTATGATGTTCTCTCTTTCTTACATAGTACTGTATATTTGTATGTCTCTAAATGTTTTGATGAATTGAAAATGGAGGACCCGTAAACAAGACAAACATATTTTTCTGGTCTTCATCCTCTTAGCAGTTGTTGTATTGAGCTGTACTGAATATTGTATTCTGCAATCTGTTAATAACGTTTTCAATCAATCAATCAACACCATAACACGTTGTCAATTTGTACTGTGAGTAGAAATATGATTCACACTTGGTTATGTGCATAATTCTGTTAAGACATCTGTTAATATGTCATAGTATAAAAATAAGTGATACACATTTGCTCTTTATATTATATATTTCTGTCTGCTGATATATCTGTAGAGATCTGTTTATTTGTCGACTGTGAATGGATTTGTTCAGGCATTTTTCTTTTTTTTTTTTTTTGAAATGCTCATTTTATTTTCTTCAGTTGTATTTGACTTTGTTTTATTTTGCATATTTCCCAGATTCTTATCTCTTTTCTACATGTCTATTCCTTGTAGGCTATACTGTATGTCACCAGCTAGTGCTGCTGTCAACAACACAATCTCTCCATAGGGATAAATAAAGTGTTTTCTTCCAACACAACACAACAGTAGTCTATGAAATAGAAATGTGCAAACAGCAGCTGTTATTAAATAGAGTAAAGTAGAAAATCTAAAACCACGCCAGTGTGTGTTTGAGGTTGGTTAAGGTCAGAAATATGGTATGTAGTGGTTTTAGTTGAGGTTAGGTAAGGAATGAAAACATGGCTGCGTGTGTGTGTGTGTGTGTGTGTGTGTGTGTGTGTGTGTGTGTGTGTGTGTGTGTGTGTGTGTGTGTGTGTGTGTGTGTGTGTGTGTGTGTGTGTGTGTGTGTGTGTGTGTGTGTGTGTGTGTGTGTGTGTGTGTGTGTGTGTGTGTGTGTGTGTGTGTGTGTGCGTGCGTGCGTGTGTGTGTGCGTGTGTATTGAGCTGTAACTGATGGGTATTAGCCATGGCAGGCTGCTGGCTGTGCCTTAGATCTGACTCAGTGAAACACAAAGGGACTGAAGTACAGAGCCGCTCCAATTTACACACAGTGAAACAAAGAGGAGGGAAGAGATGAATACTTTCATGATGGATCCGACCGAGCTCATTTACTGGCTCCCACTGAAAAGTGTCCAATTTGGCTACAGGTATCAGATGAACTCGCTGTGGAAGAGTAGATAGAAGGAAATAAATCCTTCCTGGAATTTAGTGGAGCATATTAAGTTAACTATATGTACTGTTGGACTGTAACAATTCCATGTACGAATAAATAAAAATGAAATGAAAATCATTAAAAAGAAGAAAAAAGGATTTACTCTGCTCAAATTCGTCTTTGTCATCGATTTACTTGTAATAATTGCATTCTTGTTGATTGTGTGTATGTTTCTTATTTTATAAACAATTACTAAACAATATACTCGTTTATTGTTTTTATTGAAATGTTCACGTTGCATTTCTTCATGTCCTTGTACCTTTTTTGTATACTTTCTTGTATGTTCATTGTGTTTTATTTTCAGTGTACTGTTTTCATTCGAGGTCCTCTTGTTTTTTCGTCCTACATTTCGTGTCGACCTCGGGGAGAGCGGCGGCTGACCCTACAGATTCTGGGGGATCTAAACAAACAAACGAAACAGAGGCGAAGGCTGGAACACTTGAGTAGCGAGACTGTCTTTCAACCAAAAAAATTATGTTAAATGGTGAGGAATTAGTAGGGCTTCCTCCCCCCTGCGGAGACACACCCTTGCAGCCTCGGCCAGGGCATACCTGAGCTCCCCCCTGGGGCCCCCTGGGGCCCCCTGGCCCTCCACTGAGCAGTTGACCCCGTGTCGATTGTTGGGTGGTGGTGGTAGTGGGGGAGGGGTGTTCCGGTTTATTTCCCATTGGGGCCCTAGCTCCTCCTGCAGTGACCCTGCATTGATTGGCGCTTACTATCCCTAGTTACACACACTTTTGTGTGTGCGTGTGCGTGCGTGCGTGCGTGCGTGTGTGTGCATGCATGCGTGCAAACTATGAATGATGGATGCATAGATAGGCAGATTTACTAGCTGCTGGTTACAAATTAAACCGGCAAAAACAGATCTAACAGCCAAATTTCCCTCGGGATGAATAAAGTATTTCTATTCTATTCTATTCTATCCGAGATCTATTTTAGTGTAAAAAGGAGCGTTGTGTTGATTCTCTTCAGACCTCCCATGTAGCCTCTTCATTCTTCACAGAGTCAGAGCAGCATTCTATATAAAGCATCTAGTTTTACTCTAAACCAAGATATGAGATCCTGTTTCAACAATCTGACGCCTAATCTGTCCAAATGATTACTTATCTAAAAGGAGAACTCTGAAGGTAACAGCTTTAAAGGTGCATGGTGCAGTTGGAGAAATGGAAATAATGCTAAGGTATATATATATATATATATATATATATATATATATATATATATATATATATATATATAAATAAATAAACTAACTAAAATTCAGTCCCCAGAACACTGTTTGTAGCTAGGAAGCGACCTGAAAAGTTACCGTTTTGTTGATAGAGCCCACAATTTAGCTTACAAAGATATTCTAGGCTTACTGTTTGGTTCACAGTGCCTCAAGATTAGTTATAAGAATAATTCATGTAAATATATCTTGTAAAGTAATTGCAGGCTCTGCTAATTATAAAAGAATCTCCTTCCCCTCAAACTGCACCTTTAAGATCTTTGAGAATATTTATTGAAGACACAACGCTGTGTATTTTGGGAATATTGAGCAATAAATGTTAGGTAACACTACTTATCCCAAATGGATGTATAGCATTTAATGCAACTATTTAGTTTCTACCTTCCTCCCGTGCTGTAAAAACATCTGTCGAGTTTACTTTGCTCGTCAGATGATTTTCTTGTTATCCTCCATGTCGATGTCCGGAGAGGGGATTAGGATTAATGGTGGTTAATTAAGATTAATTAATTAAATGTACACACACACGCGCCTCTGGCCAATCGGGAGCCATTATACAATTCAACTCACTGTGGCACATATAATCTCTAGACGAGACAGAAGGTGTGCGTTTGCGTGGGGGAGGGGTACTGAAGAAAAAGAGTGGGATGGCCCACTGAGCTGTGGAGCTGCACGGAAATCAATACGGAGAGATCCAAAATAACATCTCAATTATGATGCAGGAAAAAAATAACTTTGAGCTGACCCTGGGCCCTGAACGCCACATCATCCGTACGTTTTCCTTCTCCCCTTGATCCCACTCTCTTCATTCCCCACTCCTTATGCTGAACAGTGGCAGGTGTTGGTTTGTCTGCACGGTGAAAAACAAGTCGTGAGTGAGACAGGAGAGCCTTACCTAACCAGTCTTCTGTCACGCAGTCCCCCAAGAGCCAAACCCCTTTGATAACCATGACAACCACCTCTCAAAAGAGTTAAGACACAAGGACTTGGGGGGGGGGGGGGGGGGGGCTGTTTGTCTCTACTGCCCACTTGATAAAAACAAGATCCATTTCGGGAGTTCCAAAGGGTGGGGGCAGCCACACTAATAAAAGCCCTGTCCCTGAAAGTCCGCAACCTGGCTTGTGGGATATGGTAAGTAAGCACTGTGTCAATGTGACATTAAATAAAACAAGCTTTTAACCCTTGTGTGCATCCGCACCTCAGTTGGATCAGATCCAATTTAGATGGGACAGCCTGCCAAATCTAGCCTAAATCCACCCACCCATTTTCACACATTAACTATATCAGCATAATCGACGTTGAGATCTGGTTGAATTTTGTCATTGCGGGTTGCAAGGTCTTTTGTTTGTGTTTACATGTCTCCATTTGGGTGAAGCAACTCTGTCCACATGTGTGAAGCTCAGAAACTTCACTTTTCTGTTTCCAGAGGGTATTGTTCCTGCATGTGGCCATAGCCTCTGGTGAAAATGATTCATCATTTTATAATACAACATAGAAACCAATGGGGATTTATGTTTGTTAATTATGATTAATGAACTTCTAAACCTACATTTTCAGGATCAAGGAATCCAATGGTGGTAGTTACAAAGCTTCTACATTTTATATTAACCCTTCGATGCATGAGTGGGTCGAAAATGACTGTAGTCAGGTTCACTATATACTTTTGTCGGATTATCTTGGGGATTTGCAATACTATACATTTTTGGAAAGGATATTGTATAAGGATTCAGAAAATCCATGTTTCCATTTGCCCGGGTGAATTTTCAAAATGGCTGCCGAAAATGTAGGTTTTGTAATATTTCGGCTTCTAAATGAGCTAGAACATTGATTTGAACTGCTAAACCCACATTTTCAGGGTCAATGAATCCAATGGTGCCAACAAAAACGAGGTAGAACTCACCAAAGTGCATGTTAACATAACTTTTATTGAGGACTTAACAGATAATTGACATTAACTGATTGGCAACTGACATCAACTTCAGTATCATGACCACAGAAAAGTAGTAACCTTCTTCATTAGACAATTATGTGATAGATTATGTGAATGTATACACATCTATACACCATCATCACCATCATCATCACTTTCATCCATCACGGCATAGGAATCATCGTCATTCTGGCACTGGCTACTGCACTGACACATGTCAGTACAGGCTAAGTCTTTAGCTCTGCAGGAACATCTTCCAGAAGAACAGTTCGTTTTACATCTGCATTGGACCATCTCAATGATGGCCTTCGGGGCTGGGAGGACCTCTGTGGTTGTTGGCTTCATGCCATCTGAATCTTTGAAGTACCCATTGTGCAGGGGGTCCAGCTGCGGATCTTGCAGAGCAATGGCTGCCTGTGCCCATACCCTGGTTTGTACATGGACCCTCAAGATATCTTGATGTTGATACCCTTGGGTGAGTAGGCTGCACATACAAAGGAAGCCAGTGTGGACAGCATTCCTTCTGTCACTTCTGCTTCATCCAAAAGCATCTGAAAACCATTGATAATGTCTTCATCTGCTTTGAGATAGATCTGCAGCCAGGTTGCCTTGCCTATACGGGAGAACCTCCCTGTGTTGTCGGCCCCAGTGAATGCATGGAAAGCTGGCAAAGCCTTTGCTCTTTCTTTTCCTAGAGCTAGGCCACAGTGGTTCAATCTGCACAACACCAGAGGCCATCGAAATCAATGTGTTCTTCAGCAAGAGATCATAGTTTGCTGTGACTAGCACTAGAACGTCTGTATCTGGTGAGAAGAACATCAACTGTGCATCAGCTGGGTTCCGGTGTGTTGCCAGCACAGCTTGGTGGATCAGCAGTGTGTCTGCTTCTTCATGGTTATTTCCTTCAAAGAGTAGGTCTTTGTTGCTCCTAGTGTGCCCAGAAGCTGACGTGATGATCAGCTTGGAGGATCCCCTGTTGTATTCTAGCATTTTGGCTGCAAGATAGTCAGTCAGATCGGCCTTTGTTTGATCATGAGAGAGGAACCTGCTCAGTGGGATGTGTTTGATGTTGGTGTCATCTCTGACTTGGTATTGGATAGCTTTTCCTTGTCTTCGTTTATCTCTGGTTGCGCTCTTCAGAGAATCTGTCCTGTATGTGTCGAATACAAGGATTATTTCATCATAATCTCGTGTTAGTGACATCAGTCTGTCATTGAAGCAGCCACTCAGATCCTTGACTGTCACTACAGTGGCTAGTTTTGTGCTCAGCCTCTGCACAAGCACCATGCCATCCACCAGTGCTATATTGAGTAGATGTGGACATGGAGAGCTCGCTTGTAGTGTGTGCATTTCAGGATTTGCCTTGTTGTGGCAGGACCATACACATCTGCTTCCATCCAGGCATCATCTATACCCGAATTCTCCATGGAGGCACCAAGAGCTCTGAGGGCAGCCATGACAACATGCAGCTCACCCAGTCTGGGAACAACCATCTGTTTCAGGTCAGGTCTGGCATCTAGGAGCTGCACCACCTTCTCATAGAGGGCCATGTCAAAGGTAATGACTGTGGGGTGATCTTCCCCAACTGCCAACTTCCTCAGCTGATTCGCCTGCATGATCACAGTCAACAGAGTTGACCACTCGTGGGCCACCTCTGGCAATAGTGGCAGGGCTCCAACCTGTGTCAAGGGAAGGCTTTCAGACAACAGTGAGTTGTATCCTGCCCAGCCTGGAATCTTGCTGGACGTTTCTCCTGCTTTCATTCTGGATAATGCAGATGCAACAACCCATCCTAGGTGTGTCAGCTGATAGGACTCTAAGATCCCCTTGCTGATGGCAAACTGTTCTGACCTCTTAGCATGCTGGGGTTTTGGCTATGTCTACATGGTAGGGAGTGACGGACAGACTCTGTGCATCACCTATGATGAGAGGCTCTGCAATAAGTTCTTTAGAAGGATCAACCTTCTGGTACACTGCAGTGATTGTTCCGTGGGTGGTTCCTTTCCCATCACAAGTGTCCTCTGCAAAGTCTGTGTTATCTGCTGCAAAAAACACAAAGGTCCCCTTCCTCAGGAATGGTGGTACATAGAGGCATTGGTGTGCTCTGGTGTTTTCTACAACAGCATTGGCCAGAGCAGTTTCCATGAGAAGGGCACGCCCATGTGAAACAGAGTAGCCATGAGCATTGAGAAGATCCATCAGCTTCTTGTTGCGTGTGTCATGGTGGATAATCAGTGCCAGCCCCAAAACCTGTGGGTTCTCTTGTGCATGGGGTGACCTAAATGATGTTGGCAAACTACTGTATTTTATTTTGATGATACATGATGATAACATCATGCCATGAATGACACAATAGTAATAGTAGCTAGCTTAAATGTGATGTTATAGACATAAAACCTGTTGAAATTGTCTGAGGTAGAAATTAACACAATACTTACTTTACATGTATCAAATGCTGGGTAGAATAATGTTGAGGGATGACACTTCACATATAGTAGGCTATGTGTGGTCCACAACAAATATTAGGAGAATATCTGAAGAGAAGTCTGAAGAACAAGGCCATTGCTATAGGGTGTGGCCTTGCACCTTTGAGGGCGGGGCTTGCATCAGATTATAATTGTATTGGCCTTTTGCTGAATTTATAGATATTTTACATGTATATATGATAATGATTTATTATAGACTATTTGATGAAAGATAATAAAATCTATTTGTTTTTGTATACTTAAAAAGAAATCATGCATTTTGCATTTCTCCCAGTAATTTTCGACCCACTCATGCATCGAAGGGTTAATGTAAAATGTAGAAACTTTGTAACTACCACCATTGGATTTCTTGATCCTGAAAATGTAGGTTTAGAAGTTCAAATCAATGTTCTAGCTCATTTAGAAGCTGAGATATTACAAAACCTACATTTTACGGTGGCCATTTTGGAAATTCCAATATGGCCGCCTTATAGACATCTGGGCAAATGTAAACATGGATTTTCTGATTCCTTATACAATTCCCCTTCCAAAAATGTATAGTATTGCAAATCTCCAAGAAAATCCGACGAAAGTATATAGTGAACCTGACTAAATGATGTAGGGGAGAACGGGGGACATTGTCACACGGGTAGGTTGTCACATTCATTATATTTCATAACCAGAGGGTCCTGTCTCCCATATTTTGGTATTTAAATGTCCAGAATTGGGGTCAGAGTTCACCTACATTGTCATCTTTGGAGTGAAACAGCTGAACTTGAGGTGAGAGGACTTTTTGTGTTTTTCATGTCCATTTGTAAATATTCCGCTCCTCAGTATTTTTCTTCTAGGCTTTTACACAATTGGTTTATAATGAAACAATTATTACCCTTAAAAAGTGTGAATGGATAGCTATAGTTTAGATTGTTGTTAGCTAGCTAACTAGTTGTTAGATGGCTGTTAGCCTTGATGCTATCAAGACATTCCAGTTGGGGTTGGTCGTCACATTTTCTTTGGGGTTGGTTGTCACATGTTGTGTAGGCTATTATTGTTAGGCCGATTTATTGTGTTCTTATTTTGTTATATAGGATGGCCTAAAGATGTGTTTCCGGTTTATGTTCATGTTAAGATGCATTAAGTTATGTATTTGTCAACTTGTCAATGCAATTAAACTTTCAAATTGAGTTCTGCCTTCTTGTCTTCTTTTTTAAGATTTCTCCCATTAAAACACATGGTGACAACCAACCCCATAGTGTGTGACAACCATCCCCATGATGGGGTTGGTTGTCACAATGTGTCAGAGTGTCTTTGATAGGTGATTAACTCTTTGTTACAATATGTTGGAAAATGAGAGGGATACACATTTCAAGCCAACATCTTAAGCTTCAATTTAATGTAGGAATGACTATTGAAAGATGTTTTGATGATGAGCAATTCACACTAGAGTAAAAAGTGTGACAACTATCCCCATTCTCCCCTAGTTGCAGGCGAGTATACTCACTACTAGACTAAGTCACCCACCCACCCTGATACAAAAGTTTTAACCATCGACAACAGAAAAACAGCAGTCCTCGAGCAGGTCCTATGTTTCAGAGCGACGCAACGTGGCATGTTGGAACTAGTCACTACGCGTTGGGCTGCGTTCCAACCTGAACCAAGCATAGGAAATGTTCATGGCAGGCGACACTTTTTTGTAAAACCTTTGCCTGCATGTTATGGTGTGGATTAACACTTTTTTGTAAAACCTTTGCCTGCATGTTAACTCATTCAGCGCCAGAGGGCGCTGTTTATTGTTACTATTGAAAGGCCAGCGCTTTAAAGTATAGGAATACGCTGCAGTGTTTGCAGGGCTAAAACTATATTATATATTATAGCTATGGATATAATAATATTGCCCATTTGACAATATTATATATTATATTATTATACCGTGGTGAATATGACTATAGTTTTAGAATAATCCTGTCTAATCCCAGAAAACGATGCTATCCAGCAATACGTGCAATTCACTAAAAACGTTGTCATTTCTTGCTTGTACACGCTACTATTTTGAAATCACATCTATATTATCGGTATTATGTTTCATCATGAATGCATGAAAGGGGGGGGGGGGGGAGCGTTTTTTTATGCTTTGATCGTCACCAACGGAATACGTTACACAGTACATTACACACATACGCTCCGATCGCAATGAAGGAATTATTGGATCAACGCAAGATTGATACTATATAGCCCTTACCTTGACTAGGATGTACCCCAAAAAGAATATTCCAATTATCTGATCGCCATTCCAAGTATTGATGTTGATCGTGTCGCCATCATAATCCACCAAAGAACATGAATCGGGAGTGTTTGATTCATATCAATCCATGCGTTATAACCGCTCGTAATGCCCGACTAGGAAAAGTCCGCCTGGACCTATATAATCGACGCACACCCAAATACACATAGTTTCAAAGGATGTGCAATACCGGCCACAACCCACCAGGTGGCGGTATTGGACTTTTCCGATCTCAGACCCATTCCCAAATGTAGCAGCCTGAATATTCTACTAAGTATTCAGAAGTGCTAACTAACTGTTACTTTCCCTGTGTGTGTATAACGTGTGATAAACAGTATTCCTTTGGATAGCTCGCCCAGTCAAATAACGAAGTGAGGTGCTACTCTTCTCCGGCTTCAGTATGGATCACTAACAATAACATTGAAGCACCTTTTCCCTTTCTGGAGTGGTCCTAGAGTGGGATCAGTGGCGGTTGCCAGCAGGGGGCGAAGTGGCAGTGGTGGCAGGTGAAGCGGAGGAGAGAGGAAAGCAACGAGGAAGAGGGAGTTACCTGGGGGCGAGAGGACCAGGAAGCTCTCTTCAGCTAAAGCTAACGTTACCCTGGCCGTTATCTTTGCTGCAATAAGGGCGAGTACATAGCATGAAATACACAAGTTGACTAAGTAAAGATGCAAAAGAAAACCAAAGCAATGAAATTGATGATGAACTGATATCCAACGCAAGCAACTGATAGTACTCCAAGTCACAGATGATGCAGAGTGAATGTAGAATGTAGTAATGTCAGAAATACACTACACTAGCTGTGCTAATGCTGCGTTCATGTTACGTGGGAAGAAGCAGAAGAAGCAGCTTCCGACTGGGAAAAATCATGTCAGCCTCCTAGTGGTAATTCCTACTAGGAAATATGGGATTTTTTTATAGACCCCGATATCTCCCACTTCGCGTCACGAATTGCAGAAGTAGCAACAATCATGCCAGCAAGCTTGACAGCAATGTCGGTTATACAATGTCATACAAATGAAAATTATCACTTTGATCACATAATCAGAATAATACAATCATACTGCTGTACTCTTCATATGAAAAACGAGCTATACTTGCTGCTGTTTGTTTACAGTTGATTTTAAAGTAACTTGCTGTAGTAAAGTATTACTTAGGTAGCTTACGTTAGTATAGCAAGCTAGCTAGACACTATATGCAACAATTAATTAATTGAAAATATTTTATGATAACAATAAGGAGTGCAAAAAATAACGCTGACGATCGCCATCTTGGATGTGGGCATTTCATCGAGTTCAACCCGTGAAGGCTTCCTAGTTGTAGCAACGAGATGTCATCTGGTTCTTCCGCTTCTTCCCACGTAACGTGAATGCGGCGTAAGTCAACATGACATGTTGCCATTTTGTTCTTCACTCAACAGAATATGCTGTTTTCACAAGTTTGCGTGGCTCCGCTCATGTGGCCTGTCTGCTCAGTAGGCTAGGCGATGACACAATAATGTCAGACTGCACCAGCAGACATCACACTAACTTGTTGGCTTAGCCTTAGATCAATTAGTCGATAAACCTTTGGTTCTCAGATCTCGTGTAAAAAGCTGCACAGCCACTCGTGGCTTTTAGAGCTTATAGTCTTGTTTGCCCCCAAAAGTCTAGGGCCGGCTCTGTATATATATAGGCTACTCTAATCTTTTTTTCTTTTTCCTTTTTACTCTTGATTCCTTTTTTTAATTTAGCTTGTTTCAAGGATTCTCATAACAGGAGTACCCTGACTAATTGGAACCTTGTTTCACCTCACTGACTCTATATATCTGAGAGAGAGAGAGAGAGAGAGAGAGAGAGAGAGAGAGAGAGAGAGAGAGAGAGAGAGAGAGAGAGAGAGAGAGAGAGAGAGAGAGAGAGAGAGAGAGAGAGAGGGGGGGGGGGGGGAGGAGCAGCCACTGGTGTCTCCAATTATATCAAAATAATTGGTGGTCTTATGTTGGATGATGTGCTCATACTGTACTTGCTTGGCATCTCCCCAGTTTTTCCAAATGAGCAGTTATATACCTATTTGTTTTAAGTCTGCTCACCCGGAACAGTCTTGCTTTCATGTCGTACACACGTCAATATCTTTTGGACGTTGTATTACAACAATCTGTTATCTGTGATCTTCAGCTCCCCAACGAGATCGCTCGGACACCGGTGAATATCATTACAGAGCTCCCTTCCCCCCGCCGTGAGCGTAAACACAAGAGGGCTGAGGGCTAAGGTAAAATTAGCGGGGTCATCCCTATGTTCCACCGGGTTCTATGTTCCCTGCTCCCGAAAAAAGGGTACTATGTTCCCCGGGTCCTAGATCAGCCATTCTCAGACAGTGGGCCAGTGAGCGCCATCGAGTGGGCCGCAGAGGCAGCCTAACCTACTGCCAAAATCAATGCTTAAATTTGTGTTAGTAGTCGCCGCAACAAACGGTAGAATTTCGCCGGCACGGAAACAAGAGAAATGGAATTGAGAATGTTTCTGGAGGAAAGAGAATAATATTGGGTCTCATTCCCCAACATTTTCCAAAGAGTTCTCTTGGAAGACTTATCTTGGAACCGACTGAGACAGAATCAATGACAAGTTCACTCTGAGTCCCCAACGTGCTGGTAATATGTCTTAAGTGGCTCAAACGGTCGCACCTGTGACATCTGCTTGGGGAATGACACCATGTCTTAAACACGAACGTGCGTTCCCGTCTAGGTCATTTGCATACAAAACAACACCTCCAGAGCTCCTTATAAGGCAACTAATGATGCAGCCGCGTGAAAATGGAATGGCGGAAGTGCCTTGCGAGTCTTGCGACGCATCAAAATTAGATTAGATTAATGTATTGGCATCATATATAGTACAGCTCGTGGTACACCTGCCGCAGCGCGCGCGCACACACACATGCACGCACGCGCGCGCAGTACTGTATATGAATGAATGAATGAAAACTTTATTTAACAGCTTGCAGAATGGGTACAATACAGTATGGCTCAATACACACAATTGTTAAGGGGATGCAGACCAGAGAAAGACGTTTGTCTTGTTTACATAATATATATATATAGTATCTACTAAATCCTAATGAAACAAGTAAACTAGAATATATTAGGCCTATACTATAATTCATTAGACACGTAGGCCATACTGGCGCACACAAGACTTGTTATGGAATATTAATGCAGTCTATTTCCACCGATTAGCTTTAGTTCTTATTTATTTATTTATCCACTGTCATTTCAGTGTTGGTGTATAGGCTATATAGTGTATTTCAATATAAGTTTAATTGATTAATGATATATTTGATCGTCAAAAAAAGGTCTGTCCCATTGTATACCATTAAAACAGATATGTAACAAATAAGAAATACAAATTCCACAGAAGGCATTAAATAATTATTATTTTCAATCATTTCACAATAATTGCATAATAGTGTTTGAATATCTGAGTAATTAAAGTAATTATACATTTGTCCAAAATAGCTGGTTCAGATATGGTTAATCCAGGTGCCCTGTGATCAGATGAATCCATATTATTTATTTTTCCAACATCAAATGCGTAATTTCTTATCGTACAAATATTGTCATATTTATTTTAATTATGATTAAGTAATTAATTCCAAGGAGGCCTGTAGCGTTGACATGAAGGAATCACTATGAGAACACAGTCTGTCAAGTTAATAAAATTTTCAATTAGTCAATCAATCATAAGTGTGCTCCTCAGCACTCTTAAATCTGCTCTCAGCCACGCTCAAATCTGATCTCAGGAACATTTGGGGAATCGCGCTACCATCCCTAATATGTCTTAAATGGGCAGAAATCTGCCTAAGAGGACATTTTTGGTCGTAAATCCGTTCGGGAATGAGACCCATTGTTGGCTAGGTGGTAGGCTATTGATTGCGTGTGTGGTTCAAACGTTAAACTTCTATTCCTAAAAGAACACTAGTGACAGAGTTGTGTGAGGGTGTAGATGGTGCATGTTTTCTGTATGACTCAGGGCTCAGGGGTAGAGCGGGTCGTCCAATGATCGAGGGTTGGTGGTTCGAATCCCGCTCAAGCCCATGTCCATCCCACTGCCGTTGTGTCCTTGGGCAAGACACTTAACCTACTTGCCTCGGATGAATGTGTATGCATGTGAATGAATGTTGGTGGTGGTCGGAGGGGCCGTAGGCGATGATTATTCGCCACGCTTCCATGAGTCTGCCTCAGGGCAGCTCTGGCTCCAATTGTAGCTTACCACCACCGGTATGACTGTGTATGAACGAATAATGGACTCTGTAAGCGTTCTGGGGTCACTGGGGTGTCATGAAGAGCGCTATATAAATCCAATCCATATATATATATATATATATATGAATGATACATTTTACTAGGACCCTTTTTATCGGGAGCGGGGAACATAGGACCCGGGGAACATAGATACGCTCCCAAATTAGCCCCTCATCGCCCATCGTTACCCTGTATCTTCCTGGCCAACAGCGTTAATTTAGTCAACGAAAATTATGACTATATATGGTCATCAACAAAGCTTTTCCCCCTGACGACAGAGACGAGACGTCACGTTAATTAATGTAAATCATGTGACACTAACGTGACTAAATAATTAATGCAATGTCGTTGAGTACAAACGACGACACAAAATGTAGTTTACAAAATAAAATCTTTCTGAAATCTCTCTCTATTAGTGCAGCATTTCCGTTTCCTGTGTGCAGCGCAAGTGCTTTGATTAATTTCCTTACTTGCATTATTTGTTCTTAGCTAGTGTCGTGGCAATATTATCATGTCATTATAGATCTGTGTTGAAATACATGTATATATTCTATCATACATTTTCGACTGTCTCTTTAACAACTCCAAGGTGTGGGGAGAAGATGACTTTTGACCTATCTTTTCCCTTTCTAGTGTGTGCAAGGTTATTTCCCACTCCAGTTAAAGACATAACAATAACACCGCCTAGCCAAGGCATTTCTCCCTTTGGGCATATGTTAAGATAATGACTGCAGCTCATCTTTGCGTTGCATTCAGAGGAAAGGAATCGATGAGAGACGATGAACTCTTTAGCCTTTTTGGCTTGGTTTATTTCACATTGGTCATAAACATTGTTGCAGCGTGCACCTGCTACTTCAAGGTGCAGCTGAGAGAGAAAGAGAGAGAGAGAGCTGAGCAGGTGGACACACACCCCTTTTATAGGCTCAGCACAGTGAAACAGATGTGCTCCTCTACCTTTAGTTAGAGCACCCCATAGTGTTACAACAACATTACTGCACTCGTAATATATACAGAGAACACATTGATATATATATAGCACATAATAGCACAACTGAGGATATTTTACCTTTACTCTTAACAGCATATTTTGGTTTTACCTTTCTGTCATATCTGGATGTCTAATGTACGTCATTTCAATTGTGAAATTGGTGTGATGAAATTGCGAACAAACCGGTGCCCCTCAGCATCGACGGGGCACCGGTTGAGAGAGTGAACAGTTTTAAGTACCTCAGAGTCCACATATCAGAGGACTTGACATGGACCAATACACATTGACAGTGTTATCAAGAAGGCACCGCAACGCCTCTACTTCCTTAGGCGCCTAAGGAAGTTCCAAGTCAGTCAGAAGATCCTTAAGAACTTCTACTCATGCACAATAGAGAGCATCCTGACTGGCAATATCACCTCCTGGTTTGGGAATAGCACCGCACAAGACCGTAGCAGTCTACAGATAGTGGCCCGTTCAGCCAAACGCACAATTGGAGGTGGGCTTCCCACTCTCCAGGACATTTACAACAAGCGCTGCATGGGTAAGGCTAAGAGAATAATCAAAGACTCCAGCCACCTAAACAACTGCCTCTTTGAACTGCTGCGGTCAGGCAAGCGATACCGGAGTCTCATGGCAATGAGCACAGAGAGACTCAGAAGAAGCTTCTATCCCCAGGCCATCAGGATGCTAAATGCTAAATGACAATAACACTATGTAACAAACTATCAAATACATCCACACGCACCAGAGCATGTGAGTGGAGCGAGGAGTGGAGCGGGTGGGTTTTGAAGTGAGCGCGGAGTGGTTTTTAAAATGTGTCAGAGCCGCTCAGTGCACACGATCACGGGTACACACAGTGGTTTAAACTGATGTAATATACATGTAGTACAATGCCAAAGCAATAGGTGGCGATGTAGTTCAAACATGAAGGCCATTCTCAACCAATCAGAAGGGGTTGAAGCATCACTACTACACATCCTGCTCAGTCAAAACAGAAACCTGCCATCTTTAAATTACCTCGCATGAACCATTTAGCAACATAGCATTTATTTGCAGCAAGAAACAAAGTAATAAAAAAAGGATACATTCACTGTGTGTTCTGCCTCATTTGTTGATGAAACAAAACCAACATCAACACAATGTACCACCAAGAGCGGAGAGTTTAGTCTCACAAAAAGAGCGCTGATGTTGTTAGCTTACATGCTAACGTGATTGGGATCTGCCATTATAAACGTTAGCATTACGGCTACTAGCGTACATTAGCGTAGTAACGTAGATTGAATGGATGAAAACGTTATTAAACAGATTGCAGAATGGGTACAATACAATACGGCTCAATACGGCTCAATTGTTAAGGGGGTGCAGACTGTTGTAGTTTGGTCAAATCAAGCTAATTTACATCATGCTCCAAAAAATCCAAAAACACGAACCTAAACTAACTTTAGGTTAGTTGTAACGTTAGTTTAGGTTCGTGTTAACGTTAGATAATGTACAAAATAAACGTATTTCCGCTACTATATACATCGCTCTTTTATTTTGGAACCCCCCCCGACCGGAAGTTATTACCCTCGTTATCTGCTTGAGTGCCCGGTTGGTTGTTGGTTAGCTCCGTTAACGTGCAGCATATCAATACCAGCCATGGGAATACAGTTTTCTAAATTGGGGAGGCTTTTAATCGTCAAGGTAAGAGGATTTTAAGTCATGGTATCCATAAACTTCAATCGGTTCGGATCCTTTCGTGACTGTAGGGAACTGTAGGGAACTTGAGGGTACAAGTCTGACCCACTTCCAGTGATGAAGCTAAGCTAAGCTAACGGAGCGCGCGTTCCCTAAGCCTAACGCATGCACAGAGACAACAAAGGTATGTATCTTCTTGTCTAACTCCAGGGAAGATGGCAAATAAGCTAATTTCCCAAAATGTTGGCGTTTTCCTTTAATTTGCTTTCATGACTAACAATGCAGGCTTACCTGTAGCCTATGCCTGATATGTGGTGCGAAATTTGCGAACAACGATTACTGTCATTTTGATTACTGTAGTTTGCCTGGTATGTAGCCTTGGTTAGTGGCTGCCCCACCAATGTTTTACATATAAAAACGCCACTGTGCGTGCGTGCACGTGTATGTGTGTGTGGGGACCTCCACAAGAGTCTGGCCCAGAGGCCTCTGAATTCTTAATCTGGCCTTCGCGCCGCTCACATGCTCTGACACGCACACACTCACTTTAAACAAACAACTCACTGCAGCACCCACTTTAGACACCTAACACACTTTATATTTATTGGTAAAGAAATTGCATTACAACTCATACCTCATCACACCTTACTGTTGTACCTAAATTGTACCTCATCCCATTTCTACTCTGCATTGTATATTGTATATATATGTACATTGAACACTTTTGTCTACGTACGGTACTTGACTTCTATCTATCTATACTTATTATCAGTGGTGCAGTCGTAATATGGGAACTACTACGATGAATTGAAAATGGGGGACCCTGATGTAAACAAGACGAAAGTCTTTCTCTGGTCTGCATCCCCTTAACAATTGTATGTATTGAGCTGTACTGTACTGTACCCATTCTGCAATCTGTTAATAAAGTTTTCATTCATTCATTCATTCAGCCCGGACGCCACGTGCACGTGCGCGCATGCGCACAGAAGATGATTATTATGCAGAATAAATAGTAGGAAACATGTTTGTATAGGAAATTACTAGTTTTAGTTTAGTTTTTGTAAATATTGCCTTGAAATAGAGAAGCTGAAAAAGGTAGCAGGATGTAGCCTTCAATATATAAAGAAATTATATTGTCAACAGATATGGTTGAAAAACAAACAATGTTTTAAATGTAATTGTAGTTACAATGTCTTTAATTGAATGAACTTAAGTTAAACTAGAAAAGTAAATACAAACTAAATTAACAATGTAACTTAGTTTACAGAAGGACAGTTTCCTTCTGAAGCACAACTTAATGCCTCATCCTTGATCCTTCCAGTCGGGACCATTGTCACATAGTGAGAGGTTCCACAGCTCAAGCAAACCCCCACCAATTGGTACAGGCTTGTATTTTGGTTTGGCTCTTCTCGTTCTTTGTTATGCTATCGGTATCCTATTATTATGCAAAGTCTAGGTGATAGATAAGTGCCGGCCGCCGGGTACTTGGCGCACGGCGCGACGAGTCCAGTGGAAATTGTGAATGCATTTTTGTGTGCGCGCGCGTGAACATCCGTGCACGATTGCGCGTACTTCTGCTCAGCGAACTACTAGGACGGCGTGGTACCCCGTCCACCCACCACTGCATCCCTGCTTATTATACTTATATACCTCTTGATGCTAATTCAAGCGGGAAATTAAGGAACTGTATGCCGTCATTCACAAACAACAGAACTCACACCCAGAAGCAGCCTTTATTGTTGCAGGAGATTTCAATCACTCCAACCTAAAGACTGCTCCCTAAATTCCACCAACATGTCTCTTGCCCCACAAGAGGAGACAAAACACTAGATGACTAGACCATGTCTATTCCAACATAATGGATACATACACAGCTGTTCCTCTCCCCCACCCGGGACAATCAGACCACCTTTCTTTGTTCCTTTTACACCCCACTCATCAAACGTGTGAAGCCCTCAGACAAAATTTGGCCTGAGGGCCACATCAACTCCACAACTCCATCAACTCCAGTATTGACAGTGTCACCACCCTAAAAATAGATTACTACATTCTCCAATCAGAAGCCATGGATGAACAGAGAGGTTCGTACACTACTAAAGGCAAATGACACCGCTTTTAGTTTTAGATCTGGTGACAAGCAGGCCTACTGTTCAGCTAGGGATAACCAGAATAGGGGAATCAGGTGGGCCACAAGTACAGCCACAAGCTAAGGGTTGAAGAGCATTTCAACAACTCTGACGCAAGTGGCAGGGCATCCAGGCCATCACAGACTATAAACCCACCAACAACTCTCCCCCTAAGACTGTGTTGAGAGGCTCTCCTCTTCTTCTTACTGTGTACTGTATGTAATTGTTTCTTTCATGTTTGTGTATTTGTATTCGCTCTGGTGGCAAACCATGTGTCCCCTCTGGGATTAAGAAATAAACCATACCATACCTTATAAACCCACCATCGTGTGGACCTCAGGATTAATGCACGTACTGTAAGGCGGCTGGCCCTGATGGTATCCCCGGCCGTGTGCTCAGGAACTGCATTGAGCAGCTAACCGAGGTCTTAACTGACATCTTTAACCTGTCACTAGCCCAGGCAGTTGTCCCAGTGTGCTTTAAAACCTCCATCCTAAGGCGCTCGCCACCAACGCAGGACACGCTGGGTTCGAGCCCAGCTCTCGGCGTTGCTACCAGCTTGGCTGGTCGTTCATACTAACACAATTGGCAGTGTTAGGGGTGGGAAAGCTGGTGGGTGGGTCCTGATCGTTGTAAACAGCGACTCCTACAGTTTTGGTCGGGGCGCCTGCTCAGCGAGGAAAGGATCTAAGGGGGGTAGTGTGATCCTTCCACACGTTACACCCTCTCAGTGAGAGTCCGCGCTGCCAGGTGAAAAGAAGCGGTTGATTGGCTGCACATGTGTCGGAGGAAAACATGTGATAGCCTCCACTCTCCCAGACCGACTGTGGGGGGTAGGTGTGCAGCGACCAGGAAGGGGATCGGGAATTGGCATAATGACTAACATTGGGATGGGAGACAAACGGAGGAAAAAGGAGGGGGGAAAAGATCAAATTATTATAATTTTTTTTACTCCATCCTGCCCCCATCTTTAACCTGTCACTAGCCCAGGCAGTTGTCCCAGTGTGCTTTAAAACCTCCATCCTGCCCCCATCTTTAACCTGTCACTAGCCCAGGCAGTTGTCCCAGTGTGCTTTAAAACCTCCATCCTGCCCCCATCTTTAACCTGTCACTAGCCCAGGCAGTTGTCCCAGTGTGCTTTAAAACCTCCATCTTGCCTCCATCGGGCCAGTGCCGAAGACAACCCTCTGCCAGGAGCCTCAATGACTTCCGCCCTGTTGCATGGAGATACTTGATATGTCCAGGTTGTGCTGGGGGGAAGAAATCTATAAAATACTGATTATAAAAAAAGAAATTCCTGAGAGATGTTGTTCGTGAGTTGCGGCTCACAAACTGCCTCTCTGACAGTGTTCCCCCTCGCTTTTTAAAAGAGGCATTTGACTCAGTTGGCTCTTTTATTCTTGTTTTGGTGCATGCTTGTTTTAGTTCAGGAATTTCCCCAGCTCCTTTTAAACATGCTATAGTGCAGCCACTAATCCCAAAAAATTATTTGGACCCCTCTGTTCTCTCAAACTTCAGGCCCATCTCTAAACTGCCCTTTCTGTCCAAAGTGTTGGAGAAAGTAGTCTCTATCCAGCTGCAATCTTTTCTAGAGAAAAATGACATCTGTGAGAAGTTTCAGTCTGGTTTTAGACCTCGTCATAGCACTGAAACTGCTCTTTTAAGAAAGTTCAATGATCTTGTTTTAACTGTGGACTCTGGGTGTGCTGCTATCATGGTAACATTAGACTTGACCGCTGCCTTTGATACTGTGGATCATAAGAACCTTTTATCCCGCCTAGAACAGTGTGTTGGCATCAGAGGTGCTGCCCTTATGTTACTTCAGTCGTACTTGACCGATAGGAGTTTCTCTGGGTGAATTCTTCTCAAATGTGGCCCCTCTTACCTGTGGTGTCCCCCAAGGCTCCATCCTAGGCCCTTTATTTTCTCTATATGCTGCCTGTAACTGAGGGGTTACAAAACCCTGACTGTATTAAAGATTGTGATAGATTAAACCACTGCTAATTATTATTATTATTACTTGCCAGACAGTACAGTTATTATATGGCAGACACTCAGAATAGACGGCACGGTGACAAGGAAATATCATTTATAGTATTTATTATTATGCAGCAATGTACAGAATGGGAATTAATTGATCACGCTTTTATGGCGAAGAATAGGATAAAGTCAGTGAGTAGCAAAGTCAGTTGGAATGAATGATTCCTAAGCTGGGTATACTAGACCAAACGCCGCCTGGCGTGGGATGGCACTATAGGGGGCAAAACGATGGTACCGCTGGAGACAGGGGGTATCCTCCCAGAGATGTAAGCTCTGGAGGAAGGAAGAATGTTCGGATACTCAGTCTGTTCACTTGAAGAAAAGGGGTCTCGTACGGATCCAGTCCTTATAATCCAAATGCTCAGTAGCAAGGTAATAGCTGTAATCCAATTGCTCGATAGCAATGATGATAGCCAGCCAGCTTCGGTCCTCGAAGCTAGCCCGAGGTAAGATCTTAAAGGTGGTTAAATCCAAACGACAGTGGGTATTAACGATGCTCTTCTCCACGGTAGTATGTTCCACAATCACTATAATCCAACCAATACTGGTTCTGCAATCGCCGCAGTAGGTTCCAATATGCACATGTCCAGTAGTTCCACGACTAGGCCCTCCTCGTGTGCTGCACTAATTACTAAGTCCACGCACACTTGCTAAGGTTTTACACTAGTTACTAAACGAACGAACTGCTTGGTAATGCTACACACCGAACAAACTGCTGTAACACGATTCACACTAAATGACGACTCTTTACTTCACATTAAGCTAAGTCGAACTTGACGTTACTGCATTAGATCTGACACTTTCACTTGTTCACTTCGCACGTTAGGTTCACACACTACATTAGGTTCACACTACTGCTGCTGCGCCTTCCACGATATATATACTTAAGGGGCTTTCTAGTGCCAAGCCTCAGCTCTCGTCTGGAATAAATGCGCCGGCACCAGGCATGTCCCAACATGTCCAGACTCGCCTTTGAACCTGACTCAGGGGCGCGGTACTTGGCGCCGAGAACGTCAAGGGCATTATCCAATGAGGAAAGCGAATATTACTATGATTCAAACGGAGGCTTAAAGGGATATAGCTTATATATAAATAATATACAAGTTATATAAAACAATAAAACGTAGATTCTCAATGTTAATCTGGCCCTTCACAACACTGCCCTTAGGTTCAATTTTACATAAGCATAATGTTTCTTTTCACTGTTATGCAGATGATGTCCAAATCTACCTTCCTTTAAAAGTAAAGTGCAAGGATTGTCTTGAGCCTCTGCTAGCTGCTCTTACCAACATTAAGACTTGGATGGACCTACATTTCCTCAATCTTAATGACGGTAAGACAGAGGTTATTGTGTTTGGGCATCTGGACTGTTTAAAAAACTCTTCTGGTGTTTTAGGGCCCCTCGATGCCAAAAAAACACTCTTTTATCAAAAGCCTTGGTGTCACTTTTGATAGTGATTTAAAATTTGACAGACAAATTGTGTCTGTAGTTATAAAGGCTCCTTTTTCAGTTGAGGCTCTTGAGTCAAGAGTCTTGACCAAAGAGATTTTTAAAGCACAACTGAAGACTCACCTGTTTTCATTGGCTTTTTGAGGCTTGGTAAACCATACATCCCCGGTCGTGTCATGACTGTTTTAATGTATTGTAACTTTTGTTTTTGTGTATACTGTATTTTGTATTTTTAGTATTTCTGTTTTTATATTGTAAAGCACTTTGGTGCAACTTCGGTTGGTTTTAAATGTGCTATATAAATAAAGTTTACCTTGACCTACAGGAACCTCCGCTCCAAGTCAAGTAGACTCAGGAACAGCTTCTTTCCCTCTCTGAACTCTGAACCATGATGACATTTATATAAACTCTGAACTCCATTGCCTATACCCTCTATTACCCATACTATACAAACTTTGAACTCTGTTGCCTTTATACCTGCCTACTGCTTTCACTGTCTACAACTGCCCTACACTGTAATCATAATAACCATAACTACTAGTCTACCCATATACTGTAACTCTGTATGATAGTATGTAAAATAGTGCTGTATATACCGTGTAAATGTATGTATATATTAACACTTTAACTGCCGGGAAACGCTTTACAGCGTCATTCCCGGCCATGCTCAAGTTGCCGAAGGACGCTTTACAGCGTCTTTAATATCAATATTTCAAAAATCTGTGATCGGATTCATATTTCCCCTCCGCTGGCCTGAGATCCACCAGGAGGACCCACTGAGCTCTCTGGCGGTTCAGGAGAGCCACCTGGTGGCCGATCGGCGCAATCGCCAAACAGGAAGTGCTGTGGAGGTTGTGCTGGTCGGCCATATTACTTCCGGGCACTCTGGCTCGTCACAATATATAGCGATCCATTGCCAATAACTCGATAAACAACATGATTTGGACGTATATAGTATTATACAAGCTGGAAATGGTTCATCAGGATAAACATCCCATAATCGAAAACGGTCTACACCACGCTGATCGTCCAACGGCGCGAGGAAGATCCGGTAAGATTCAGCGTTATTTTTGATCGTGTTCCATATAAACTGTTATGATGAACATATGACCCACACTAGATGAATGATATAACGCTGCCCACGGAATTATAAACGATCCCCCGCCCATCGGGTCATCATCAGATCATACGTAGATCATTCTAGAAGTACGTCCAATTGAAATTTTTTATATCGCCCCGATTGCCATCAAACTGTATTTCATCATCAATATAATGCATTTGGGGCTATAGATCACGTTCTGGAGAAAGCTGCAGAAAGAGATGAAAACATACTTATACATTAGACCATACTTTACTATGAATATGTGAATGAAAAAGTTTAACGTTGCTACACAATGAACAATACATATAGGACTTTGAATGGGCCCTAATAATGGCAATGTAGCAATAGAATTTAAAAAGTTATAGCCATGCAAAGAAGGGGTACTTCTCCATAGACAAATAGAGCTGGCAATCTATGGTATATCATGAATTTAACCCATGGCACCCAAAGTGTTTTTTAAGGCTGTAAAAGTTAACGTGGTATTAACGCAGAATTCTATTAACGCCACTATTTTTTTTAAACTCGTGATTAGCTTTTTTTTTTCAACTAGACTTCACTCAGGTGTATTATTGATACTCTCATTGATACTATGTTTGTTTCTGACTCAAAGTGTGCGTGTGTGTGTGTGTGTGAGATAGAGAGAGAGAGGGGGGGATGAGAGAGATGAGGAAGGGGCAAGAGAGAACGAGAGCTGGGAGTGTGTGTGTGTGAGAGAGAGGGGGGGGGGGCGGGGCAGGGGTCCTCAGCCCTTGTGTGGGTGAATGTAACAAGTTACTAATGTTTACTTTCCCCTATTATTTCATGCACTTTATTCATTGTTTTAAATTATTATTTTCTTTTAAGTTATTTTGTGCATCACTCTGTTTTGAATTTGATGCAAATTTGCAATGCATGAGTCATCCTTTTGTGTTAAATGGCTGCATAAAGCAAGCATTTGTTGACTCATGTTGATAAGCGTATTAAAACTTGGAACTTGAAAAAGATCCGTTTAAGGTAGATACATTTTTTAATAAAAAATGCGATTAATTTACGATTAATCGAGTCAACTATGGACAATCATGCGATTAATCAGATTCAATATTTTAATCGATTGACAGCACTAATATATATACATATTTATTCGTACCGTATATATATCGATCCACATCTGTCTGTACATACCTGTATATAATCCTTTTTACATATCTGTAGATACTATATATCTGTACATATCCCTTACCTACTCTTACTAGTTATGCTGCTGGCCAGTATGACTTACTACCATAGTGTCTTTATACCTGTATCACTACATACTAATACTTCAACTATGTAAACAAATATGATTAGCACTATACTCTGTAGTACTAATTTATATATATATCTTATATCCAGTTTAATCACCTGTACATTGTATATTACTATTGCACTTTACTGTTACATTTGCACTCTGGTTGGATGCCAAACTTCTTTTTGTTGTACTGTACAATGACAATACATTTGAATCTAATCTAATCAAATGTGCTTTAACATACTTCTTGATCGGACAAAATGGGTATAAAATTGTGTTTCATCTGCTTTAGGCTAATTACTTTATAATGGTCAAATCACAATATGAGGAATTTCATTCCAAAATGATGTCCCTTATATTTCCAATTATTTCCAAATGTCAGACGACTACATCCACTCGAATTTTACTATTTCAGAAGCGAAGAGTGAATCAAGTTTCAGTTAGTGAGTTTTACTTTCATCGTAGCAACTATTCTGTCAGATTGTAAAAAAAAAATAAGTAACAATCATTTTGGAAGTAAAATTCTATATGCATTATATTGGTGTCTCTCTTTACATACGTACAGGGAATATCAGAAAGAAGTAAAGCACACAGATGTTGAGATGAGTACGGCTACAGTAAGTGGTCCATCCCTCCTCCTCCTCTGTTCCTATCGAACACCAGTCCTGGTGGTCTCTCACCGTCGGTGAACATCCAGCTCCACTTCTAGTAGCACGCAGAGAACCAAAAGGAAGTTACATTCATCAAGATGGTGACCTACGACTAGGCTCGTTTAGTGAGTCACATTCCAATCCTTCCGTATGTGTCCTTGGAAACGGTTATTATGTGCTGAAGGGGACAGATAAATCAAGTCAATTGATTGACTTCTAAATGAATGTCGTATAATGAAATTCAAGCATTACAGACTAAAAATCATTACTGCCAGAGTGCTGCTTTGCCCTTATTTGTCTGCAAAAATCAGCACGCAGCTACAGACCGAGCACGCTCTACCTCAAGGTCACAGCGAGAACCGCCACGGTTCAATAGCGAGATCTATTGAGAGAAGGCGTTAAGACTCCCAAGGCCTTAAACAACGCCAAGGTCACACCGACCAACAATTTCTTCCGGCCAGCACCGTCCTCTGTAGGGCAGAGGGGGATTACGGAGCATTTCAAATTCCAATATCCAATCCTCTCATCTTACTGTGCTTTTCCAGCCCCCTAACCTTGCTCTCCCCCCGGCTCGTCTTTCTCTGTGTCGTCGCGACGGCCAGGTAGAGAGTCTGCCGAGAAGACAGCCTCTGTCACCGGCTCCAGATGAGCCGGTTGCCATGGGGACACAGTCAATGGCCTGGAGAACGGGGACTTCGGGGGCAGACGTAAACACATTCCCGCTTTCAATTCCACCAGCTGAGAGAGAAGCATGGGGGGGGGGGTCACAAAGGAGAAACGCTCTAGGGGGAGGAGGGAGAGCCATTTTGTCCCGTCACAAAAGCGAACAAGGACAGAACAAGAGAAAACTATATGGGGGTGATCCTTGATCTCTCCTGACTGCCTCTGTGAACGCAGGTGGAAACGACTGGCCCAGAGAAGGAAGGTGAAAGAGCAAAACCACGTGGCAACAAGTAATACATTGCGATGAATGACCTAACTGGATTAACCTGAGGGAAGCATTGTTTTTTGTTACATCTAGTACAAGTGGCCTACATAGCCACACAGACTGGATTTAGAAGTGCTTGTGCAGTATTGTGAGTCAGGGACCTAAAAGAGGATGATGTCATTTTTAGAAGCTGGAGGAGCCTCTGCTGGGGGAGGAGCCTAACCAGCGAGCTGACAAACATTCAGGGAAACAAGCATGTCACAGAAAAAGGTGCTTTATTGAACAAAAGAAAGTATCTCAAAAAAGATTTACAAAATAATGTTCTGCCATCATCATCAATGCATTCATTCTTTTTTTATCCTTCAGTTACTTAAACTTACAGTACTTCTATATATACAAAACAAACATGAATACAAGTGGAAGGTGCTCTTGAGGACATTGCGAGACCGAGGTAGACCCTTTGCCTCCGTTCTTGCACACCTTATCGCTTCGAGAGAAACAAAACCTTTGAAAAACATAACTAATAATAACTGTGAAGCACAACATTGTTTATTCTACTACATACTGTACGTACGCCCAGTTTACTCCAGGGAGCTTCCTTTACGTGTTCCACGACTTAACCGTTTCAAAAGATCATCAAGTTAGCAAATGTGCTATTGTCAAACTTCATGGTGAGGAGTCGAAGGACAGAAGATTGGATATGGCACAGGTGAGTTGTTATGGCAATGCTTGGGAGACGAGATAAAAAAAAAAGGTTTAAGAACAAAAAAGAAAAAAGGCAACAAATCATCATCTCGTTTGGGTCTTTACACACACAAAAAAGGAATACAAAACCAAAACAAACTCTAAAAGTGATTCTGCTGGGATAATAAGGCAACGGTTTCTGAACCCCCGAGTGGTGAAGGAATTCTCTGAAAGCAAGGAACAATGATGACTGTTCTATATAATGAATTGTACAGAGGAACGTCGTCAACCAGAACCTTAGCCTGACACGCCAGACCCCTGGATGCCCACTACGACACATAGCTTGTGTAGGTTTCCACAGGTAACTGATTACATGCAACAGTATTACAGTAATCTGATGACTTTTAAACATAGTCATCAGATTACTGATCATTTTGAAAAAATTCTCGATTTCTAAGAAACATGCTCAATAGTATAAAAAGGCATTATGGACAAAAACATCTTATTTGGAGTTGGTGCAATTCAGTGGATTAACCAGATTGATTAAAACTTTCAGCAGGTAATCTGTGATGGATTACATTCTGAAGGTAACCTTCCCGACCCTGTGCGGGTCTGACGTGTCGCTCTGTCGAAATGCGTGACTCCCAAATTCACAAGCCTACGAAAAGGGACGGGCAGGGAGAGGTTATGAGAACAACAATGTGAACATATAGTATGTTGGTTATTGGAATTTTTTATCCATGCAACCAAATCTGCAGATAAAGTGGTTCACAACATTTCAGAATGCATGTGCATACGTGTCGTCTATTTTGAGTTTCAGCACATCTCAAAACTGACTTTCTATCTAATCAGTTCCAAAAGTGAATAATTCAAAAATTGGAGAACAGTTGGTGTAAAAAGGTACCTGTTATCCTATACAAACAACTAAGAAATAATGGCTAACGAATGATCAATCATGAGAAAATAGACTGCAGATTCTACAACACTTAATAGGAAGTGAATTGACCAGTCCAAGCATACTGCAGAGGGCTGGGGATAAATGAGGGATCAGTTGTACTGCACTCAACAGATTAAACTGATGTTATGGGACCCCCTCTCTGCTTGCAAGGTAGCCTTCAAATTAATCATTCCCACTAGGAAAACTGCAGCCTAATCACTGCGCCCGCAAATACAGCCACACAAACAGGAGACGATGCCTTATAATGTAACGTAATAATAACTGTTGCTACTGTGAGATCTAACAGGCCTGAAGTCTTTTATTTCTATATAGGTCTATAAAGTCCTTTAGGAAGAGATGACATCAACTAACTATCAACTAGAATTGTCAATAAGACCATATCTGAGACACGGTCAACACCATATTAATTACTAAACTAAGCGCTTGCTGCAAAACACTATCTGGTTGTACTATTAAAGTTGTATTTACTTACCAACACTCATGTGTAACAGTAGAAATTACTTGTTTTTCTTTACTCCTTCAAGCAGTTCACCAATGGTGACAAATATGTACATCTGCCAAAAATTTCACAAAACTGGAGTGATAAACCATCTCGTCTCATGCCTATTTGTTTACATGTCTTTGTTCTAAACTAAATATGAACATTTCAGATGACAGATGTGACAGGAAGATGACAGTGTCGAGGAATTATGGTTATTTAACTATCTTATTATTTAACTAGCTATGTTATGAAACGACCGTGCTTAGCTGTGGCCTTGAGGAGGGATACTCTCACCGTGATGGAGTGGTGTTTAGCTTGCTAGCGAGCCTAGTTATTTATCGTGATACTAATTAGCTACTGTTAACATTCAAATGCCCCTCTGCACTTACTCCCCAGGCAGGGCGCCCAAACTGCACTCTCCACATTCCAATACGGTGACACATAGGGCAGGACTTTTTTTTCCTTTTTCTTTTTTGGCCACAATGACCTCTCCGGTTGCTAGGTAACCTTTCCAAATTTACACCACCAACTGTGGTACACACGCTAAATCATGATGATACAACAGTCCCAGCCAGGTCTGGCCAGGTTGTGAAAGGTGTCTGTCTCAGCCGGGGTCCAGCCTGGTCTGGCCAGGTTCTAAAGACAATGGAGACGCTCACTGTGTGCCAGACAGGCCACAACCTGCCATAGGCCAAATTTACCAGGCTGGTGACTGGTAACAAGACATCAGGCCAATGTCATCCGTTGTCAGCTGAAAGTTTATTGCTACGCTGAACCTGAACAACATCCCTGCTGATACGAGTCTAGTGCCAGCGTGCAGTCTGGTAGAACTTGTGGGAACTGTGTGGCTAACTGAATACGTGAGCTATTGAGCATTTCCCAAAAAGGAATACATGCTAAATCTTAAGCTCCCTAGATATGATTTAATTTAGATATGATCTGTAAAAAAGTGCTAGATTTATTCATATTCATATCAGGGCTGGTCGGTATGACCTGCAATCCATGTCTTGTTATATTATCACATTTACTTTGCAACGATAAATTATACCATAATAAAAGAAAAAAATTTAAACACACCAGTGCACAAATACCACATTCTCCACCATGTTGGCCCTCATGTCAACATGTGATGGTTGTTATACTTTCACATGAAATAAAAAAAGGGGCACAAAATGCACTTATGCACTGGAGGAATGCATTTACCTAATATACAGATATGGGCAAAAGTAGGTAATTAGTAGATTCATAATGTCAGTATCTGTCAATTTCCTTCTTATTGACAGCCCTAATTCATATATATATATATATATATATATATATATATATATATATCTCCTATATCTCCTATATATTCTTGTGTTTTTACCTGGGTGTTTTGAAGAGGGAAGGTCCATCATGTCACACGTTTATTGACAGTTTCCCAGGGAGTTTAGATAGTGAGGCTTGACTGAACACAGTCTGTAAACTACGATGGAGCACAGCTCTATCCCGGCCCCCCCCCTCCCCCCTCCCTGTACTCCCGTCTTCCATTTTAGTTCACTCTGCCGTCTTTCCTCATCCCTAACTCTTACGGAGAGGACAAAAGGCGTCTTACACACTTGTACAGTACGTTCACTATGGATGAGGTTTCTGCAACTTTGCATGGGACTGTGTATACATTCACAAGGAACTAAAAGAACGCAGATTACTGGCACGTTATACTGCTATTGACATGTAGTCATAGCAACATTGTCAACGAGGCAGGCTTGAGCGGAAAGTTGCAGCTTGAAAATCTCAACACACATTTTCCAAAACATACATGGCGGAGAAATTAGATAGTATATCTAAATAGACTATACCGGCCAAATGTATTCCTTTTCCAACTGTTAACTACACACACCCAGAGCTAAAACCCAAGTCCTGGGTGCATCAAAGCTAAAAGTTTTGGGTTTTTTTTACAACCCCTGGAAGTGTGGAATTAACAGTTTTAAAAGGAACTGAAACACTTCTCAAAATGTTTCAAGTGAACTTGTTTTCTCTCTATGCTATCCACCTACCAACATGCTGTAGAGGTGCTTAAACAGCCAAGTCACAGGGCAGGAGTCTCACTCCAGATGTCAACACATACTGATATTATATAGGCATTCAAATAATTTCAAATTTCATACTGGCATTGATGGCAAATCAAATTAAATAATAATAGTTTCTCTTCAGGATAACTACGTGCAGTTTCATCTAAAGAGGCTGAAATAAATCAGGAGTGTTTCTTCATTCACCTTTCACATAACATTGTCTATAAAAAAAACAATAAACTAAAAACAAAAAAAAATCATTGGGAATTACTGTGAATCTAAACTCTACCACAAGGCAGTGACAGTAGTGCATTTCTAGTAGGGATGGGCATGATTACTCAGTGACTCAACATGGACGTCGAAATCACATTTTGGCAGTTTTTCTTTTTTGTTTTGATAAACGCACAACAATAAATGGTGCATTCCAGAGTGCATGTATGGTGTGCTTTGAAGAGCAGGAGCTTCAGCGCTTGCTGAGTGAAACGCTGGGCATCCCGCCACAACACCCCCAGACAGAACCGTTAGGAAACGACTTGACCATACTAGGCTGACAACTGAAGATGTTACCAGTACTGAGTATTGTGTCAGTATAAGGCTTGCTGCGGTTGAGGCATCCGCAGAGTATGACATGCCCCCCGCCCCCACTGGTGTATGCGTTTCCTTTTTTTATTTTAATAGAAATAAACCCTGCTTATTTAATTTTCGCATATCAATGCCCACAGTCATCAAATAAAAAACTGTTGTCAGTGTACATCTCTATAAACGCATATCGATCTGAGAAAAAATTATAAAAAAGCCCATCCCTAATCTAATGTCTAGTGAGTTTATGTTCCTGCATACAAACAAAGAAACTAGCTATATATCGTCCCTCGAGTGCAGGGTGAGAGCATATACTTTATATGTAGTCTTTCAATGCATCTAGGCAGTCCACACTGTGTCCGTGACGTGGTCCATATTACAAAAACAAAACATCTCAAGTGTCTACCAGGATCCTTGAACATATTGATGAAAACACAGAACAGACATTATGTTCAAGAGTGTATGTGTGTGTGTGTGTGTGTGTGCGTGCGTGCGTGTGTGTGTGTGAGAAAGAGAAGTGCATTTTCTTTTCTTAAATAATACATGAACCTCTGTAGTCTCGCCTCCCTCAGGCTTACAGAGTCTCTACCTGGGACCGCGGGAGTGGCAGGTCAGACATACCACTCCCTGCGAGAGATGACCGAGCCGTCCATGTGGGAGACATAGTCCCCCTCTGGCCCGCTGTCATAGCAGTCGTCCGACAAGTACGGGGAGCCGTTGGTCAGCGATTTCGGCGGGGAGGGGTACCGGGTATGTCTGGGTCCTGTCTGATGCGGGGCAGGATAGCGGAGGTGATCGCGGTGATCATGGTTGCTGTGGTGATTCTTATGGTGACCGCTCTCCCTGATTGCCCTGGTGTGGCCATTGTGGGGGGAGTACTGCTTCTCCCCGACGCCACGATCGCCATAGCGAGGCTCGTGAGCGGGCTCCCGACCACCCCACTCCTCCCGGTCGTGGTCGCGCCGGTGGGAGTCGTCGTCGGTCTTGGCGGGGCGGAGCTCATGCTGCGCGGGGACCTTCTGGAGGTCGGACGTACCCATGTACTGCTTGGTGTAGTAGTTCCCGTGGAAGGTCTGCTGCTTCCGCAGGTAACAGACCCCGGCCAGTGACAGCAGGAGCAGCAGGAACAAGGCCCCGCCCACAGCCCCGCCCACTATGGAGCCCAGGTTGTTCTCGGGGAGGGCTTCGAGCGTCGGGGAGCTGAAGAGGATGCGGCGCTTATCATCCACCACCGCGGGGGAGGATGTGGCGCCGTTTAGGACAGGCACAGTAATGGTGGAGGGCATGATGGGAGGATCTAATGGGAGGGAGGGAGGGAGGGAGGGAGGGAGGGAGGGAGGGAGGGAGGGAGGGAGGGAGGGAGGGAGGGAGGGAGGGAACGAGTAGAGGGGTGGAAGGAAAGGTTTGGGGTAAGAGGGAGAGGGACAGACGGACAGAAAAGTAAAGCATGTCAATGCCAACTACATCAGCATTTTACTAGGAAGGGATTGGATGACACGGGAATACTAATATCAACTACACTACTAAACAAATACTAATTTACATGCACATCACAAAAGCCTTGAGTTTGTACTGAAAATACATCTGAATTGCAATACTAATATTGTTTTCCTTTATGAGCCTATCTTTGTTCAATTTAAATAAAGTGAGTGTAACTAAATATGGAAATTTTAAATGTTTTATTCTGACTTTGACAATGATTATATGGCATGTAAAGAGTTAAATAGCCATAGTATCACATTGGGATTAATAGCTTTTATATAGATTCTACCTCACAAAAATGATGGCGATTCAGATTCAGAATTCAGTTATCTGAATTGTCATTATTGATGAATATAATTTATGTTCATCATCAAGTTGTAAAATTTCCGCTACATGACAGATTTTTTTTGCGGTCATGACATTGAGTTGATTTGGTTGAACACTTAAGGCTGAGCAATAGCAAACAGAAGGCTTTTGAAAATAAGCATAATGTAAACAAATTACATCACCATGGGAAGACAAGCGAGAAAGGAATACTGATGTAACTACTGAAGGTCACAAAGGAGGGAGATTAGTAGCAAGACGAGCAGCGACATCATCTGCTGGACACAGAACGTCCTCCAAATGGTTAGTAAATGGGTAGTAAAGTATTGGCAATTAGTTGCGTCATTAGCAGCATAGTTGAGGTGAAGCAAGCTTTTCATAATGGCAACATAACGCTACAGTAGGTGGAATTACCATCAACTATACTCATCATTAATTATTAGGGATGTGAGATAATGTGTCGACTAAACTACGGACTTTCAACGTGTTCTCCGTTAACGTAATAGTAGTAATCGGTAATCATACGTTTTTTTGCCTGTAGAGGCTGCTATTCTGCCAGTCACCGCTCCCTTATAATAAGCAATGGAAAAGCCTGTACCTTGTGGATTGAAGATTGTGCTGCATAATGAATAATGTTATGCAACTAGGCTGTGAAAGGTATGCAACTATTGATCCAGCAATGAACAGACATACATTTGACGGAAGGTATTACTGTCCGTTGGTTTATTAAAAAATTACAACCTAATGTAATCGTGCCTTTGCAGAAATAGCATCTTTGCGGATGGTAACGTATCTGTCAGTTCACCCTCTCTAAACCTTTGTCCATCAAAACGGACACAAATCTGGCAGAGACACAACATTAACACTGTCCAACAAGCGGATACTTGTTAAAAATGTATTAAAAACAGACATAGACGATCAGACACAGCAGATGAATGAAAGTGAACATCCATCTCTGTGCAATTATGGTGCTGAAAGGACAGCGGCCTATTGGTGGGGCGGTGAGTTTGGAAAAAGCTAATTCATATCTGATATGGGAAAATAAATCGGCAAAATACATTGAGATACATTTTGTTATTTTAAGAATCCCTTTATATTATAACAGTGAATTTTTTAAGCCGATGAGTCTACATCAGAATATGTACGCACACAAAAAACCTACAACTGCTGCTTGTGCTTCACGATGAGATTTGGTGTGATGCTGTCATCAATGAGCATGTGAGGGAGTGAATGGAACTGATGAGGAAGGAGAAGAATATTTATAGAGGGAGGGGCTCGGAAGGAAGGAGGCTACCAAAAAGTTAGTAATTGGGACAGGCATAGATGGGGACATACAGGCTTCCAAATATTCCCAACCAAAACAGTAGAGTATATTCCTTTTTACTAGCGTTTGCCTGGTATACATTTGCCAACCTGCTCAAAGAGTTGACTAAAAGAGGTCACACCATTATGAAAGAAGCGATCAGACAGGGGGGTCATAAAACACATAAAACCAACTAAAGGTTTTATAAAAGACACCGGCCTGGTAAAGGTGGGCATGTTTACTCTAAATGTACGTTAAAATACAGCTTTGACAAGCAGATTTAATTACACAACAACAGTAAACAAATGAGTTTCAGATTAACCATATTTTCAATTATAATTATCTGAAAATGTTGAAGTGTACATTATTTATTTATCACCAGTGGTGGCAACACCAAGCCTCCGGAGCTTTAGTCCCCCAATGTTTATTGACTAGCCACGAATCTTTCTGACAGAGGAAAAGAAAATCTATAACCATCAGTAAATTAGTAATTCATTTAATTCCAGATTACCCCAACCCTTGCTGCTGCCTGTGTGTGCAGGGACTGACACCCGGGGGACACACTGCCTTGCTGAATGGTTGCCTTGCTGATACTGTAGCAACACTACTATCACCGATCATCTAAGAAGGGAGATCCCCCCTTGAATGGCCCTTCTAAGGTTTCTCCCCTCCACATTGCCTGTGGTGCTTTTTTCTTATTGCTAGGTTTTTAGTGAGTTTTTCCTTACCTTCGCATGAGGTATGTCTGGGAGTGTTGCATTCATTTATTTACTTTACATTTTATTTTGGATTTCGTGGTGTTTTTGTTTTGTTCTCGATTTATTGTGATGTTTCTTCTTGAAGACGTGTCCTGCCCATGGGGACATTAACGTGTGTTGTCGGGCCTTACAAATAAATTTGATTTGATGATGTATTATAAGTATTATAATTTTCTTTTAAGATTACTCTACATAAAATGTTTATCTATAGCACCTTTAAATTATGTTTACACTACGCGTGTGTGGTTGTGACGTTAGCGTCTGTGCCGCTGTGTGTGCAACGTGAACCATCGTGAGGTGCATGTGAATTGGATGGCATGTACAGTAAGCCTCTATTGGTGCATCTCTATTGCAGCGTTTGGTTTCTTTTATATTGTTTTTCCTTTAACTCCTGACTGCAAGCCAAGTTTCCCATCGGGCATTATAAAGCAAACTGAACTGACCAGGTGTAGCCAGCTTGTTACCGTTGCAACAAGTGCATTAATACATTAATTGCCAAAAACAAGAATTCTCGTTTCTGGGTAGTTTTTCCTTTTTTTTCGATTTTAATACCCTATTCAATCTCAGGGAGCTGTGCGTTGGCTGAAAAATGCATAGTGGAAATCCGAAGGTGCAGTACCGGCCGCATCGAGCTACATTTCTAACATTGTATCCTGGGCTGTGGAATGACCCCAGGTCTCGGATTTAATTTTTTTTTCTCAGGGAGGCGCACAGTTTAGCTGGTTACATCGAAGCCCGGCAACTATGCTTGATCCGTATGTTATGGTCGCTTATAACATGGGGATTGGATCTACCAGATGGCGATCAAGAAATTGGAATATTCTTTTTGGATTACTTTCGGCCAAAGGTAAGGGCGATTTGATGTAAATTCTAGCTTGATCCTGCAATGCTTTCATAGCGATCGGGCTGATAACCGTTTTTTGTGTTCAATGCGAATGCCGTTACCAACGCTAGAATAATCAGAAAAGCCCCCCCCCCCCTTCATGCATTCATGATGGAACATAATACCGGTAATGTGGATTTGAATCCGGAACAATAGTGGGTTCAGGCGAGGAACGCTAGAGTCCACAATGTAATCGACATGTAGGACTATAACTCAGCATTTCATGGATTACGATAGACCGCCCTAAAACCATACTTATATTCACCACGGTATAACACGGGAACGTATGGATGGATTTTTTTTTTCTTTTTGACCGGAAGAAACCCAGTGTCAAATGACTATAGTACTGTATCCATAGCTATAATATAGAATATGGTTATAGCTCTACAAACAAGGTGACCGATTACATGGGTCTAATGGTTGGCATGAGGCGATAACTTCCCAGAAGAGGCGTGGCACCCAAACTGTTAAGTAGGAAACAGGAGTTCACAAGCTTATACTATCCCTGCTTCATAGAGCTATTATAGGAAAACCCAAGGCTTGTGCGGAGGAATCCCTTTCCTTGTTCTAAGACAATAGCTTGAATCTCACACCGTGAGCGCCCTACAGCCCCCACCTCTCCATACTCCCAAGGCCAGTGTCCCCTTCCCTCTCTTCAGTCCGGCAGCGTTCTGACTCATGATCGGAAGATCACCGGTTCAAGCCTCGGTCAAGGCTGCTGTCGGAAAGTAGTGTTGTTGTCCAAAGTAAAAAAAAAAAAAAAAAAAACACAAACTGAAGAGTTTTTAGAGTCTAGTAACACGAGACCTCTTTCTTCCCTTGCATTGTTATTATTATTATTATTATTATTATTATTATTATTATTATTATTATTATTATTATTATTATTATTATTATTATTAACTTCCCTGCCTGGCCCACAACCAAGAGTAAAAAAACGTTTACAAACTGGGCAGTACTAATGTAGTAGGCAGTGCTGACTCCAAAAAACACGGTTAATTACTTAATTAAAGCTAATTCATTGCTTGTATCCCCCATGTTACATCACAAAGGGCAATCTTGTTTAGGCTTATTCATCTGAAGACTTCAAACCTTGGTAAAACGGAAGGCGGCTAAGTGGCGCAGTTGGGCAAGGCGCTCGCCATTAATGCAGGAGATGCTGGGTTCGAGCCCAGCTCTCGGCATTGCTACCAGCTTGGCTGGTCGTTCATACTAATACAATTGGCAGTATTAGGGGGTGGGAAGCTGGTGGATGGGGATCGGATGTTGTGAACAGCGACTCCTACAGGTCGGTTGGTGCGCCTGCGCAGTAGAATCAGGAAGCAACGGGGGAGGCATGTCCCTCTCACGCAGACCCCCGCCGCTGAGAGATCGCGCTGTGCAGGTGAAAAGATGCGACGCCTGCCTCCTCGAGTACCGGAGGACACACATGATGCAGGGCTTCGTCCACATTGCAGCCGGCCTGTGGGAGGCATGGCCTAACAGCGTTCGAGACAGGGGAGGGTAGAATCGGACGATACGAAATTGGGATTGGAGAAAAATAGAAAATGGGAGAAAAAGTAGATCAAAAAATAAAAAAACTTGCAAGGAGTTCCTATGTAATCTTCCCCCAGCACCTAATAACATTACGGACTGCCAAATCAATACAAAGACTACATACAGTTTCCACAATATGTCCCCTTTAAGTGATATAGGCTACTTAATGTCATTGTTACGCTGATAATACCCAGCTATAGCTCCCATTAAAGCCTAATGACAGAAAACCGTTGAGTTAATCTCAAAGATTGTCTCAACATCATTAAATATTGGATGCCACTTTACTTTCCCCCACTAAATGAAGGTAGTCTTATTGATAGTCTATCTTTATCATGAGTGGCTGGACTTTTCCCTGGCCTGCCACTTTTCTGAGGACAGTTGCTTAGGCAATTTACCTCTGTGACAGATTAATTGTCAGGTTGGCAGCCAAGGACTACGCAAACAAAATCCTGAAAGCGTTTCACCCGGAATACCAATATACTGTATTACTATCCCCACTCCAATCATGCCTCAGCATTCTCTTCTATGGGGACATGAAGCAGCTTAGTAACTGCATTACGTGAAAAGCCAACCAGAATCTCTAGGTCCCATTCTCCTTGGACACTAGTATGCAAAGAGAACTCTTAGTGCCATCGCTACGTTGTGGAATGTGCATAAACCATACGGCGCCTCCTTGAAGAGTTTCTCTCACTTTTCAGGATCCACTTACTGAGCATGCCGTTTGATGTGGGTGCTCAACACCAGGGCCCTGTTTCATGTACGTGGTTCAACTAAGTCGATCAACATGTCCATTATCCAGCTTCAGTTAACCCGATGTTCAAAGCCGGGATTTTCCTGTTTCACAAAGGAGGATTCAGTCTCGTTAACTCAAGCCAGACTTGAGAGTCAGGCTCAAGTCAGGCTAGATGCGCGCTCCCGTTTTAGGTGGAAAGCCAGCACGTATCGATGGCAGAGACCCTGATTCTCAACGGCATTGATTGATTAATTGATTTAAGACTTTATTGACAGATTGCAATAGGCTCAATCGCCTCGCCGACAAGTTAAATGCGTTATCTATAGGCTAATTCTAAGTCCCTCATTACCTCAATCAATCAGATTATATTTCTTTAAACTTGCCTGCTGGATTGAATAATCAAATGAGATCTTGCTAGCGAAAATAACTAGTTAACTGTTATACAGAATTACGAGACGGCTTTCTTGCCCATTGATTGATGTATAGTCAATGTTTAACTTATCTTCTCTGTGGTGTAACGGGTTCTTCTTTTGACTTTCACACGGACGACCGGGGTTCAAGACCCGTCTTTTCCTTCTTTTTGCAATATAGGAATAATTCAATTTGGTGCACGTTGAGAGCTATATAAAGAATGACATCCTCAATGCATGTAGATTTATAATATTTTAACTTAAAACCAGGCTACTTTGGCGTATAATCATTAATATTATATTCAAAAAAATCATATTGGAAACACCGGGATTTGAACCCCGGTCGCTGGATTGGCAGCCTTGAGCACTACCGCTGGGCCACTGGGCCAGATCGGATAAATTCATTGTTTATACATTAATGAACGAGAGACCCGTGTTTAGAATATCCTTTGTTTTGAATGAAGTTTATCTCTTTATCCTCATTCATTAATGTGACGTCAACGGCTCATTCAATTTCTCAAATCCGTCAAACAGCGCATCTCATCAGACATCTTAATCCCAGTTACAATTAAAATAACCACATCATGTGTACATCGCACGAGCGAGCGCCACCGTCGCCACGGTATATATAACGTGCATTATTTAGGACAAAGTGAATTTAATATCAGCATTTTGGGTCTATTTTACATTTCAAAAGCCCCCTCTGGAAGAATGGAGCACAAAAACGTAATTCAGAATGGTATAATGCAGATCGTAGACTGTGGGAATAGTTTCAGGAAACGGGCTGTCACTTCTTTGCGGGGGCGTGGCGATAGTTCAGGCTAACTTGAACTTGAACTCTGCTTTCGACCAGGCTCAAACTTTTGGATATGTTGTCATGGTGATTTGGAAAATCCAGGTACATGAAATCGGAAAGTCCGGCTAACCCAGTTATCCAGCTAAAGTTATCCGGCTAACTCAGTTATCCAGGTACAAGAAACAGGGCCCAGTGCTCCATTACATGGTCTGAGACTCTGAGTTGGTACAGCGGAAATACGGTTTCCTTTTAACACCAGAGGCAAGAGTGACAGGTATTCAAACTCTGTCACTGGCAGACTGTGTGTTTAACTAAAAGGTTGAATATTTGTAAGGAAATCAGCAGTCAAATCAGCAGTCAATCTCAAGATATGGAAGAGGGTTGGGTTGGAGTATAATCAGATATTTCCATACAGCCTACTTTGTCTTCCTTGTGTAGGACTGCCTAATTTAAGCTACACTGTGTTCAATAAAAGTTTATATCCATGTGCAATGAAAGTATATTGGTGATTAATAAACTATAGATTAAAATACTGTAAGATTCTACTTGCAGTGATGTCTTGTAGGTGAACAGAGCATCTGCCTGCTCGGCACAGAGAGTTCCAGAGAGGACTAAGGCAACAACAACAACAACAACAACAACAACAACAACAACATTGATCAATAAGAACATTCAATACTGTGAATTACATAATTAATTACAAACTCCCTGCTCCAGAGTAATTTGACTGAAAAACAAGTTACAGTGGTTGTTATGACAACAAGAGAAACAGTTGAATATAGGTTTCAGGTAAGGTTTTCAATAAAGGCCCTTAACCCTTTATCTGCCGGAGATTATTCTCATCTTAATCCCTTCTCTGCCAGTACTGTAAATCTATGGAGATGTTCCCCTTCTTTGCAGGGCTATAACTTTTTAAATTGTATTGCTAAATTGACATTACTATGGCCCATTCAACATCAAGTATCTATCGTTTAGGATGTAGCAACGTTCTACTTTTTAATTCACACATTCATACTAAAATACGGCCTAAAGTATAAATATGTTTTTATCGTTTTCTGCAGCATTCCATAGAACGTGAGTTATAGCCATAAATACATATATTAGATCATCAAATGTAGTTTGATACCGATTGACGCCAGATAAAAAATTTCAACTGTACGTGGTCCTAGACGTTATGACTTATCATCTGCTGGTGCCCGGAGTGGGGGGGGGTATAAGTCCGTGGCAGACGTTAAATCATTTATGTAGTATGGGTGATATATAGATCAGAGCAGTTTGTATGGATAATAATAATCAAACACGCTGAAACTCCTTCCTTCCGCTTCCTCGTAGCGATGGGGGATGCTACTGGAGCAAAAAGATCGTTATTATGGGATGTCGATCTAGTTGGTCCAGTTCCAGGTTGTATAATACTAATATACGTCCAATCATGTTGTTTATCGAGTTATGGCAACGGATCCATGTCCAGTGTGTCGAGATGGAGTCCCGCGAGCGATAGCGAGTGGCCGGACGAAATATGGGTGAGCACCACTTCCGGCCGCTCACTTCCGGTTTTGGCAACTCGCCGATCGGCCACAAGGTGGCGGTCTTGAACCGTTGGAGAGTTGAGAGGAGATCTACAGCACCCGTCAAGTGTCCGTGGGTGAAATATGATTGCCATGACAGAAATTTGAAATATTGATCTCAAAGACGCTGTACGACGTCATTGGCAGATTACGCATGGCGGAGAATGACGTCGCAACACGTCTTTGGCGAGAAAAGGGTTAAATTAGAATCCCAATTTGCTTTGTGAGTAAGTGCAACTTTCAAACCACACCCCCTCCCCCATTCCAACATGTGACCTCTCATGAAAGAGGATGTCGTTCACAAGTCAACCTTCACAAGGAAACAGTTTGTTATAATCAACAACCCAGAAACAAATAGTGAACTAGTGAAAAGGTCATTCAACAACCAGATCAAACAAAAGGGGTCAGACAGGGGCTTCCACTGACAAGATGGTGTGAAGGAGAGACTCCTTCATGGGGCTCTTTCATACGCCCACGTTTTATTGTAAGTGTTATTGTAAATTGTTATTGTTGAGCAAGTTTGTAGGCTATGTCTGATTTGTTTATATTTCACTATTCATGCGTCACAACAATCCAGCGCTACGTTAATTTCAAAACTTAAAACAGTAACTGGACATGTCTCGTTTGTCGGGAATTAATTTATGCAGGTGATCTTGATTAGTTGATGATAAACCAAGCCTTGATTTTAAACCAGGTGTATTGATTGATTGATTGAAAACTTTATTAACAGATTGCAGAATGGGTACAATACAGTACAGCTCAATACACACAATTGTTAAGGGGATGCAGACCAGAGAAAGACTTTCGTCTTCTTTACATCAGGGCCACCCATTTTCAATTCATCAGGACATATATGACATACATGACATACAGATAGACAGTACTGCTACATCTATACATTTATGACATACCAGATTTGCAAATACAGTACTGTTTGTGATACAAAAAGAGTCCAGAAAAAAGTATATACATTTGACGTAAAAACTGTACATTGGGGGAGGTTGGGTAGGTGGGGTGGGGGCTGTACATTGTAGGTGGTACGGTGGGTGGGGTGGGGTGGGGGGGGGGCTGGGCAGGAGGGGTGGGGGGGGAACACTGTACAACTGTACAAGCAAAACTGTTCATGGTGTTCATGGTGAGCTTGCATAGTACCTGCCAAGGGATGTGTTTGTAACTTGCTTTTTATGGACATTAAAGACGTATGGCTGGTATGGCCAGCCTCGTCACAGGTGAGTTTACAAATAAAAGACATATCAAAGAACTTAGAGACTGAAACAAAATGTCACTGTGGAAAAGCAGCAACACTCACAACACCAGCAGCACTTCTCCCCCAATAACCAGAGAGATTTTTTTAGGAATCCAAAATGACAACTGCTGCTGCTGCGACAGTGCTTGGAGCAATATGTTATCTTGATTGAATACACACTACACAACTAAGCCCAACCCCACACTCTAGATTAATCACTTGCTGATGAATGTATATTCATTGTCGATTGTTTTTATTACTGGAAGTGAACATTTTATGGTCAGTGTCCCCCCAGGCAGCTCGATCTCACTTAAAATATGTAAATGAAGTACTTATTGACCACAGGAAAAAGGTACATATTGTATGTTATGTTATAGCCATAAGTAATATATTGACATATTGACATATTTACGATTTTCATTTTACAAATAAGTACATATTTTACATATTACATTTTCAGAAGATATTTGAGTTCCCCTGCTGGGGAACAAACCCAGGACACTCACATGGGAGGCAAGTGACTTTACCTCAAGACTACCGAGACACTTTTCTGATAGCCTTACCTAAACCTTAATCACACTGTTACCTTAACACTTTGAGTGCCAACGACGCTATATGTCGTTAGTTCATGCCGACCGGTGAATGCCAGCGACGACATATAGCGTTTTTTTGTCTTTTTTTTTTTATTAGCGATTTGAATGAATATTTCATCAATCTAGTCTCACGTTAGTCCTGCAAACTCTCTGAGCTCCATTGGGAAAATACCGCCCCCTATCATCTCTCCCCGTTGTACTGCACCCCATTGGATTAGACTGATGGGCGGGGGGGGGAAATCCAGTTTCCTCATTTTACTTCTCCGGCAAGCCATCCGAAGAGATCCAAGTAATTGCCGAGCCGCAAAACAGCGTGGAATACATATTTCCAGTACCCAGGCATAAAAGAAAATATTGTTTGTTTCCTGTTGGTTGTCAGTTAAGGCCATGGGTAGGTAGGGAATTTATTTAATTTAATTTTAAATTGTATTCTTTCCCACGGCGATTATGGATAGGGAATTTTTTTATTTAATAAAAATGTTCACAACAACATGGATGCATGTACTCTGCCAGAATGTTTAATATCCATAATACTAAAGGTTTGACTAAGATTTCTATGAAACTTTATTGTAAAAAAAAAAAAGTATACATTTTTTTTTTTAACTCAGAAAATAAATTGGGTCGCACCTAAATCGGCAGGGTCGGTCGGCAACCGGAATTTTTTTCTTTTCTTTTAGGCCCCAGCGCTGAATCAATAAACGTGATCGATATTTGGAATGGCGATCAGGAATTGGAATAATCTTTTTGGAGAACATCTGATCTGAGGTAAGGAATCTATTTTACCAGTCTTAGGATAATCAGAGCTGTTTTCACAGAGATATCAGCATGTGCCATATGCGTGTGTGTGTGCTGATCAGGAAATGAGAATATATTTTTCAGCTCGCTTCTCTAGCGTGCATAAGTACACATATACTATCGATAATCTAGTGTTTATTTGAAAACGATTCATAAATAGGCAGAAAAATTACAACGTGTTTTGTGTATTCCAGTAAAGCACGATTCCTGCAGAAACAATTTTTTTCCGTGGAAGTTTAAAAAAACATGCGTTTTTCAAAATGGTATAAAACGGAAATGAACCAATTAAAAAACAATCAGTTTCAACAATGTTGACTGGAAACAAGTCATTGATAAGCGACGGGCGTATTAGACACATCATTTAAGACATAGTTTATGCGTTCACAATGCTATCATTGAAGTGGGTGCTGGCATTCAACCATGTTTTGAGACGGGGACCCGTGGCATCCAAAGTGTTAAACTAACCATAACAGTCAAACCTTAACCACACTGTTACCTTAATCTAACCATAACCTTAACCCTAACTCTATCCTTAACCCTAACTTTCTATCTTAACCATAACCGTTCAAATGAATCATCATCATCATAGTATTGCTGCGTTTGTATCAGGGCGGGTGGGTGGCTTAGTCTAGTGGTGAGAGCACTCGCCCCCAAACACAAGCATTGTTAGTTCGACTCGCAGTTATGCGGTTTATTTTGGACTTTCGCAGATACAAAATGTATGTGAATATATGACTTCAGTCATATATCAGTAGATATATTACTTATGGCTATAACATACATTATGTACATATTTTCCTGTCTACGTTTTCTGATGAGACCGTGTTGCTCTGTGAGCCTGTAAAAGTAAGTATATTAAAGTTCTAATATAAAAGGTCCTCTGACAGTGTTGACACTTCCATCTCCGTGCCGGGCCAGATGTGGAGTGATAATAATTCCCATTCACTGAAGTAACGATGTGGCCCTGTGCATTCCAACTGAATTACATTAATTATGTGACACCATGCACTGCACTAACGTGTGGGCGCACCCACAGTGCGAGACACACATCCAAGCATGCGTACACTCACACACACACAAATACACACACACATGTGCGTGGGCACTTACACAGATAACATACATTACTCACTCACATACGTGTGCGCACAAGCACAGAGTTTCTCTCAAAAGAGAAAGAGAAAAAAAGGATAATAAATAATAAATAGGAGTTGAAAAGAACTAGTGAATGTTTTATGAATCTGGGACATCATCTCTCCGTCAGGCTGCAGGCTTTGCCTCTCACTGCGTGACACGCAAAAATAAAAGAGACGGAGATGGAGAGAGAGAGAGAGATGTAGAGGAGAATCACATCGTGAGAGAGAGGGAGAGATGTAGAGGAGAATCACATCGTGAGAGAGAGAGAGAGATGTAGAGAATCACATCGTGAGAGAGATGTAGAGGAGAATCACATCGTGAGAGAGAGAGAGAGATGTAGAGAATCACATCGTGAGAGAGAGGGAGAGATGTAGAGGAGAATCACATCATGAGAGAGAGAGAGAGATGTAGAGGAGAATCACATCGTGAGAGAGGGAGAGATGTAGAGAAGAATCACATCGTGAGAGAGAGGGAGAGATGTAGAGGATAATCACATCGTGAGAGAGAGGGAGAGATGTAGAGGAGAATCACATCGTGAGAGAGAGGGAGAGATGTAGAGGAGAATAACATCGTGAGAGAGAGAGAGATGTAGAGGAGAATCACATCGTGAGAGAGAGAGAGATGTAGAGGAGAATCACATCGTGAGAGAGAGATGTAGGAGAATCACATCGTGAGAGAGAGGGAGAGATGTAGAGGAGAATCACATCGTGAGAGAGATGTAGAGGAGAATCACATCGTGAGAGAGAGGGAGAGATGTAGAGGAGAATCACATCGTGAGAGAGAGAGAGAGAGAGATGTAGAGGAGAATCACATCGTGAGAGAGAGAGATGTAGAGGAGAATCACATCGTGAGAGAGAGGGAGAGATGTAGAGGAGAATCACATCGTGAGAGAGAGAGAGAGATGTAGAGGAGAATCACATCGTGAGAGAGAGAGAGAGATGTAGAGGAGAATCACATCGTGAGAGAGAGAGATGTAGAGGAGAATCACATCGTGAGAGAGATGTAGAGGAGAATCACACTCTGAACCACAGACACGACAAGCAAGAGGAGAAACTGTGACCTTGTACTATGAAGAGGCCTCGAGAGATTGGATGTACTGTTAAAACATCTGGAGACCTGCCCTGTTGTTGTTCACCCGTTAAAACATCTGGAGACCTGCCCTGTTGTTCACCTGTTAAAACATCTGGAGACCTGCCCTGTTGTTGTTCACCTGTTAAAACATCTGGAGACCTGCCCTGTTGTTGTTCACCTGTTAAAACATCTGGAGACCTGCCCTGTTGTTCACCTGTTAAAACATCTGGGCCAATCTGCCTGCAATTAATATTAGATTCTGATGGGAGGAAATCAGACCTTTAAATAATCGTAATATCACTGAGGTTGCCCTCATTCCCAATGATAATGAAAATAATGTAGACCAATACACTGCCTTTTCGTAGACAGACATGATGAGCTTACGTGGTTTTGAACAGAAAACTAGGTAATGCTTGGACAGAAAGATGGGTACAACAAGGTATCTACAGATGACACTTTCAATGAGGGGCATAACTATGGGTTTGCACGGTTCTTCTTGAGGAAAGAGACTGCAATAAGGAGTCAGATGTGTTCCAGGCAGACGTGTTCCAGGCGGTGCATTCCGCTCACCTTGTATGAGAATGCGCACATCTCTGCTGCGAAGGTCGATGTCGTTGGCGACTTCACATCTGTAAACTCCAGAGTCGTTGCGGTGGAGCGGCCGCAGGAACAGCAAGGTGTTGTTCACCGTCTGCACTCCCTCTGGCATCTCGCTGTCCAGTCTGAGAAACGTAAAAGACACAAAACAGCTACACACACAGACCACAACATAGTCTGCAATGTAAAAACGCACCCGAGTTGATGCAACAATGACCTTTTTCCGGATAAAGTTTCCAGTTGGATTTCGACCGGTCACACAAACAAATGTTAGTATTCCACTATTACTTCTGCATGTGTACATGTATTAAATAATAGGCTTATGCTTCAACACGGACTATAATGTATATTATACAACAGGTAGGTCCGACCACGCATTGTGATTGGTCGAGAGCGTTCTAAGTCATGAGTATATTCATGATACACTCACGGTTAAATCACCATGAATATACCACTGCGCTGGCTTTAGAATGTTGTAGAAAGTTTCAACTGCCATTCATCATTCATCAGATGGTGGTGGATTACAGAAGGAACCCAGCCCCACTCAACCCCATCACCCTATGACTCCCCAGTGGACACTGTGGAGTCCTCCCGATTCTTGGGAACAATCATCTCCCATGACCTCAATTGAGAGCTGAACATCAGCTCCCTCCTCAAGCACAGCAGAGGATGTACTTCCTGCGGCAGCTGAAGAAATTCAACCTGCCAAAGACGATGATGGTGCACTTTTACACAGCCATCATTGAGTCCATCCTCACCTCCTCCATCACAGTATGGTACGCTGCAGCCACGGCCAAGGACAAAGGCAGGCTGCAGCGTGTCATCCACTCTGCTGAGAAGGTGATTGGCTGCAATCTGCCATCCCTCCAGGACCTGTACGCCTCCAAAACTCTGAAGCGTGCAGGTAAGATTGTGGCCGACCCCTACCACCCCGGTCACAACCCGTTTGAGTCGCTCCCCTCTGGCAGGAGGCTGCGGTCCATCAGGGCCAAAACCTCACGCCACAAGAACAGTTTCTTCCCCTCTGCAGTGAGCCTCATCAATAAGGCTCGGGACCCTCACTGACACCCCCCACTGTGTTACATTAACACACCCTACTGGACTATATACTTGCCCACTGTATTGTTACTTCATTCTAACTAGTGTATATAATTGTATAATTGACCACATCTGCCCAGTTGCACAGCCCTGGCCTACTCCTTTTCTATTTTTACTTATAATTGTACTATATCTATCTATTGAGCTATATTTAATTTAGTTTATATCCCACATCATTTTATTCAACCTCTTATACAGTCGTACAGCCCTGGCCTATATTTTATTTCATAAATATATTATTCTATTGTGCTTAACTTTACTTTACTCCACCACTTTATTGTATTATCCGTCTGTTAATGGCTGTCTGCTAATGTCGCACCAGTCACGTCCAAAGCTAATTCCTTGTATGTGAAAACTATACTTGGTGAGAGAAAACGGTGCTTTTTCAATGTATGTGATGTATAGATTGGGGAGAGATGACCACAGCTAAAATGGTAGATCGAAATGTGCATGGAAGCAGGAGACGGTGATAGAACGGTGGTGGAACCAGTGGTTTCACAGGCACAGGCCGCGTCAGCGAGGGTTTTGTTATGAATTCCTTAGAAGAACATCTGAGATTAGAGTGTACTGTCTCCCAGGGGAGGAGGGAGAGAGGTTCATCTTAATGAAACGTGAGTTTATTAGTGTTAAAGGTTATGCAGTTGTCATGACAACACGTCGCATGACAACCAGAAGGCGGGGCCGTCGTTGCGACGACGAACATCTATGAGTCGAACGGTGTTTCCGGGTGTAAGTCAGACTAGAATCTGACCGAGAGCGAGTAGGACTGAGATCACACAGAGGACCTTCTCTCCTCTCATCACGAGAGAGGGGGGGGGGGGGGGGGGGAGGAAGAATGCCACGACATCAGTAGCTTCGGCTACCACGAGGATGGTCTTAGGCTAACGAACAGGCCTGAACACTATTGGACTGAATCACAAAAGGACAATCTGAACACACCGAAAGATCATTAGAATAGACTCTTCAAGGACGATACAATTTGATAACATCTGATAACATCTGATTATGAGGTTTCTGTTTAGAGAAATAAAACAACCCTTTTCCTCACAAGGTATCTCACGTTGTCGAAGTGTCGAATTCTTACGGAAGTGGAGGAGTATTATGGTTTATGGATTGCACTAACGGGGGAAGATAAGGATCTTATCTACCAGTATCGGAGACGTCAGGACCATTAAAAGTACACAACGCAGAGGAATTGGATGGAGGGCCAAACAGACGAAGACGTGATACTGGCCAGTTTGATCAGAATCTTACAGTTGGTGCCGTGACCCGGATTTGCAAGAGATTAAAACAACGAGAACAGTTGGTTGTTGATGACAGCCAGAAAGCAAGAGATAAGAACAACGGATAAAGACTTTTTCAATAATGGGGCGACAGTGGACAACAGTCATCAATGTGTGGGAGAATCATGATCGAAGCAAGGCCGGCCAGCCCTGGGAGAGAGCGGCGAGTCGAGCGGTCAGGAGGCAAACCAGCGCTGTAGGGGAAACAGCGCTCCGATCAAAAATGTGAGTTCACTGTGCACACGGTTGTTTTGATTTTAAGCCAAATAAAAACGAACAGATAGTGAATCCGTAAACGTAAACATTTCTAGTTCGACAGAGAGAATGCCAGCTGTAATAATATGAGCAGAGAACCATGGTGAAAATCGAGGGTGTTATCTACAGAGAATGAAAAGCAAACGAGGCAGGCTGCACAGTTTTGGTTTAAGGAGGGTAAATGCGAGATGAGGAAAGGGGGGGGGGGGCGCTTGAATCAGATCGAAAAATTGTTATGGCGGGACTGTTTTCATAACAGAAGGAAAGTCGAAAGGAGATTGTACCAGTGTGTATTATGTCCGATCAGGCAAGAGTATTAGTCTGAGAAAGCGTCCCCTGATAATGGATAGGAAAGAGAGGAAAAACAGCGGTGTTTTCAGGCCTTGGAAGGAAGGGCAGCGGCCGTTTGTTGAGAGAGTAGCCATTTGCACCGAGTCAAAATGGCCGCAGAGCCACGAGGGGTTTAGAATCAGGAAGTGACACGTCACCTACAATCCTCTAGACTGAGTTTTGGCCGCCATCTAGGGGGGCAGTGGGATAATACAGGCAAATGGAGGAGTAGGTCGCCACCTAGTGGCGGAGGGGGGGTAGTGCTGGGGAGTTTTCATTACCCATAGGGGAATATTTAGAGTTTAATTCAATTAAGGAGTTTAATTGCGGAGGGGGGGGGGGGGTAGTGCTGGGGAGTTTCCATTACCCATAGGGGAATATTTAGAGTTTAATTCAATTAAGGAGTTTAATTGCGGAGGGGGGGGGGGGGTAGTGCTGGGGAGTTTCCATTACCCATAGGCGAATATGTAGAGTTTAAGTTAATTAAGGAGTTGAATTTTTTCAAAATTACCAACTGCTTGTGTGTATACACGGTGGTGTATGTGAGAACTTTGTAAAGGAACTCAAAGTGTGGTATATAGAGCGACGGGACAGCTCCAGGGCGATGGTAGACAGCCCCGTAGGGTATATAGAGCGACGTGACAGCTCCAGGGCGACGGTAGACAGCCCCGTAGGGTATAGAGCGACGGTGACAGCTCCAGGGCGACGGTAGACAGCCCCGTAGGGTATAGAGCGACGGTGACAGCTCCAGGGCGATGGTAGACAGCCCCGTAGGGTATAGAGCGACGGTGACAGCTCCAGGGCGACGGTAGACAGCCCCGTAGGGTATAGAGCAACGGTGACAGCTCCAGGGCGACGGTAGACAGCCCCGTAGGGTATAGGGCGACGGACAGCTCTGTTGTATGTTAGATGATAGTACGAGTACGTATGTGAGTTAGGAGCAGGGAACCAACCTGCTCTGTTGTATGTTAGAGCGATGCTCGGTTGTATGTTATTATCATAATAATAAGATCGATATACAGGTTAATTAAATAAGTTTAATTATGAAATAAGAGGGAGTTCGATCTCCAGTGGGGCCTTCTCACACCTAATAAATAGGCAGAGTCTTGAGGGGACACGTCACCAGAAAGAACTGGCGCGCGCTGGGGGTCAACCGTGGGACAAACGTAGAGCGCCGAGTGGGTATCGTTTAGCTGCTGGTGTCACGCCGGAAGACAACAAAACAGGGAACAGCCCTGTAGGATTAGATATGGGTGTTGAGAAGGTGGGGGACTAATAGAGAACAAATAGCGCCATGGGCTGTAGGACACTCACACCGTCCAACAGTCTGAAAGGGCGTGGCCATGGCAGGGGCTTGCAGAGGAAAAAAAATATATAGAGAACGAGCTGCAGGCCCAAAGCCATGGTAGACTTATAGCAAAACAAGGGAAGTCGAAGGTACAGACGACTGCCGGTGTTGTGTTTCTGCTTTCAAGGGGGGAATGACACCGACAGCGATGGAGATGACCAGGAGACAGACTGGAGGAGGAGGAAGCCGCAGGGGCCAGGCACCGACGCCTGGTACACAGATCATCCACGACGAGAGAGAGGAGACGGCGGCGGTGGAGGAGCAGATGTGGAGAGGACAGCCAGAGACACTGAGCAGTAGCAGACCAGGGGAGACATTTTTGCCTAGGGGACCGCGCCCTGGAGGGGGGACCAGCTCAGGAAAGGAGCCGTCACTGAAAGGGGCCCTTGCCCTAGAAGATGGGACCGGCCCGAGATGGGAGGTGTACTGTAAGAGAGGGAAGGGAGCGCTCTGATTTGGACGTGGGGTACCGAATAGGGGGGCCGAAGGGTTTAGGTGTGTCGTCTGAAAAGTTGCAATCTGTGTTTTTCTCTGTCTCTCTCTCTCTCTCTCCTCCATGACCGTTGTTTATCCTTTCTGGTTTGGGTGTGATGCGGGTAATGGAAAACAAAAGGAAAACACCAGACGGCGGGGCCCTAATTGTTATGAGTCTATTTTTGTGTATAATTAATTGAAAAACCAAGTAGTCTTATGATTCTGAGGGGTGATAAGAATCAAGGGGGGATTGAGAGAAAACGGTGCTTTTTCAATGTATGTGATGTATAGATTGGGGAGAGATGACCACAGCTAAAATGGTAGATCGAAATGTGCATGGAAGCAGGAGACGGTGATAGAACGGTGGTGGAACCAGTGGTTTCACAGGCACAGGCCGCGTCAGCGAGGGTTTTGTTATGAATTCCTTAGAAGAACATCTGAGATTAGAGTGTACCGTCTCCCAGGGGAGGAGGGAGAGAGGTTCATCTTAATGAAACGTGAGTTTATTAGTGTTAAAGGTTATGCAGTTGTCATGACAACACGTCGCATGACAACCAGAAGGCGGGGCCGTCGTTGCGACGACGAACATCTATGAGTCGAACGGTGTTTCCGGGTGTAAGTCAGACTAGAATCTGACCGAGAGCGAGTAGGACTGAGATCACACAGAGGACCTTCTCTCCTCTCATCACGAGAGAGGGGGGGGGGGGGGGGGGAGGAAGAATGCCACGACATCAGTAGCTTCGGCTACCACAAGGATGGTCTTAGGCTAACGAACAGGCCTGAACACTATTGGACTGAATCACAAAAGGACAATCTGAACACACCGAAAGATCATTAGAATAGACTCTTCAAGGACGATACAATTTGATAACATCTGATAACATCTGATTATGAGGTTTCTGTTTAGAGAAATAAAACAACCCTTTTCCTCACAAGGTATCTCACGTTGTCGAAGTGTCAAATTCTTACGGAAGTGGAGGAGTATTATGGTTTATGGATTGCACTAACGGGGGAAGATAAGGATCTTATCTACCAGTATCGGAGACGTCAGGACCATTAAAAGTACACAACGCAGAGGAATTGGATGGAGGGCCAAACAGACGAAGACGTGATACTGGCCAGTTTGATCAGAATCTTACATTGGCAATAAAGACCTTTCTGATTCTGATCAAACGGAAACCGTCAACATTACCTACTCCGCGGACAACATTACGTTTGATTTAACGTACCCGTTAACTATAAACGAGTGGATAGATATAGAGGAGTCTAATGCAAGCGAATGTCGGAAAAAGTAATCGGCACCTCTGACAGTTCCGGGAGTTGGGCCAGTTCAATGCCGTTGACTTGGTGGTGTTAAAGGATTAGTTGCGGCTTTTCTCCAGCGCGTCCAGCTCATCTTCCGTTGGATTGGCATGTCTAATAATGCTGTTTTTTATGAATACCGTTAGATGTAGGCCCGTCCTCTATATCTATCCACTTGTTTATAGTTAACAGGTATGTTAAATTAGACTAATACGTCATTAATTTGCGTTGCCAAGCTTGTTGATAGCCTACTCCATTTGATATTCCATAACAACGAGACATCTTTAGGAAAAAAAATTCTACGCCAAGTTCACTGAAATCGATATAAAAGACCCTAGATTTGTCTGTATTCATCCTATATTTTTCCCGATGGTGCAACTTGCTGTATAAAAGCAATAATACACTAACCCGTGGTATGTCAAGAATATTGCCACTCTGTGATGTCTATACCACTCGAGCTTCGCTCTCGTGGCTGCAGGCGCATCACAGCCATGGCAATATTCATGACATAACACTGGTTGTATTATTGCTTAATTATGCCCGATAGGGTACATACCGTCACCTGCACCTTGTGTATACCATTTACTCATAGTATATACTAGGGGTGGACGGTATAAACGGTATACGGTATAAACGGTATTAATTTGCTCTACGGTATGGATTTTGACTATACCGTTTAACCGGTAGAGCAGCTCTAAAATAGCAATGACGTCATGTAACCACAGCGCGACTATTTCAATCGCATTTGCCCCTAAAAATAGATAGAATTAGTCATAGATAATAGATATGTGCAAACTGGAAAAAGTTATTTAGGAGGCTTCGCGCAGTGGGCGTGTCAACACGCAATTGTCATTTCATAATAAACACATATCACCGCGGCGCACAGCAAGTTTCAATTTCAGTTCCTGCCATTTTTAACCAGTGGAGAAAGGTAAGATATTTCCCTATCGTTTTTCTTATATGAATTATTCTACGTTAATAAAACATACCTGGTGATCAACTACAGTTTGCTGTAAACATTACGATATGTGTGTAGTGTTATGATAACGACGGCAGCAGCGGGAGCCGGGAGGAAGGCGTGCAGCAGTGGATTTGCGAATAGCATGCAGCTGCAGAGCCGCAGAGCCAGTGGCTCTTTCAGGTCTGGTCACAGGCCCGTCAAACAGCGCCCCCCCACCCTTGCGCCGTTCTGACCCCCATCGTCGCTAAGCATTTTGTGTGTCAATTTGTTGACACATGTGTCAATTTGTTGACACATGTGTCAATTTGTTGACACAATTGTCAATTCTTAAAGCTGAGGATGAGTGGCACCTTTGTCTCAATTCTTATTCAATTCAATTCGCTCTGCGGCTCTGCAGCTACATATGCTTCAACAAAATCCAGCCCTGCTGTTTGCAATGGGAGCAGGAGTCTCGACTCGGGACTTATTTTATTTGGAATATAATGACTTTATACGCAAAAGTAGCCTAGTTTTAAGTTAAAATATTATAAATCTACATGCCTTGAGGATGTCATTCTTTATATAGCCTGCCTATCAGGCAAAAAAAATTATTCTAACAGAAACACTGATACCGTGATATATACCGTTACCGTCTATGCTTCAAATTATACCGTGATATAAATTTTAGACCATACCGTCCACCCCTAGTATATACTGTATATTCAGATTACATTTTTGTATTTTTATTTATTGAAACATACATTATAACCGATAGGGCATAAAGACCCTCATCTATACCTTTGTTTACAGTTTATTTTTCTCATATTTTATATTCAGATTCAATTGTATTATTTGCCTATATTTATGTCTTTCTTCTATTACCCTGCCCTACCTGTACCCACCCATGCTGATATGATGCTTGAATTTCCCCAAGGGGATCAATAAAGGAATAACTTATCTTATCCTCTTAACACATTGGGTGCCGGAAACGTAGAACTACTTTTTTTTTACGATATTTATTTTATTCGCTATTGCCATTCATAATTCAGCGGGGCACCTTGTGCATACTGTTCCGAGTGTGTCTGAGCTGGCAGACGGTCTTATACCGCCCTCTAACGCCTTCTGCCATTATTGCACTCCATTAGAAACGGGGTCGTTTATTTTCTCTACCGAGCTGCGGCGTGGGGGCGGGTCCTAAACACTCCGGCAAAACACAGGGATGGTTTGGACAACTGACCCCGCCTGCCCGTTCATGTGCAATGCCCGATAACGTCGGAGACAGGATCGCTGTGGATAACTGGAATGGCTCTCTTTACCTATTTAGACCTGGCTCAGATGTCATCATCGTCATTGTATTTAGCACTCATTCTTGTATCAGTCCTTTATCCGTTTGCCTTGTCTAACCCAGTCTCGTCATTGCTCACAGTCCTCTACCTGGCTCCTCTCCCTGTCCCGGTGTTCTGGATCCCGTGTATGACCTTCGCCTGCCCGATTACTCTTCTCCTTGTGTAGCTCCTGGACTGTCTGAGAACCCGGTTACCGTATTTACCCTATATAATAAATATACCCACTGTTGGGTTATCTCCGATTCATCATCGTCTCTGCCTGTTTATGTCTGCATCTGGGTTCTGGCTATAGTACAAACCATTACAATGATGTTGTTTTTATATCATTCATTCATATTTGTATATATCTTTTTTGTGCATTAGGACTCTAATTATGACTTAATTTGAGATCATATTCAGTGAAATAATACTGTGAATAAGTATACATGGATTATTGCGACAAATTCTATTTTTTTGTGCACTAGGACTATAATCACATTACTTCAATTACGATCATATCCAGAGAGATACTGCTGGGAATAAGACGTGGATTACTGCAACATCCATAGCATTCTTGGAACATTGTTTGGACTTGTAAAACTCAGAGTAAGCTCCACACTTCCATTCAAAATCTGCATGCGATTACCATGGCACGAATGGAATCTGGTGAGTGATGAATGAACAAGGCCGGCTGTATATAAGCTCCAATCATCTGCACCTACTTTATCAAGTAGTAGTGCAACAGGGAGGGGAGGGGGGACAGCAACTTGCAATGGGCCTGGTATACAAGATACACTACACGACCAAGGTACCCATGTACATGTCAAAATACTTCCCAAAGGTCAGTGAATACCACGATCACAACACCAGAGGGAGCTCCACAAATCATGTTAAACCCAGATTCGGCTCAAACAAGGGACTAAACACGTTTCGCAATTATGCCACATCAATGTGGAACGCCCTACCCAAAGCTGTAAAGGAATGTGAATCACTACCCACTTTAAAAACACTCTAAAAAAACACCTACGGGAGACTGCAATTCGAAACTGGCCCCTGTAAATGTCCTAACACAACCCCCTCCAATGTACAGTAAATTACCAAGTATGGTCTTGTCAATATTCCAATGTACAGTTTTGTTTGTACAGTTGTACAGTGTCCCCCACCCACTCCTACTTTTTATTTTTTTTTAAACTTCTTTTTTTTCATGTCAACGTTCACACGCACAATATACGCTTACCTAGGATTTGACTTGATTCAACAACAAAGCAGTCGGGGCAAGCCGAAAACGGTCGAAAGTGTGGTTATTTGAAGTTTGGATTTCTTTTTTCACAACTGAGAAGACATGCTCAGAAGATGTTGGTTCTCTTTGGATCCACCTATATGTGAACAGACATTCTCAGTCATGACGTTTACCAAGTCCAGGTACAGATCCTCTCTCACTGATGAACATCTGGCAGCTGTGCTTCGCATCTCCACCTCAGACATGCAACCTGACTTTGATGGACTTGTTAAAGCTCAACAGAGACTGGATTTATCACACTGAATGAAAAAAAAAAAAAAGCTGAAGAACACTAAAATGTGGAAATATAGCAAGTGAAATGGGACACTTGATATCTTTTTTTTCTTTTTTTTGCACAGTTCTGAAAACATTAAATGTTTAATATAGGCATGTAAAGTAAAAAAGGCTACTGGGACACTTTTCTTTACACAGTTCAGTGACATGTCTTGTTTATTTTAGCTATAAGATGATGTGATGTCTTTAGAAAGCTAAGAAAATCCTTGTTTCAATAGTATATGAAACTCAAAATAATAACTTTATTTGTATAGCACTTTTTCATACATGCCCTTTGTTATTAATGTTTCACATTTTGTTTATCATTTTGGAAATAAATTCTATTTGAATAAATGATATTTTTTAAAGCTAACCTCACCTTTTAATTGCCAAATAATAACATACACTCTTACCAGGGGTCAAAACAATGCCATTTACTGCTTTTTATATAGAAATAAAATGTATATTATGCATAATTGAGTTTGGAATTTTGGCCCGGCCCTCCAACATATTTTCAGTTGCTCATTCGGCCCCCCGGGAAAAATAATTTCCCACCCCTGGTCTATCTGTATGTCATGTATGTCATATATGTTACGATGAATTGAAAATGGGGGACCCTGATGTAAACAAGACGAAAGTCTTTCTCTGGTCTGCATCCCCTTAACAATTGTATGTATTGAGCTGTACTGTACCCATTCTGCAATCTGTTAATAAAGTTTTCAATCAATCAATCAATCAGACTGTTTACAGAGCAGTCTTTTGGATGACTTGCAGGAAAGTTACAACCAAGGCAAACCGCAGGAGAAACATGCCTGCATTTTGAGTGATGGGAGGAGAGTGCCCACGTGGATATGTCACATATGGTGGAGGGGCGTCTCACGGTAGCCTGTACATTTAAAGGGGAACACCAACCCAAATCAAGAAGTCAAATATGCCATTTCCATGACCTAAGAACTCAATGCTGCCTATACTAAATTTATATCTGCCCACTGCTTTCACCGTCTATAACCGCCCTACACTGTAATCATAGTAATCATAACTACCTACCTCATACTATAGTCTACCCATATAACTGGTTAGCTGGGTTAATAGTATAGTAATACTGCTGTATATAGCGTATATATACATTTATATATTTATATTTACAACATATATATATATCCATATCCGTCTGAATATACCGGCATATAATTATTCTATATGCCTACTTATACACCTGCATATAACCCATATGGCTCTGCATGATAGCATGTACAATAATGTTGTATATACCATATATACATATTTATTTATTATTACCATATACTGTATATATATAAGTCTGGAACTGCTCCATTAGCAATGAATAAAAGAAGCAGCTTCAGACTTTATACCAGATGACATCACAAATGTATGGCGACACAGTGGTGTAGTGGTTAACACTGTCACCTCAGAGCAAGAGGGTTCTGGGTTTGATTCCCGCTTGGAGACCAGGTTGCCAGGTGGGGTATCTCCCGGGCCTTTCTGTGTGGAGTTTGCATGTTTTTCCCGTGCTCGCAAGGGTTTCCCCCAAGGGTTTCCCCAGAAAATGAGATAAACCCAATGGAAAAACATGCAGAATAGACACGGACAGGAGCACTTGGCTATTAATTTTAAAACGTGTTACAAAAACATTTTACGCAATGTAAATCACATGACCTCGCTCGACCCTCCCATAACTTAGCCAGCGTCTTCCCTTCAGATCTCTGCAACAGTCAAATGACAGGAGAAGTGACATCACCTGAATGACGGATTTCATTACAAAGTTTCCAAACAGACCTTTGGATCAAAGGTTGTGTGCTGTGACTCATGGTTATGTTGCAGTGATGAATGGACTATCCACCGGCACAATCTACAGTACGGGCCAAGTTATCTTCACTAACGATGTTGGCAAGGAGCTGACAGGTCCACTCCATCAGTCAATGAAGCAATAGAAACACGATTTATTCACAACACGGATCGCCATTCAACATTACTGAACAGTTCTAGGTGGAAGTATAACAAAAATAATATATATATATATATTTAATAATAATTATGAATATTTTTTTCCTGTGTACCGAACTCGTATCGAACCGTGACCCCAAAACCGAGGTACGTACTAAACCCCTACAAACTATACACAATTTTTACTGTTTTATTGAAATTACTTTAATTCCAGAACCCCGAATTATAACCTTAACACATAAAAAAACATTTGATCCTCACAGGAATAAAAGCGCAAGAATGTGCACACACACACAGGGCTTTCCCTAAACAATGGTATAGGGATGCAGCTCTAGTCCTCTTTTTCTGTGTGTGTGTGTGTGTGTGTGTGTGTGTGTGTGTGTGTGTGTGTGTGTGTGTGTGTGTGTTTTCATGTTCAACGTTAAACTATTGTGCAATCTTATACACTGTACTTAGCCCCTTAAGCCTGAACGGTACAAGATCAAAGTCATGCCATAAATAGATCAATACAGTCCGTATTAATTAATGTTGCGTTTCTTTTTCAAATGTAGCCAAGAGTGAAGACCCTAACCCTATCAAAACAGCAGTCAAATTGTATATTTTTAGCACTACGTTTGTTTACCATTGATTTTAACACTTTAATCGCCGGAGACGCCGAAACTCGTCTTTCCCCGCCATGCTCATTCTGCCGAAGACGCCGTAACACGTCTTTGATATCAATATTTGAAAAATCTCAGGTCCCCCGGGGACCTGAGATATACTGCTGAGCTCCACTCAACTCTCTAACGGTTCAAGAGCGCCATCTGATGGCCGATCGGGGGATCGCCCAGGGGAGAAACAGGATGTAGAAGCTGGTGCTCATTTCAATTCGGTCCGATCACTCGCTATAGGTCCCGGGACTCGAGCTCGACACAATACATAGCGATCCGTTGCCAATAACTCGATAAACAACATGATTTGGACGTATATACTATTATACAAACTGGAAATGGATCGGGTATTTCTCCATCTCATAATAGAAAAAAATTTGTTCCACGCTCATCTGCCAACGGCGCGAGGAAGCTACGGTGAGTTTCAGCGTTATTTTCTAATGTCCTCTATACTAACTGCTCTAATGATCATATCACCCACACTAGATGAATGATATAACGTTGCCCACGGAATTATAAGCGACCCCCCGCCCAACATCAGATCATACGTAGTAACTTCTACAACTACGTGCAGTTGAACTTTTTAATCTGGCACCGATCGCTATCAAACTGTATTTGATCATCAATATAATGCATTTAGGGCTATAAATCAAGTTCTGGAGAAAGCTGCAGAAAACGATAAAAACATACTTATACTTTAGACCGTATTTTAGTATGAATATGTGAATGAAAAAGTATAACGTTGCTACACCCTGAACAATAGATATAGGACATTGAATGGGCCATAATAATGTCAATTTAGCAATACAATTTAAAAAGTTATAGCCCTGCAAATAAGGGGAACTTCTCCATAGACAAATAGAGCTGGCTAGGGATAGTAAATTATAAATTTAACCATGGCGATCAAAGTGTTAAGTGAAATATGAGTTTATAAATATCTGTGCGCATCCCGGCGGAAACCGGATGAATTAGACGGAAATAAAGGAAGCTGTCATGAAATCGTTGTACTTCTAAGAGAGTTTTCATTATGGTTATAACAGAAGTACACCGGCGGTTAGGTGGCCGAGCGGAGATTGCGTTCGTCACCAACCCCGGAGCTGTGAGCTGGATTTGCCTGTTCGAATCCAGCTCACAGCTCCGGGGTTGTCACCAGCTTGGCTGGCCGTTCACACTAATACAATTGGCTGTATTAGAGGGTGGGAGAAGCTGGCGGGGTGGGTCCGGGTCGTTGTAAACAGCGACTCCTACAGTTCGGTCGGGGCGCCTGCTAAGCGCGGATAGGACCTGAGGGGGATAGTGTGATCCTCCCACACGCTACGCCCTCTCAATGAGAATCCGCGCTGCCAGGTGAAAAGAAGCGGTGATTGGCTGGACGTGTGTCGGAGGAAGCACGTGGTAGCCTCCACTCTCCCAGATGATCTGACTGTGGGGGGTAAGTGCGCAGCGACCAGGAAGGGACTGGGAATTGGCATACGACTAACATTGGGATGGGAGAAAATCGGAGGAAAATGGAGGGGGAAAAAGATCAATAAATTATAACAGAAGTACACCTTTTAATTAAAGGAACACGCCAACTTTTTGGGAAATTAGCTTATTTGCCATCTACCCTGGAGTTAGACAAGCAGATACATACCATTTTCTTCTCTGTGCATGCATTAGGCTTAGGGAACAGCAGCACCGTTAGCCTAGCTTAGCGCCATTCACTGGGAGTAGATGTGCCAGTGTAGCCTAGTTCCCAACAGTCACGAAATACACTCCAAATACAACTCCAAAACATTCCCGTAAACATGTTGTGACCTGTGTATTTACCATGTGGAGAAATAATAATTAAAAAATAAATTAGACATTTTCATTTTCTAAGCAGATATATACTCAGAATAATTTTTTTCCGAACCACTGCTGCCTGGGTGAAGTGATTTAATCACCTCAAAAGCCCCGTTTTTTAGAAAAACTTTCAAGCCTTTCAATTAGTTTCATGCTGTAATAGAAACTTGGTTTATCCAAATAAACAACTTTCTTCTGATAAAGATCTTTGTCTGGATGCATTATCGGGGTGACAGTGTTACAGCCAGTTCGTGGGAGGACAGAATTTCCACCGAACGATTGCTTCAACAACAAATAAACACAACGCAGAGACTTCACGGAAGGTGAAGGGTAGAATTGGACGATACGAAATTGGGATGGGAGAAAAATTGAAAACGGGAGAAAAAGTAGACCCAAAAAAAATTTAAGTAACTGTACTTACAGTAGATTTCATTCACAGTTTTTGCTGCCCTGTCAGGGGAACATGGTGGTACTAAATCCAGATTGAACTCTGCCATTGGAAAGAGGAGATTTGGCCCGATCCATAGATGTATGATTTGGCCATAGTAAGGTCATTTATAGGCCTGATATTCTATATTCATATTTCAAATTGCATGTGTCCGGCACATTTCAGTACTGTATCTACAAAACTCCCTGTAAATCATCGGTCCTTTATTAATTTGCTTAGATGTTTTGTACACGTGATCTCAAGAAGTCTGGTCAATGTTAGCATGGTGTTATTCATCGTCAAAGATGAAAAAATATAAATGTGATATTCTCCTTTGGTTCATTACAATTTACTCAAGCCTAGTAATAGACACAATATTTCTGACATTGGAAATACATTCACTGAGGTCCATAGATGTCCCTAGATACCAAGAACCTGCAAATGGGCCTTGTAGAAGTGGAGCAATCTTCCATTTACTTAGGTATGCACTTTTAGGCAAATTTTCTGAAAATATGGCTAGGTTAAAAACATAATTTCAATAAAATAGTCCTAAATAAGTTATTTATTTAAATTGCAGGAAATTACAGCAAATGGCTTTCTTTATTGCAAATTTGTTTGCCTATGGGACACAGGGACTCTGCACCATCTTGTTTGAAAATCCTGGGGAAATCCCTGCACACATACATACACCTACCTGATCCATCTGAAGTGGTTGGCTGGTGGGCTTGCGTTGGCTTCACAGGTCATCTGGACGTTCTCCCGCCCCACATGCCAGTCTCCATCATAACCAACAACTGAGATATCTGGAGCAACTGCACAGAGAGGGGGTAATAGGAGGAGAATTAGTGACACACAAATGGCACCCTGGCCAGAGTCCCTCCAATGAGATGAACACAATACAGTTCAATAGCCAGACACAACATACTAGTGAGATACTACCCCTAACAAACTGCAATTTGCACGATTTTCAATTGTTTGTAATAGGGGTGTAATCACCAGAGAGCCCATGATACGATATTATCACGATACTAGGTCACCGTATTACAATATCACGATATTGCCATATATTGTGATAATTATGTCCCAAATGGAAAACATTGTATCTGCAATAGAAATATATATACATCTGTTTTATCTAATAAGATAGCATTTTCGGTCTGTTCACCTCATTCGAATAATTTTTATTTTATTGTAAAATGAGATTGATTTTTTATTTTTGTATTGTACTGTATCGATATAATATCAGCACGCAAAATATTGCGATATATCGCTGTATCGATACCCTCCCCCACCATGTACTCAACCACATACAACCACATCCATCTTCATTCTAGCTCTAAAACTGAGCCACGATCTCCCAAACACAGTGATGTCGGCCCATCAAATAGCACCTTTAAACACAGGAGGATGAAAACATTGGACAGGCAGTGTTTTGATTAGGTCAATGTTTGTATGTAGTACCATTGTTTTTCTCCCTCTCTCTGTCTTAGCTCTATGCCTTTGTTTCACTGTTTTTATTCATGGTCGCTAAATCTAGCTAAATGTAAACACTGATAATCCCTCCCTCGCATCCCCCAACTTCCAGACTGTTTCAAAATCCCGGCTAATGACAAAAGGTCACTGGGGGTTTGCCGTCAGGGCCTCTAGGCTTTGGAATGCCAAACCGATTGATTGATTGAAAACTTTATTAACAGATTGCAGAATGGGTACAGTACAGTACAGCTCAATACATACAATTGTTAAGGGGATGCAGACCAGAGAAAGACTTTCGTCTTGTTTACATCAGGGTCCCCCATTTTCAATTCATCGTAACATATATGACATACATGACATACAGATAGACAGTACTGCTACATCTATACATTTATGACATACCATGCTATACTATATATACTAGCCAATCCAGTATCATCTTTTAAATCTCTCCTCAAAAATATAATTTTTTCTCTTGTTTTATTCTTCCTCTTGACTTTGTTATCTTTTGCCAATTCTGGTTTCTTTTATTGTAATGAGGTTTGCCACCAACAATGTCATTCACTCACTCAAATCTGTTACACCAAAGTTAATCTGTTACACCAAAGTTAATTTAAATATGTATTGGGCCGTGATGCACTGTCAATCAATCAAGGATGCATAATTAATGCATAAATGTAATTTCCGGTCAAATGCACTCAAATCAGCCAATACATATTACAATACAATACATCAATTGTCTAGCCCAGGGTTTCTTTTGCAACTTTTTCAGCCTGGGACCTAATGGGAGTAAATTTTCCTAATTTCAGGACCCTAAGACATGTTACTACTCTTTGTCATGTAATTTTGTCACCCAAAAGAAAATCAAATGTGACCAATTTTGGGTCCCCGATCCACACTTAAAGAAACACTAGTCCAGACTGGTCTATGAGCAGCCTTATCTATGGAACACAGCAGCCAATCATTTATTTTTAACAAGTAATTTTTGAATGCCTGTGGATAAGAGGCTCAGATATGTAATGTTCATCAATAGTAATCCACAAGGGTTTTGGGCCTATTTCCAACTCTCTATACATGCAGTATTTGTATGACTCTAAAAGTCCTCTCTCCTGCCAAATCTGTGTGACAGATGTGGTAAATGGGCTGCATTTATATAGTGTTTTTATCCAAAGTGCTTTACAACTTATGCCTCACATTCACCCATTCACCATCATGACTGTCCTGTAAAACACAATGTTATTCTTATAGCAAGAGCCTGCAGACTTATCCTCAACAACGAGGCGACCGTGCTTTATTGCCAATGTAGGGAAGCAATAAAGCCACCTGTTGACAGAGTCACATGGGAAGCAACAACTGGTCATGACCACGAGGTCTTCTTTAGCCTTAACTGGCGTGGTTTATTTCACATGTACATTGCACCACTAGACCTGCTCTCCGTGAGAGCTAGAGAGAGAGAGACAGAGGGAACAATCCCTTATACCTGCTACCTGACGTCAGCTACAATAGCTGCGTCTCCTTACGCCCATAGCGCCCTCTTACTGTGGAACAGTTAAAGTGCAGTTACATGCAAACATATTAACACTTACACTTAACACCACCGATACATATTTTAAGCTGGTCTGAAGTTATCAGGTCTGTTATTTCTACAATGTAGACCACTCATCAGTTTGGGTCACTGGACAGAAATGAAGGAGACTAAGTGGACAAAGGCGTTGCACACATAATTAAACAACTAGAAACTAAATGTTCTCACGAATGCTATGCTGCAAAAGTGTGACACATCACTCTTTTAACAAGCGGTTAACATCTCTTCATGGTTATGGTTCATGTCTTTGGTGTAAGTTTGGAGGGATTTTCTGAAAGCACTCGATTTTCCTGGTGTTTGCCAAACTTTCAGAACCAGCACACACAGGATATTGTTTGTAGATGAAACATCCCAGCATTCTTGGACCACAGTAGTTTCAAGTTGAGACATTTAGTGGTCTTTATGACAAATGTGTCTCCTGCCTTCACCAGAGAACAACAGACAAGCACACTACGGATAAGATCAAAGTTTTGTCTGAATATACAAAGATTACATATTGGCCAATGTTTAAAGTAGCCCCCCACCCCACCCATTTCTCTCCAAAATAAAAACACACACACACAGCTCTTAACACATGCATTCCATTAGAGGTCAAAGTTCAGAGTCAACTGCCGTGCAGCAGCTCTGGAACAGGCAATGGATCAATATCTTGTAAAGCGCACTTAGGTAATAATAGTGGACACTAGATATAATACAAGCTAATATCCAGCCTGCAGATGGAAGACACTCCCCTTCTCAGTATCTCTCCTCTTATACTTCATACACATTTCCCACCACGACACAGTTGAAAGCTGCTATATTAGCCCACAATCAGACACTCACACTGCACATTGAGCTGGTAGGGAATCCTGAAGTCACTCTGCAGGGCCGGGTGGCGCACCACGCAGGTGAGCCCATGGCCCTGGACATGGCGGGTGGGGTGCCAAAGGTATCGCACCTGCGTGCTGGTGGTTCCGTTGGCCTCGTCGAACAGCTGCACCTCTGACTGGCCGAACAAGTTGGACTCCCAGGAGACTTCAGCGCGGGGGCGGGCCCGCTCTGCAATGCAGGTGGCCACCACTGTTTCGTTGGCACCGTCTATCAGGGCCACAGAGCCTGCAGACACGTACACCTTGGGCTCCACTAGATCCAGAGAGGGCGCAAAGGATGGAGGGGGAAAGGGGTTGCAGTGTTAATAATAATACAATTAATTCCTTTTTAATGTGTTTCAAAAGGCTGTATAGTGCAAGGAGAGACCGCAATCAATGAGGCGCCAAGGGACAACCTTGCCTTGCCAAGCTTTGTACATGCAACGGTTTTGGTTCCTAAAAAACATCAAATCCACACTGTCAAGAGGTTACATACATCTTTCAAATTGAGCCACCTAGGGCCCGATTTAGATTTTAATATCAAACGTTTTAAAGTATCAACATCACTAACATGTCACAAAAGCATGTAGAATGTATATTATCATCAATACGTTAGTTTAGCAATAGGTTAAAAGTGCCTTTAGATAGATTTAACTTTTCGATTTTATGAAGTCTAGTCGCGAGGGCGACCATTTTGGAAATTTTGAACCGTGGGAATTGTAGTCTTTTTGCGGCCATTTTGTAGAGGGGGTGCACAGCTGTCGATCAGCGTTTTTCTGAACTACACTTCCTGGAAGATTATATGGGGTTCAAGGTTCAGAGCTCTGTATGAATTATTTCAATAACTGTTATTATTCTGGATAATAAGCCACAAAAGGTAAGGTTTTTGACACATTTTTAAACGCAGTTAGTTTCTCTTCCCTATTGTTAACATGTAGGAACAATTAGATCTGAAATTAGTTTCAAAACGGTTGCACTGTGGGGAAAATTTAAAAGTACAGTAGATTGCAGTAGATTTCATTATCTGTTCTTATGCATGCCGGGTGATACTAAATCCAAATTGAACTCGGGCATTTGAAAGATAATATATGTATATATATATATATAAATGTGCAAATTGGCTATAATAAAGGTAATTTATAAGCATCATATTCTATATTCTAGAATAATATTTCAAATTGCATTGGTCCGGATCGGAGAATTCAGTACTGTATCTACAGAACCTTCGGTTTAATCATCTTCCCTTTATTAATTTCCTTTGATTTTTTTTTACACATGATCTCAAGAGGGTACTGAACGAGATCAGTGGCAGTTTTTTAAGTTTGGTCATTATTATCATGGTGTTATTCACTGTCAAAGATGCAAAGAAAAATCATAATTCATATTCTCCTTTGTTTCATCACAATTTAAGCAAGCCTAGTAATAGACAATATTTCTGACACTGTGAATACATTCCCTGAGGTCCATAGATGTCCCTAGATACCAAGAATATGCAAATGGACCTTGTAGAAGTGGAGCAATATTCCATTTACCTAGGTATATATTTTAGGCGAAAATATTCCACAGGTGGAACAGGTTAACCAGGAAGTCCCATTGAGATATGAGATCTATTTTGCAAGGGAGACCTGACAAAGATTACAGCGGCAATAAAATATACAGAACGAAACATAAAGTATACATAACAGCAAACGTGCATAGCTAAAGACACTACAGAATTAATTATCGGGACGCATTCCTTTCTGTAGGACCTCTGTTGCCAAATTATCATTTGTTTATCAAGGTGCAGTGATGTGGAATGATATACAAAATCTAACAGAAACATGTTCCACTTTAAATACATTTAACACATTCGAGGCCATTCGATTAGACGGCTTTTCATTACAACTTTTCACTGTGCGTGAGGTTGTTTGTAGATGTAGCAGGGTGGATTATCCCTGCTTCGTGGGAACGGTTGCTGGCAGTCACAAGGTAGCTGGACACAGTAGAGCTCCGTCTGACTGCACCCTCGTCTTTGGGCCTGGAGCGTCAACCTGGGACCCGGTAGTGAGAGTGAATGGGGCCCGGGATTTACCAACCTGGTTTGGTACTCTGGTCCTCCTAGCCTCTCCGGGGCGGTCAGCAGTACTCCCCAACTCGCTCTCACTTCCCTGATTACCTCCTTGGGCCCTCCCACACCTAGTGACTGATATGCCTAAATAGATTCGTCCCTCCCGCAAGCAGTACCCTCCCTTGATGACCACTAGAAACCTTACAATAAAAAGGGAAAGGTGGAATAGGAAGGGCTTAATTGGATTAACGTTACCCACACCAAAAGAGTTGTTAAACGGCTCATGAAGGGACACGCACACAGAACTCCCATCTAATTCTTTAATGGTAATTATGCTGGTCAGTTACACTGATTTAATAATAGTGACCAAATTGACTGAAGTCCCACTATAGTTCCGTTTGTAACTCCATACCTCATAAACACGTATATTATACACCCACCTTTGGGTTAATATACTTCAATGTGTTTGACTCATCGCCCACGTCTGGGTCTTCACCCTGTATAATACCTCTGACAGGCTTTAATTATACGGCAAGAATAATACCTCTCTAGGCTTTATTTATACTGCACCAGGTCTGTAACTTCCCCACAGGGAAAGGGTTAATTAGATGGGAAAATATTATTAAACACAAACATGTTATCACACTCAAAGAAACCAAAAATGTGGGCCCACAAATACCTAACAAAAGTCCTAGGCTAATGCCGGCATGTATCGTTAATGGGGTACCCCTAGAACTGTAGTTAGCAACCATTAGCTTCGCCCGCAGGCTGCACCACACTGTGTACTGTGTAATAGATCCGGAGCATTGATGCTCAATTGTACTCAACCCAAAATGGCGGCCGCGCCGCACCACCACCGTCCGGGTGGCAAGATGGCGTCGAACGCTCTCGTCGCAGGTGCTAGCAAGCGGGGCTGGGGCAGGGGCAGTAGTGAGCTGAGAGCGTGTGCTGGGTGTTGGCGACCTCTGCCGGTCGGGACGATCTCCCGTGTTGGCCTGAAGTCAGCCGGTGCAGAACGGTTGTAAACAGCCGGTGCAGAGTCGACGGCGCGCATATATAACTCGCCCTCACTCACACTGAAGCTACACTCTGGGTCCCAAACAGCCCACCTGCTACACGATTATACTGTGGCGCAACAGGGTTGACTATACCACCGGTCTTCTTCAGCGCCTCGCGCTAGGGTTGCACTGGAGTCGATATAGCCGTTAGCCGCACGCTAATTATACCGTCACACTGCTACTGTAACCCGACAACTATGGACGTCAGTCCCGTGGCTCAGTCTCTCTTACTCACGCACTATCACGGATACTCCTATGATAACCCGTCGCTCGCTCCGGCGGGGCTCTCTGGGGGTTCTTTAACGGGGCTATTCCAAAGCACCTCCCGTGCAGCTGCGACCGTTCACAGCAACATCCCAAACAGAAGAGACTCGCCTTCCCTCTTCCGCCTCCATATATTTCCTTCCATCTCGCTCAAACACTCTCTGCCTGCCACCGCCCCCTGCTGGTACCGCCAACTAGTCACACAGGGAAAAGACTGATAAGAGTATGGTCCAGTAACCCTGTTCATAATCCATATTCCAGCGATAGAAGGAGGAGGAACTTGCGTCATTGTTCGTGAGAATATCAGTGGAAACTAATTAGAACGTCTTGGTGCACAAAGGGGAGATAAAAGGCAAGTCAGCACATCTGAATAATAGGCATATTTTCCAGGTTGCTACATAGAGCTAAATCTATATTTTATATTATTGCTATGTGTCCATTGTCAATTGACAGTATAAATCTTACCTTCAATATGCCATAAAGAAATCATTTTTTCATCAATGCGTTCCCGTTCTATAGCGTCGTGAATACGAGCATTATATCGGAATGGTCGGGGATAATTCCTGCAACGCTAGTTATAGGGCGCTAAGCTAATAACGTTAAATCAATGGCGTTTTGTCCCTACACAAGCTAGAGTTAAAAATCTAAATGCATATGATCGGTATCATGTTCCACCATGAATGCATGAAAGGGGGGGGGGGGGCGGGGGAAGTCGTTTCTGATTAATACCAATAACGGCATTCATTATTACAACAACATACGCTGACCGGGTGCATGGCTATGAGAACAAGGCCCGATCAGGCTGAAATTGATGTCAAATCGCTCTTACCTGTGGCCGGTTGGATTCCAAAAAGAATTTCCCAGTTATTTGATCGCCATCCGGTAGATCGATATGTCGATTGGCTGATGCTATATTCCTTTACTGCATACAGAATTCGGCATCGCAAAAAGAATTCCAGGCGATCTGGTGAAGCCATAGCTTCAGGCTAACAGAAAAGCTAACCCGGAGCGGAAAAACAGTTACACCAGGGTTGAAACAAGGATTACTGCATTCTAGAGACAGCGCCACTACCAGGATCTGGCCGGTACTGCACTTTCGGAGTCCCAATATGCCTTTTCCAGCCAAAATACAGCTCCGTGACATTGAGTAGGATATTAAAATGGAATAAAAGCAAAAACTAGTTTAACACAAATATATACGTGGTTGGCCTTCAAGCGTCGGCTCCCAAACACGTATATACGTGGTTGGCCCCGAACCAGTTAAAAGCAAGCTTAAAAAATAACTACAGATCCTGTAGTCTATAGTATCCATGTGTATTTGTGAGCAGTCTTTTTTTTTCCACCATTATAATTGTTGTATAATGCTGTATTGTATGTATCTGTGTGTATGAGAGAGGGATATGCGCATGTGTGTTTATGGATAATGTGGGGGGGGGGGGGTTCTGTGTAGTTATCCTATATAGGTTTAAGAGGGGAGGTCGCTTATAAGCCCTTATGCTTTTTGACCTTTCCTGTACATTTGAACTGTTCTTCTTTTATTCCAGAATGTACGTTTGTAAATGCAAATAAACAAAAAAACGTATTTGATATGATATTATCTATCTATCCATCCATTCATCCCTCCATCTATCTATCTATCTATCTACAGCAGTGGTTCTCAACTGGTCTAGCCTTGGGACCCAACATTTTCCTTAGTCATTATTAAGTCACGACCCAAATTTTTTTAACCACTATGATTATTATTTTTTTTTAATTCAGTAATACACAATCTTTCATGCACTGTTAAAAACATGAAATAAACACAAACAAGTGCAAGAAAAGTGCAACTAGGGCTAAAAATCCAATGAAATAAAATAATAATAAATAATATATGCTTCTTAGCAGATTTCTTAGCTTAACATAACAGACCTAAGTTTGGGGGAACTAATGGGATAACTGGGGTTGCAAGAAAAGTGCAACTAGGGCTAAAAACCCAATGAAATAAATTTCTAATAATAATAAATAATATATCCTTCTTAGCAGACTTCTTAGCTTAACATCCCAGGGAACTAATGGGATAACTGGGGATGTTGTTTGCTCCTGACAAGAATCTCAAAGTCTGGGGTGGACAAAGCAACTCTGAGGTCGTGCTCAATGTCCAATCTGTTCCTCTGCTTTGTCTTCAGCTGGACCAGAGCTGAGAACCCACTTTCACAAAGATAGATAGTGCAAAAAAATATTATATTTTATTTTTACACACATCCACGACCCACTCAAAATGGCCTCGCGACCCACCAGTTGAGAAACACTGATCTACAGTACCTGCCTATCCATCCATCTTATCTATAGGACAGAACTTCATTGTCCACATTTGCTTCACTGTGCTTAGTTAAATGGGACAGTCCACGTTTCAAAGGAGCCCATCCGATTTGCATTATAAAGCATTTAAAAATTCTATCGCTAAGCAATATTCGTGCTTCACGGCCCTAATTGACTTCCACTGGCATGCTTAGGACAACACAGACAAATGCCAACTATTTCCACTTCACATATCTCAAAAACCAAAAGATGCTGTCGAGTGCTTTTGAGATGAACCAAGAGGACTCCTGGTTCGTGAGAAATCAAGACAGGCTTCTGAAAAATGCGGACTGTCCCTTCAAAAGCAAACAGATATAATAATACATAAGTCGAACATGAAATATTCAGACCTACAATGCGATCACAAACCCCAATGACACGCACACACAACAGAGTTTAGATATGGTAGTAAGTAACACATTCAACAGGATAACGGCACCAGGGATAAAAGAAACATTGTTCCTTCCCCAGCTCTCCCTCCCTCTTCTCTCTCCAGCCCGCTCTCTCCCTCTGGCCCGGTGACGTCAGTGGATTGTCTCTCCCACGCAATATCTCCATGCATTATTGATTCATTTCACAAGAGCAACTTCACAAATGTACACACATTTACATATCTCACCAACTCATAAATCACCTACACACACAGCCTTAGGAAGAAGAGCGTTGGCTCTCTGGAAGAGAGTGTATGTTGCTCTGGATGAGAGTATGTTGCTCTAGATGAGAGTATGTTGCTCTAGATGAGAGAGTATGTTGTTGCTCTAGATGATATGATGTTGCTCTAGATGAGATTATGTTGCTCCAGATGCGAGGATGTTGCTCTAGGTGAGAGTATGTTGCTCTAGGTGAGAGTCTGTTGCTCTAGATGATATGATGTTGCTCTAGATGAGTCTGTTGCTCTAGATGATAGTGTTGCTCTAGATGAGAGTATGTTGCTCTAGATGAGATGATGTTGCTCTAGATGAGAGTATGTTGCTCTAGATGAGAGTATGTTGCTCTAGATGAGAGTATGTTGGTCTAGATGAGATGATGTTGCTCTAGATGAGAGTATGTTGCTCTAGATGATATGATGTTGCTCTAGATGAGAGTATGTTGCTTAGGGCTGCACGATTTTGGGAAATAATCTAATTGCGATTTTTCTGACAGATATTGCGATTGCGATTAAATTTGCGATTATAATATTTTCTTTTTTTAAGCAGCCCCACAGAGGTTTATTGTAAAATGCGGCTTGCATCTGGCCTACGCGGTGGGTCTGTTCAGGACACCGAGCCTGAAAATGTTTCTTTTTACCTGGGAATCGATACCGGTACCCAACGGTACCCTTTTTTCTGTACTTTACTCTCCCTCTCTGAAGTCTAAACTCCACAACACACAATCTAAAACCCCTTACCTCCCTCTCCCAAACCGAATGAGACTTCCTGGTTAAATACATTTACAAAAATAAAAATTAATTTTGTTTTGCAATTTGATAATTGCATCATTCCAAATCGCGATTTCGATTTAAAATCGATTAATCGTTCAGCCCTAATGTTGCTCTAGATGAGAGAGTATGTTGCTCTAGATGAGAGTATGTTGCTCTATATGAGATGATGTTGCTCTATATGAAAGAGTATGTTGCTCTAGATGAGAGTGTGTTGCTCTAGATGAGAGTGTGTTGCTCTAGATGAGAGTATGTTGCTCTAGATGAGGTGATGTTGTAGATGAGAGTATGTTGCTCTAGATGAGAGAGTATGTTGCTCTAGATCAGTGATTCCCAACCTGGGGTCCGCCAGGGGGCGCAGGGGGTCCGCCAGACAGCAGATGATTTGAGGTCTATTTTCACCAGTTTTTCTGTCATTTTTTTTTCTTTCAGAGAAATATTTTATTAGCATATTTGTATCATCAGAAGCATGAATAGTCTCTCCACTACAATAACAAATTTAGATAAATAAATAAACATCTAGACATGATTTTTTTTAACGTTAACAGTAGGCTACCGGGTAGCCACTAAAACGCGAATCAGTTGACTGTATCACTTTCCGTAGCTAGCCTAGCACGCTAGTTAGCTTTCTCGGCTCGTCTGCAGTCAGCCGCCAGAAGCGAAAATGTGTGACAAACGAAAAGGAGATGACGGCAGCTCATCTGCAAAAAAAGTGGGCTTCACTGAGGGACCAGACAAACGACCTGAGTGTGTGATTTGTGGAGAAAAGTTGGCAAACTCGAGCCTGAAGCCCAGCAAGCTGAAGAGACATCAGGCGTCTAAGCACCCAGAAACCGTTGGGAAGGATCCAGACTTTTTTCTGAGGAAAGAACAGTCTCTCAAGGCGAACAACCACTGCATGCCACCACCAGGATTATACTCCCGTTCAGTACCACATATCTATCGGAAACGGCTTTCAGTGCACTTGTCGCCATCAAGACAAAAGCGTGCAACAGACTTGACGTACACAATGACTTCAGAATGGCTGTCACGCACATTACACCTGACATCTCAGGCCTGGCAGCGCACATGCAAGCCCAAGGTTCACATTAATGAACCTTCGTCACACCCAGCTAGGACAGATTCAGAACTACTGATTGGAATTTCCTGTCTCATATTTTGTTTAATTTGTTGCATTGATTTGTTCCATAAATGCAAACCGTTCACCATTAGGGCCTGATTTGAGAGGATGAATACAGGATTTGAATATTGGCCAAACATTTTGAAATACATATGGTGCATGAGATTTGTTGATTGAAGGCACAAGTCAAAGAAGCATAGTGGGTCTAATTATGATGCATATGCCTGTGTATAAGCAGTTTGTTATTAAATTGACAAAAAAAAGTATTAACACTTTGGTTGCCTTGGGTTAAATTAATGATATACCATAGATTGCCAGCGCTATTTGTCTATGGAGAAAGTCCCCTTCTTTGCAGGGCTATAACTTTTTAAATTCTATTGCTACATTGCCATTATTAGGGCCCATTCAAAGTCCTATATGTATTGTTCATTGTGTAGCAACGTTAAACTTTTTCATTCACATATTCATAGTAAAGTATGGTCTAATGTATAAGTATGTTTTCATCTCTTTCTGCAGCTTTCTCCAGAACGTGATATATAGCCCCAAATGCATTATATTGATGATGAAATACAGTTTGATGGCAATCAGCGCGATATAAAAAATTCCAACTAGACGTACTTCTAGAAGTTACTACACGTCATCTGATGTTGACCGGATGGGCGAGGGGGCGTTTATAATTCCGTGGGCAGCATTATACCAATCATCTAATGTGGGTCAAATGTTGATAATAGCAGTTAGTATCTAAGACGGTAACGTTACACGCTAAAACTCACCCCAGTCTCCGCGCGCCGTTGGGCGATCATCGTCGAGTAGAAATTTTATCATTATGGGATATATTTTTACCCGGTCCATCTCCAGCTTGTATAATGGTATATACGTCCAAATCATGTTGTTTATCGAGTTATTGCCAATCGATCACCGTGTAGCGTGACGAGCCAGAGTCCCATGAACCATAGCGAGCGCCCGGAAGTACTACGGTCGTCATGACAACCTCTATTCAACATCCTGTGTGGCGATTGCGCCGATCGGCCACCAGATGGCGCTCCTGAACCGCCAGAGAGCTCAGTGGGTCCTGCTGGTGGATCTCAGGCCAGCGGAGGGGGAATATGAATCCGATGGCAGATTTTTTAAATATTGATATAAGGACGCTGTACAGCGTCCCCCGGCAACTTTAGCATGGCCAGCAAAGACGTGAAAAGACGTGTCCCGGCAGTCAAAGTGTTAAAATGACCAAAAAAAGTATGTTATGGTATTTTATTAGGAGGGGGGTCCAGGAATTTCATCAGAGATGTTTGGGGGTCCCTGGGGGGAAAAAGGTTGGGAACCCCTGCTCTAGATGAGAGTATGTTGCTCTAGATGAGAGTATGTTGCTCTAGATGAGATGATGTCGCTCTAGATGAGAGTATGTCGCTCTAGATGAGATAGTATGTTGCTCTAGATGAGATAGTATGTTGCTCTAGATGAGTGTGTTGCTCTAGATGAGATGGTGTCGCTCTAGATGAGAGAGTATGTTGCTCTAGATGAGATTATGTCGCTCTAGATGAGAGAGTATGTTGCTCTAGATGAGTGTGTTGCTCTAGATGAGATGATGTCGCTCTAGATGAGAGAGTATGTTGCTCTAGATGAGATGATGTCGCTCTAGATTAGAAAGTATGTCGCTCTAGATGAGTATGTTGCTCTAGATGAGATGATGTGGCTCTAGATGAGAGGCACTGTGCGTGTCTGAAACCTACGCTGAAAGACTTACCGAGCACACTGACTGTGGTGGAGGCCTGCGTGTTTCCCAGGGGGAACGTGGCCACCTTGCAGGTATAGACGCCGATGTCAGCGAAGCCCACGTCCTCCAGGACAATGGTGGCGTCGTGGGAGGAGGGTGAGCGGAAGAAGAGGCGGCGGGCGTACTCCGGGGGGATGGAGATGCCGAAGACGGGGTTGTAGACCGCCACCGTGACGGAGCCTGAGTGCAGCCGACGCTCCCAGGAGCTCTGGGTCAGGCTCAGGTTGGCGCCCACCTCCACCCGGCACTCCAAGGTCACGTTCTTCCCCAGCACAGCATTCACTCTCTGAGGCACCAGCACCTGACTGCCCCACGCACCTGGAGCCACGGAGAGGAGAGAGAGAGGGGACACCCAGACAGACAAGACTATTACATTTCATTCATACTCGGGTGCCTATATTAAAAGGTGCTGTACGTGGTATTTCTTTGTTAAAATAAGTGTTAAACAGCTCTGTGTTTGGTCAGTAACAAAGTCCCTCCGTTCTGCAGTAAACAGAAAATACATTTTCTGGTATCCCTTCCCAATTTATCCAATCAGGAGAGAGAACCCTAGATATATATATATATATATATATTTTTTTTAACTTATTTTAAGAAATCTTGCTAAGCCAGATTTGCTTACTGCACTGGTAGATTATTGTACTTGTTTCAAGAACAAACTTAAAACGAGTTTGTATTTCTTATTTTTTATAAATTCTTGACCATTTTTGCAGTGTGGAGTTCTCTCTCCTGATTGGATAAAGTGGGAAGGGATACCAGAAAATGAATTTTCTGTTTACTGCAGAGTGGAGGAACTGAGAGACCCATGTTACTGACAATCTATATCTATCAGTGATGGCTGTCAGAATGTAGAACTATTATTTTAACATGTAGACGAGATGACGGCAAGAAAATACCACTTACAGCACCTTTAAAACAAACAGGGTGCCAATATTAAACAAACAGCTGTTGTTTTGGTATCCTAGATGTATCCTATCTAGGATAAGCTATACTCTCAGGCAATCCATTGACATCATAGGATTGCATTTCCCTTGATCTTGAGAGCTCATGTTTTAAAATTCATAACCCAGGAGGACAAACCAAAGCTCTGGAGAGGTTGTGGAAAATGTGGAATTTCCCCTGAAAAGGCTCAGTCAAACCACCCTCTCTAATCATTAACATTGGCTCACCCAGATGCAACATGAGCTCAACGGAGAGAGGGAGGAGATTTAGAGATAGAAAGAGTGAGACTGAAAGGAGGGAAAAAAGGGGGGAAAAGGAAGTAGGCTAATACACTGACATGATGACATCACTGGTGAGAGCGCAAAAAAAAAGAAGGGCGGAAACGGCAGAAGGAAGGAGGAGAGAACAGTAGTAGGATTGGGATATGAAACGCAGATGACAGGAAATGCACTGTATTGCCTAATTCTGCTAATAACAACCAGTGGAGCAGTGGAGTCATACATTAATAAAAGCAAAAACATAACGGCGTGGCCCAGACCCTTCAGCAACACTGCTAATTGCAACAAGCGATGGAAGACGTCATCACAAACTGCCATCATCGCTTGGCAACTGACTCCAAATATTCTATTGTTGTTTTGCCAGCAACAGATTTGTCCGTGGCCCAACCTCCCTGAGACTGCCAACAAAACAAGAAAAACAGCCATTTCCCAGAGTATTCTCTGTTAAAAATGCCCACACACTGTGACCCTTGATCTGGCCAGATATAATACATGTTTTTTCAGGGCCTCCACAATCTTGGTTATTTTGTTACTGATTTGTGTTTACAATCTTGCGGTTATTTTGTTACTGATATGTGTTTAATAAAAATTATTTTACTTTTATTTACTGCCTAGTCGCAGTTTAAAGGTTAAAATCTATAATGCCTTCAAACAGCGACCTCTAGGCAAAAGAGCCCTGCTTGGTACTGTGCTTTGTTTCCATTTCTTTGTTTTGGTTTGATTGATGCAGGTTGGATTTGAGTGGCTATAGGGGAGGTGTTTGTATTGCTGGCCACACCTCAGAGTGAGTGAGTGAGTGAGTGAGTGAGTGAGTGAGTGAGTGAGTGAGTGAGTGAGTGAGTGAGTGAGTGAGTGAGTGACATATACATCCCAAGTTATTTTAGTAATCTTTTTTTTTAAGTCTCAATTTAAAGCTCCAACAGCATTTTTTCATGCCTATGGTGAGTTTTCCTTTGCCGTTTACAATCATTTTCTCCTTTACAGAGCAGTTGGGATAAGAGGCGAAAATGATGTTTTACAGGAGGTTTATATGTTTTGTTAAAACTAGCCTATTTTTAAGAGCCACATTGCTAAAACTAAAAGATGGAGCAGATGGTACAATTTAATTACGCCCCCACTATGAGAACGCACTGATGCCGCTGACGTCGGGGGACCTGTACTGGAATGCTAAGCTGGTTTTTAAAGAGCCTATGGGAACCATAGATGAGGGGTGATCATTTAATAACCCGCTCCTTTTCCCATCGGAGCAGGAGACAGGTAGAGGCTGGACTCTCATATTATTTGTGCAGAAAGATTACAACACACTCGAGAGGTCCATCGCCAGTCATAGAGGTACTTTGCATCTAAAAATAAATGGACAAGGACACCGTGTCAAAAGAGTTAATAAGTTAGTTCATAGTAGGTTCGATTAGATTGAAATGTATTGTCATTATTCAGCACAGTACAACGAAAATAAGTTTGGCTTCCAACCAGAGTGCAAATGTCTGATATATTGCAAATGTTATTGCTGTCATCTTGGCCAGGTCTCCCTTGCAAAAGAGATCTTGTATCTCAATGGGACTTCCTGGTTAAATAAAATAAAAAATAAAAAAATGTACGACAGTGCTGTATTATATACTGCATATATACACCTTTATGTACCGCATATATATATACTGTCTGAATATACCTGCATAATTATAATCCTACCTACTTATACACCTGCAGATAACCCATATTACTCTGTATGATATGTACAATAATGCTGTATATATTTATTCTTACCATGTAGATATCTATCCATAGACCATATCTGGTACATACCTGCACATAATCTTTTTACATATCCGTAGATACTATATCTATATCTGTACATATCCGCTACTCTTACTAGTTACACTGCTGGCCAGTATGACTACTACTATACAAGTCTTTATACCTGTATCACTGTACATATTAATATTACAAATATGTTATTATACATCTGATTAGCACTACACTCTTTACTGTTACATTTTGCACTCTGGTTGGATGCCAAACCTCTTTTTGCAGTTCTGCTGTATAATGAGTTGACAATACATTTTAATCTAATCTAATCAATAGTAATATACAATGTGGGGCGCGTGGCCTGTCATTCCTCCGTGGAGTTTGGGGGTCGGGGCGTGGGAGTCGCTGGTTTCCTCGTGGTGACGGGGTCGCCGGGACCGGGAAAGATGGGGCGGCCCGCAGGGGTGCCATTCATGTCCCTGTGAGGGTGACCTCAATTGTCCTTTTGAGAATAAATAAAGGTTTGAATGTACAGGTGATTAAACTGTATATAGAATATATAAATTAGTACTACTGAGTAATAGTGCTAATCAGAGTTGTAGTATTAATATCAGCGTTTCCGTTAGCCGGTAATTACCGGTATTTGACCGGCAAAATCTGTTGAAGTCCGACATATTTAATCTCTCCGGTCATAATGTCCGGTGAAAATAATTCCCTCTAAGCACAATTTGATTATTTGAATTGTATTAAAATAGGCTAAAATTAAATAGCCTATGCGATGAACGAAACAATCATTACATTTGTTTCATCGTTGCTTCACCAAGCAGCCGGTCTAATAATGACAACGCTGTGTCAGCGAGAGCTTGCTGCTAGATTTGCGAAAAGCATGCAGCTGCAGACCCACAGAACCCGCCAGCTTTGCCGGCAGAGTGCAGTACTCCAATTCAGCCATTGGCAATTCAGCTGTTGGGTGGGAGGCGCTGCTGAGCGGTCCCCAGACCGGACCTAAAAACACAGCTGTTCTGTGGGTCTGCAGCTGGAAGCTTCTCGCAAATCTAGGAGCAGCAAGCTCGCGCTGACAACAGCGATGTCATTATTAGACCGGCTGCTTGGTGAAGCAACGATGAAACAAATGTAATGATTGTTTCGTTCATCGCATAGGCTATTTAATTTTAGCCTATTTTAATACAATACAAATAATCAAATTGTGCTTAGAGGGAATTATTTTCACCGGACATTATGACCAGCACCAAGGTGGAGAGAGTCATCACGCAAACCCACGATAATGTTGCCATCTCTCTCTGCCAAATTTCTCAGTTCTTCGCTTGATATAATTAATACAAATGTCCAATATAACGGAATTCGTTAGCTCATAAAAATGTGATTATAACAGACTGCTGTTTATTAATGTCGGGCAGACTGCCCACCGACACCTCAAGTCGGCAGCAGCACGAAGTCTCGAGGGACTTATTTTATTTGGAATATATTAATGACTGTATATACGCAAAAGTAGCCTAGTTTTAAGTTAAAATATTATAAATGCCTTGAGGATGTCATTCTTTATATAGGCCTATCAATTGTTTTTAAGCTCAATAAACTCTGACCGGAGTTTATCCCATTTGTCCGGTAGATTGAAATCTACCGGACACTCAGACCTAGAGCTGCCGCGATAACCGCATTACCGCGGTATCGCTGTTACATCACGCCCACCGCAGAGTTAGGCTGAATACCGCATCACCGCTTTTTTTTATAATAATAATAAGGTTCCCTGCTCTCGTTGGGCTTGCGGCTCTGCAGATATACCCTACTCCTCTGTCGAGGTTCCAAGCGACCCTATTGGGTAGAAGTGGCACCAGAAAAGTCACGTGAAACACTGCAGACCACTGATTGGTCAGAAGAGAGACGCGTCACACGTTGTAGCGTCCTGCACAAAAGCAGAACGCCGCCATCTTTACTGGCTCGCTAAGTAAGGATTCATTCAGGATTTGTTTGCAACAGGACCGTGCAATAAACAAAAAAGGATGGATTCACTGTGTATTCTGCCTCATTTATTGATGAAACAAAACCAACATCAACCCATGAATTTACCACCGAGCGGAGAGTTTAGTGAAAAATATCGCTGATGTGTTAAACTTGTTGTTGTTGTTGCTAACGTCAGCAGATAGACACGAGAGGTAACGTTAAACCTGGGTTGCTTGGTAAAATAGACACAATAAGAGGTGACGTTAGCTTTAGCAGAATAGACACAACGAGAGTCTGGTTAATGTTGTTATTGATTGATTGATTGATTGAAACTGTGTTAAAGTCTGGCTTGCTGCAGCCCTCGGACATAGCTATGCTCACGGAGCTTTCAGTGTACACAAGCGTCCCCACACGGAGACAAACTGAGTAGTACCTGCAGTGGAAAAGGAACGAAGTACCATGTACCTAAAGCGGGTCGAGTAGGTAATATGCAGTAGCCATTAGACTAGAGGCAGGCTATATGCTATAAAGAGTAGGAAAAAAAATGCTTTCAAACTTTTTTTTTATTATTATTGCGGTAATACCGTCCGCGGTAGGAAATATTTCGCAAATTTGTGCGGTAAGGAAAACATCAATACCGCGGCAGCTCTACTCAGACCTGCAAAAAAAAATTCTAACGGAAACCCTGATTAATATGTACAGTGATAAAGGTATATAGACAATATGGTAGTAAGTCATACTGGCCAGCAGCGTAACTAGTAAGAGTAGGTAAGGGATATGTTATATAAAAAAAAATAATAATAATAATGGCTAATTCTTGATTGAAGTTATAAGAAAAGCTTGTAGTTTCAGATTAATTGATCTTTTCTTCTCCCCAGAATCCTTTTTTTTTAACATTTAGTTGACTGTAATAATTTTGGCTGAACTACAACAAAGGATGACATCATTATGATGTCAGAGGACAGAAGAGGAAGGTAAACAAAGCATGGTGAGGGAAGGAGCGCTACACTACAGAGAATAACTATAAAATATCCTAGTAGTCTGTATATTAATATTTTAGACTAGTATTAATCATACTAATTATGTAATCATCTAATCAGGGCTTTTCCCAGGATTTTCAAACAAGATGGAGCTGAGTCGCATCTAGGGGGCGGTCCAGAGTTTTTTTGTTTTTTTTTTTAAACGCATGGTGGTGCTGGCACGTTGTCATAGTGACGCTGCGGCCCTATACCATTGTTTAGGGGGGAAAGCCCATTGCTATAGGCCTAAATACTAGTCTAATTATTAGTATAAGTACCAGGTTAATTACTACAGTACTAGTCTCTGCTACTTATTAGCCATCTGGATGAGGATGACTCAGAAAAACATTCTGGATATTTCATAGGGCTCCTTTTTCTATGTGCATGCGAGTGTGTCTCTGTTTGTGAGTGGGTCTGTCTGTGTGTGTGTGTCTGTGTGTGTGTGTGTTAGTGTGTCTGTGTGTGAGTGGTTCTGTGTGTGAGTGGGGCTATGTGTGTGTGTGTGTGTGTGTGTTTGTGTGTGTTAGTGTGTGTTAGTGTGTGTGTGTTAGTGTGTCTGTGTGTTAGTGTGTGTGTGTGTGTGTGTGTGTGTCTGTGTGTGTGTGTGTGTTAGTGTTAGTGTGTCTGTGTGTGTGTGTGTGTGTGTTAGTGTGTGTGTGTTAGTGTGTACGTGTGTGTGTTAGTGTGTCTGTGTGTTAGTGTGTGTGTGTTAGTGTGTCTCTGTGTATGTGTCTGTGTGTGAATACTAGCGTGTGTGTTATTGTGTTAGTGTGTCTGTGTGTGTTAGTGTGTGTCAAGATTAAGTGCAATGACAGGGTGATTTGAGCCAGTCAGCAGCCCCTCAGGCCTCAGCCCCTCTTAGCTGTCTGTTACCACAGCTGGGGGAGAAATGCATATTAAAATAGGCTACAGCTATAGCAGTGTCCCGAAGTCTAGCCTGCCGTCCAGTAACAGTCATGGATCAGAACTCTGTACTGGCCGTTAGGCGTGAAGTTTAGGATTCAGAATCGGTGAAAGTGGTACTGGTGAATCCCTACTGAGGACACGTCGTCATCATTATGCAAAGCGCTAGGTACGACCACGGTGACGAATCAAAAAACGTCATAAATTCTCCTGGACGGTCGAGCGTTCAAGCTAGCCAAACTAGGCAGCCTCTGCACAGAACACCAAATCCTGATGAGGAAAGTCACCGCACCACGGGAGACCATGTCAGAGCGTTTAACCTTATGTTTGCTAGAATTAGCCTAGCCTGTACCGTGCAGGACTGATCAATTCATCACTGCAGGAGCAAGAGAGACACTGGGCCTGCGGTCAAGCTGGGAGGCCTCAGGGGACACAGAGGTGAGGGGACATTAACATTTCTAGCATAGTCTGGCACGCTGCCCGCCCCGGCGTTTTTTTTACCACAGCAATGCTTAAAAGGCAGCCATGGGAACTGTGATGTTGAATAGAAGTTATTTTTACATACCAGTTAAATAGGCTATCTAAAATAAAACCCCTCCAAGACACAAGAGGTATGAATGAAATGACAATACGTTCATAGCATCTGTTGCCTTTTATCGTCTTAAGTGAAATTATTCTAATAAACTGCAAGTTCTATAAATTTGTTTTATTTGGAGAGGATGACCTTACAGTATGTGAGCTGGTCCTAGTTTTTAAACAGACTCACACACACACACCACACACACACACAGAATAGATTCTGGGTGTCCTGACAGCAAGGACGTATTGCTCCCAGGAGACTTGACTACTCATTCTCCCTCAGTCAACGCTACCTTCACATGGACCGTTCACGTGGCAGCAAGTGGCAGCCTGCATGTTGCAGTGTGTAGCTATCTGGTGAGAGGGAAGACAAGAGCATCACAGTGCTGCTGATGGCGCTGAAGGAGTTAGACGACCGATAGGTGCCCCGATAGGCTCTCCAACCGACACGATATAGAATACACATCGAGTTCTCACCTATCCGTGATGACATAACGTAACATCTGCCACTTGGTGGACACTTTACAGTATTGTGAGTGCATTTTAGTAGTATGGATGGTAGGGCTGCAACAACTAATCGACAACTAATTGATTATAAAAAGAATTGTTGCCAATTCTTTTCACAATGGATTAGTTGGGTCTATGGTATGATGCCTGTTGTTGAAGCCATTTGATGTAGCCTATAGTAACTTGTCAAATTTGTGTTTTATGTTTTTATTATTATTTAAACCGTTCAACACCTTTCAAACTGAAGACTTAACCGGTTTTTGTTTTAAGAACAAATGTAAAAAGACCTGCTATATGCACTTTATAAAAAGAAAACCTATATTTTTTCTTATAATTTGTTTTATAATTGTCAATTTGAAGGTTGTTTGAAAAAGCATTGTACAAGATGAGGAATAATGTTTAGTTGTTTGCATACAAATTTGCTTTTTTTCCCTGTTTATCCTATTAATCGAAGTAATAATCTAAAGATTAATCGATTATGAAAATAGTTGTTAGTTGCAGCCCTGATGGATGGTAGTATTGGGGTATGGTTGGGTGATACCCCAATAGGGAGGTGTAGTGGTTACGTAATTTTCGTTTTTTTTTCCTGTTCCACCCTCTGTTCCACTTAATGTATTTCCCCATTGACCATTTCTAAATCGGCTCGTTTTAGATAAATAAAGCATTAACGTTGGCATGGTGTACCTTTCTGTGCGTATTTATCCACAATCTATAGCTCAACATGAAAATATTCGCAATTAATCGTAAAGGTAGCAAAATAACAACGTTTATGTGTTTGTTCGCTGGGAAACTACACTGCTATTTGGCGCTGCTGACTGACGTCACCACAGCGTAGACGCCTAGCTTTAGTCACAGACCTAGGATCAGATTTCCCTTACATTCAGGAAACTGACCCTGAATCTGTGGCTAGCATCTCTCTGGCAATCATATCCATTTATCAGATGAAGCCAAACACCATTTCTAAAAGCAACAACCACGTTATCATTATTTGTATTCACTGCATATTAAATCACTGTAAATACTAATGTAAATCATTGTTTCGTTGTACATAGTGTATAACGTTATTGTTTTTACGGCAGGCTCTACATGCCCCGATTTAAATCTCCTCTTTGTATACTTTTTAGAGAATATGCTATACAGCGTTATATATATCGTTCTTATTTACTTTTGTCCACACAGACAAAGTATTCTGCCAGGGAACTTATGGACACAACAGTAGTAGTTATAAGGTTTTTGAGCTTGTAACGTTAGTTAGCTATGGCCGTGACGTGTAGCTAGCTAGCTTGCTAGCCGGCATGATGCATGCAGTGCACAGGTCTGAGAAGAGGACCTGCACATTTTACTCGGTCCAGAAACGCCTCTACATGCCCCGATTTAAAATGGTTAACGACAGTAGACATTGCTAACGTCTAGTACGTTTAGCGAGGTAACGTTAACATTAGCTAGCTAGCTAGCTTGCTGGCTGTGACGTGGATCAGGCGACAACACTGAACAGGCTGCCTACTGGTAAGTGTTTACAGTTCTTTTTTAACGACAAATTAAAAACCTTATAACTACCTTTATTTCAACCAAAAATGCTTAAACAATAATGTTGGTGGTAGAAGGGAACTCATTTTGTGCAAAAATGGAAAGCTTGCCAATGTGCATGCGGCAGAATTGTTACAATAGCCGATAATCCATTTTCCCAATGATGAATCTCTATACGGGTGGAACAACCAGTGACGTCAGACTACACCTCCCTATACTGCCAGTGGGTCTTGGACTTCCTGACCGGAAGACCCCAGGTGGTGAGAGCAGGCAACTGCACCTCCTCATCCATCACTCAACACAGGGGCCCCCCAGGGCTGTGTTCTGAGCCCCCTCCTCTACTTGCTGTACACACATGACTGTGTGGCACAGCGGAACAACACAATTATCAAATTTGCTAACGACACAGTCGTGGTGGGCCTGATCTCTGCAAATGACGAGAGGGCCTACCTGGAAGAGGTAGAGGACGTGGCACGATGGTGTCGGGAGAACAGCCTCTCCCTGAATGTCAGCAAAACGAAATAGATGATTGTGGACTTTAGGAGGTCGGGGGCCAGGGACTACAGCCCCCTCAGCATCAACGGGGCACCAGTCGAGAGAGTGAGCAGTTTTAAGTACCTCGGAGTCCACATATCCGAGGACTTGACATGGATGGACCACACACATTGACAGTGTAGTGAAGAAGGCACAGCAACGCCTCGACTTCCATAGGCGCCTAGGGAAGTTCAAAGTGAGTCAGAAGATCCTCAAGAACTTCTACTTGTGCACAATAGAGAGCATCCTGACTGGTAACATCACCTCCTGGTTTGGGAATAGCACCACACAAGACCGCAGCAGATTACAGAGAGTGGCTCATTCAGCCGAGCGCACAATTGGAGGTGGGCTTCCCACTCTCCAGGACGTTTATAACAAGCGTTGCAGGGCCAAGGCTAAGAGAATAATCACCCAAACTGAGTCACCCAAACAACTGCCTCTTTGAACTGCTGCAGTCAGGCAAGCGCTACTGGAGTCTCATGGCCAGTACAGAGAGACTCAGAAGGAGCTTCTATCCCCAGGGCCCAGAGTTCAAAACGTTTAATCCCTAGATCTGATCGGATCAGATTTAGATTCATTCATTTCAACTCATTATGATTTGAAAATGGGAGACCCTGATGTAAACAAGACGAAAGTCTTTCTCTGGTCTGCATCCCCTTAACAATTATGTGTATTGAGCTGTACTGTACTGTAGGCTTGGGCGGTATGACGGTATACCACAGTATTTAGAAATACAGACGGTATTGAAAATCAATACTGTCAATCAGTTGGGTTTCAGTTTATATTTACACTGAAACAGAGTTTCGACGGGAACTGCACACACACAGCACGGCCAGCAGAGGGCAGTTTCCTAATGATTGATTGGCTATTGTGAGTCACGTGAGGAGAACACAGAGGTGCATCACACTAACCTCAGTAACCTGTATGCATTTCCTCTATCTCTGAGCAGACTGCTAAACTTAAGCAATAATAATAATACGTTACAATTGAACGATGAAGCGTCGAAGTTAACCACCGTCACTCCAGCCCACGATGAGCTCCCTGACGACAGATGGCTAACGTTTTGTCAAACGAACTAAAGTTGCACACACTGTCGCATTTGGACAATTAAAGGACTGGAGTCTGTTCGGATTTAAGCAAAACCCTCGCCTCCACGAGTCGCCAGTGACTTCATCCAGCACAACGAGACTACGAGAGACGGAGGCACTTCTTTGGGAATGTAATATAAAACGGGGTGAGTGAGTGTTGACATTTTTTAATCATAATGCAACTGGCTCACGTTGATACGAGGCTAACTAGCTACCGTTAGCTCACGTCGATACCTGGATGGTGGCGGCAGGCGGCAGTGGCTACTGGCTACCTTCTGTGATTTGTTTACTTCGAGGTTGAAGAAAGTGCACTTTCAGGTTGAAAGAACAGCCCTAATCTCAACGTGTTTCAATATAAGCAAGTGTTATGTATGGTGATAATAACGAGTATATTGTTAGCTCCGCCGCTGGATGCTGCAGGCTTCTGGCTACCATTCTGAGAGCTAACGATAGTAGTACTCCGTGATTTGTTTACTTGGTAACACGGGTTGCCACCCTCCCCCCCCCAGCATGAAAATGAAAGTCATCAAGGTATGATGGTATGAAAAAAATGATACCGCCCAAGCCTACTGTACCCATTCTGCAATCTGTTAATTAAAATTGTCAATCAATCAATAGGGATTACAAGTTTTTAACTCCTGGGCCCAGGCCATCAGGATGCTCAATGACAATGACACTATGTAACAAGTACAACCCATCATCTACACACACTGCACACACATCCACACACTCACTTTAAACAAACACTCACCTTACCACTCACTTTAACACACTTTATATTTATCTATTATTAAAGAGATTTGCACTACATTCATACTCATTTGCACCCTACCCTAAGTTTTGTACCTCTGCATTGTACCTCACTGTTACTCATTTGACTATTGTATATTGACTTTACTTACTTTCTTTTTACTGTATGTAGCACACTCAGGGGCTCATACAGAAACAAGCATTTCATCATAAAGTATTCTGTATTTTGGGCGGCTACGTGGCGCAGTGGGCAAGGTGCTCGCAACGAATGCTGGAGACTAGGCTCGAACAGGATGCCACCTGTTCGAGCCCCGCTCTCCACATTGCGTTCAGTTTAGCTGGTCGTCCACAGTAATACACATTGGCCGTATTACGGGGAGGGAAACTGAAGGGTGGGGATCGGGCGTTGTGGACAGCGACTCTTACAGGTCGGTTGGTGCGCCTGCGCAGTAGAATCAAGAAGCGACGGGGCGGGGCCCCTCCAAAGCCCAGACCCCCGACGCTGAAAGATCGAGCCGCGCAGGTGAAAAGATGCGACGGCTGTTACCTCGAGTATCGGAGGGGACTCGTGCTATGTATGACTTAGTCCACATTGCAGCCGGCTTGTGGGAGGCAAGAAACAACGTTCGAAGACAGGGGAGGGTTGAATTGGATGATATGAAAATTGGGATGAGAAAAAATAGAAAATGGGAGAAAAAGTGGATAAAAAAAAAAAAAAGTATTGTGTATTTTGTTGTGACAAATAATAAACAAACTTGAAAACTTGATATAATGGTATATCACAATATTTGAGAATAATGACCATCCTTTTCAATAAGTCATATAATTTCTGCTCCGCATCTGTGTAATACATTGCCACTGTTCACCCCATTCAGTTTATAACTGCCCGTTTGGTCAAAGAATTACGGTAATCAGCAAGTGCTGTGATTGGCCCACATGCCTTGAGAGCCAATCACAGCCCATTTCCACCAGTGCATTTTTACCGTGCTCTCGCATGGACGAGGGATTAGCAAAAAGGCAGCTGCACTGGAACACGTCATAATTATCTCCTAAAAAAAGTAGTTTGTAAACTTTGTTTGTACCTTAACCTCTGTGAAGATTCACACACACACACACACCTCTGTGGCATTTATTCCAGAAACAAAACTGTGCTTTGCAACTTTTGCAAACCTGACATTTTCAACAACTAACGTTATGCACGGAGCACACGTCCAGGACATTGGGATTCTCTAGCATGATGACTGAGTTAACCTTCATTCTAACGTAATTAGATAGAATCTGTAATGTTGTGAAACAGTGACCTCTAGGCAAAAGATGACAACATGGCGCTTTGTTTACAGTCTTTGTCTGATGTGTGGGTTAGATTTCAGTGGTAAGGGGAGGGGTTAACCACTGCTGGCCACCCCTCATGTCTAATTTATACTCAGACTTCAAAGTGGTGACTTTGCTATGCGGGTCGTTGCAGCGAGCCTACCACACTCCTGCAAGCCTACCGAGGCCTACATGCAGCTGGAACTGCGTCAAATCTACGCAAGTTGACGTGGACAGCACAGAGCTGTTATTGGCCGTTGCCCTGGGCTGTGTACGTCAGGGTTTCCGTTAGCCGGTAATTACCGGTATTTGACCGGCAAAATCTGTTGAAGTCCGACATATTTAATCTCTCCGGTCATAATGTCTGGTGAAAATAATTCCCTCTAAGCACAATTTGATTATTTGAATTGTATTAAAATAGGCTAAAATTAAATAGCCTATGCGATGAATGAAACAATCATTACATTTGTTTCATCGTTGCTTCACCAAGCAGGTCTAATAATGACAACAATGTGTCAGCGGGAGCTTGCTGCTAGATTTGCGAGTGCATGCAGCTGCAGAGCCACAGAACCCACCAGCAGTGCCGGCACAGTGCAGTACTCCAATTCAGCCATTGGCAATTCAGCTGTTGGGTGGGGCGCGCTGCTGAGCGGTCCCCAGATAGGGCCTGAAAACAGCTGAATCTGCGGCTCTGCAGCGGCATACTCTCGCAAATAAGTGGTTGGGAGGTGGAGATTCATCACGCAAACCCACGATAATGTTGCAGTCTCTCTCTGCCAAATTTCTCAGTTCTTCGCTTGATATAATTAATACAAATGTCCAATATAATGGAATTCGTTAGCTCATAAAAATGTGATTATAACAGACTGCTGTTTAATGTCGGGCCGACTGCCCACAGTCACCCATTTGATTTAAAGTCAGCAGCAGCACGGAGTCTCTGGACTTATTTTATTTGGAATATAATGACTGTATACGCAAAAGCCTAGTTTTAAGTTAAAATATTATAAATCTACATGCCTTGAGGATGTCATTCTTTATATAGCCTGCCTATCAATTGTTTTTAAGCTCAATAAACTCTGACCGGAATTTCTCTCATTTGACCAGTAGATTGAAATCTACCGGACACTGAGGCCGGCAACAATTTTTTCTAACGGAAACCCTGGTGTACGTGTTCCTCTGACATACTTCCGTATTTGCCATTTATCATCTCAGGAGCTTGGTCGTAGGGGTGGGGGGTATGGCCTTAATTTTATATCACGTATATTTAAAATGTTGGACCGCAACAGTATATATCATAGTATATTTGTTTTTCTTATAATAATAAAATGTGTTAGGAGCAGTACAAGACTTAACTATGATTTTTTCCTTCTCTTTTACTCTATTTTACAAGCCGTTCCGACAAGTGACCGCGTCCAGTGGTAAATGGTCCTGAACTGACCAGTCACAGCTGATGGAAAAAATTATTGACCACCGTTGTAGCCGAGGAGTGTCTGCTCCGAAAGCGACCCCAGACAAGCTCTGATTGCAAGGAGAAAGGGGCAGAAGAAGGGGCAGACGAAGATAACAAGCTCTTTATTTTGACTCGTGCGTCTGAATGAAGGAAGTGGACGGCCATTTTGGATAATCACGCAGAATTTTTACCGGTACACACATTACAAAAACCTTTGTGAAACGAATTTTCCGTGGGATTTGTAGGAACTTTGGACCTGTACTACATAAGACTTCAGGCTATGGAACAGTTATGTTTTCCAGCTCCTACCTCTCAGCTGAAACTTAAAAACAGGCATCTGGCAACCACTAAACAGAAATGCGAGTACACAACTTTTACTTCAGTGTGTTCAAACCTCTTTCATTAGCACTCAAAGTGATTTTTCTTTATTGTGTAGGAAACTTCAGAATGTTACCTTTCAAAAGAGACCAGACTCATGCATGTGCTATACATGCAGCTGCTAACGCTAACTAGGCTAAGCTAGCTAACCCTGGAAACGCTCACAGGCACATCAGTTTTGTGATGTTCAAATAGTGAGGAAAGGGGGAGGGGGGTGAGCCTGTCTCTCTCTCTCTCTCTCTCTCTCTCTCTCTCTCTCTCTCTCTCTCTGTATGTTCAATGACTTAAAGTAGTATTACACTATAAAAACTAACTGGATAGTTGATGATAATATCTCACTTCATTAGCAAAAATATTGTAAAATCATTATGTCTGCTATAAGCTATTCTCCCTCTCTCGTGTGTATACATTTACTATAGGGCCTAACAAAATAAATTGTTTGGTTCCTGTTGGTTGTCAGTTAAGGCCATGGGTAGGTAGGGAATTTATTTTATTTTTTATTTTATTTTTTCCCATGGCGACTATGGATAGGGAATTTCTTTATTTAATTAAAATGTTCACGACAACATGGATGCATGTACTCTGCCAGCATGTTTAATATCCATAATACTAAAGGTTAAAATACAAAGACACTGTACTACAAAAGTACAATGTACAAAGGTAGTAGTAGTATTAAAAATGCCACCCCTAAATACTACTCACTAAATATCCTGACGTCAGAGAGCTGTGCAAATATTGTGAAATACTTGCTTTTTATATATTCTCATTATTGACATGGACTGCACTTTTTGACTAAGATTTAACTAAACTTTATTGTTAAAAAGAAATATTAATTTTTTTTTACTCGTAAAATAATTTGGGTCGCACCTAAATCGGCAGGGTCGGTCGGCAACCGGAACCAAAAAAAATTTTGTTAGGCCTAGGCTACTCTTTTTTACATGGATTAGAACTACTCTTTGCGCATCGCTATTTTCTCTATAGAATAGAATAGAAATACTTTTATTTAGGGCTGGGTGATAGAACGATAATTATCGTGATATATTTTAATAATTGATAGAAGAAAAAAAAATATCAAGTCAAATTTTTTGACCTGCAACAGGGCAGTTTTAAAACCAGAGACAGTGGACAGACTTGTCTTTCTTGCCTGCAACTTAAAGTAATGGCTTTGCTTGTCCAAATGACAATACTGACCAAATTGAGATTTATTTCTCTCTTGTTTGCAGTCACGGTGCACATGTGCAGTGGTTTGTCCACCAAAAAAGCGCCAAAAGATAGAAAAGAAACTAGCAGAGCCAGAACTGTTCAACTCCTCTGGAGCCACAGCCAGCAGAGAAGCCGGTTTACTTTCGCTTTTAAACCAGCTGCAGCCTGAGAACTGGAGTGTGAGGGGATGTAACACTAAAGATGGCGGCAACGACAAAGAATTGCTGCAAAATAAACATACATCTGTTGTTGAAAAAGAAAAAAAAATTATACTTATAACAATTTCGATAATTATCGATATCGAGTGATATGATAACATTCAGGGAACAAAATAACTACACGCCATTCGCCAATGGCCTGTAGATTTACCGTCTGGCGACTAAAAATAAATAGCTCTGCCCGCCATCTGGCGTCTAGTTCATATCGATACTCTTATTTTGAAAATCCTGTGCGGTAGGGGTGGACGGTATGGTCTAAAATGTATATCACGGTATAATTTGAAGCATAGACGGTAACGGTATATATCACGGTATCAGTGTTTCCGTTAGAATAATTTTTTTTGCCTGATAGGCAGGCTATATAAAGAATGACATCCTCAAGGCATGTAGATTTATAATATTTTAACTTAAAACTAGGCTACTTTTGCGTATAAAGTCATTATATTCCAAATAAAATAAGTCCCGAGTCCGTGCTGCTCCCATTGCAAACAGCCAGGCTGGATGCTGGATTTTGCTAGAAGCATATGTAGCTGCAGAGCCGCAGAGCCGCAGAGCCGCAGAGCCAGCGGCGCTTTCAGGTCTGGTCACAGCTTTCAGCTGTTGGGTGGGGGGGCGCTGTTGAGCGGACCTGACCTGAAAGCGCCGCTGGCTCTGCGGCTCTGCAGCTGCATGCTATTCGCAAATCCACTGTGGAGGACTGCCGTCCTCCCGGCTCCCGCTGCAGCCGTCGTTATCATAACACTACACGCATATCATAATGTTTACAGCAAACTGTAGTTGATCACCAGGTATGTTTTATTAACAGAATAATTCATATAAGAAAAACAATAGGGACATCTCTTACCTTTCTCCACTGGTTAAAAATGCCAGGAACTGAAATTGAAACTTGCTGTGCGCCGCGGTGATATGTGTTTATTATGAAATGACAATTGCGTGTTGACACGCCCACTGCGCGAAGCCTCCTAAATAACTTTTTCCAGTTTGCACATATCTATTATCTATGACTAATTCTATCTATTTTTAGGGGCAAATGCGATTGAAATAGTCGCGCTGTTACATGACGTCATTGCTATTTTAGAGCTTCTCTACCGGTTACACGGTATAGTCAAAATCCATACCGTAGAGCAAATTAATACCGCTTATACCGTATACCGTTTATACCGTCCACCCCGCGGGTCTCATTGCCGCCCCAAGCGCAGCTCCAGTCATAATATCTGGGCTCCGGCAGCTAGAAACTTTCCGTTCATATGATACTCTTATTTTGAAAAACCCTGTAGCAACTCCGCGAGTCATATCCGCCCCAGTCCGTGCTTCTGCTCCATTAAAGCCGAGCAGAGCAGCGATACACAGCATGCAGCCATAGAGCAGACTATTTGATTCCTTAAGGGCTCAAAGTTGCCTGGGTTTTGGTCATATGCTCCCGAAATGCTCCCGCTGTTTGACTGCTTCTATGTGCAGTGAAAACTACTATGATTTGCAACCTAGTTATTCATTTAATTCGGGGCAAACTAGCGTTAGCTCCACGTTAGCCGTGTGGAGCTAACGCTGCTCCGCATAAACACAGAGAGAGAGAGAGAGAGAGAGAGAGAGAGAGAGAGAGACAGAGAACAGCAGGCTGACTAGAAGAGGGTGGGGGCTAGCGGGGGAGGAGCCGTCTGTGTGTGTGGTGTGTGCGCGCTGACAGAGAGGAAAGACAGAGGAATAACGACCAGTTGACTGACTCATTCCTTCAGTCCACTCAAAATTATGCTAATATTCCTTATGTTGTTTATGATATTAATTGAAAATAGCATACGAGTGTATTATATAGTAATAACAACACATGGCGATATACTAAAAAGCTATTTATAATTGTTGGCTGGTAAAAAATCTGCCCAGCTGGTAGTTTTTCAAATCTACCAGCCAAATGGCTGGTAAGTCAAAAAGTTACGTTTGTTCCCTGAATTATCATATCGTTATCGCGATATCATTTTTTGCCATATCGCCCAGCCCTACTTTTATTATCCAGAGGGAAATTTGACACTGCAAATCGCTCAACATTAAACATTTAGACAAAACGGGTCACGAATAAGAATAACAAAACAAATCAAATTGCCTATGATAAGAGTTGAATAAAATATACAGTAAATAAATACAGTAAAAATATACTGAGGTCTACAGTAGGTGTAATATTGCACAGTGCTGTTTCAAGAGTAAGAGTCCAGGAAGATGGTAACTGTCATTCTGTGCTCAGTGATGCACAGTCAAGTCAAGTCAAGTCAAGTCTAAGAGTTTTATTTGTCACGGCATACAAGTATACAATGAAATGCGGGGGTCTTGCCCGCAACGATTGTGCATAATACAATAGTAATATATAATAAGAATCCAATAGAACGACATTGTGCAATAAAACAAGTAAACAAAGTAGGGCATATCGGTATATGTACATGAGTTATTTACAGAGCATGGTAGGAAATGCTAGGTCCTGTGGTAGTGCAATACACAGTTAGCTACGGATGAGGCACTGGGTCTTTATGTACACTGCTATACAATGCTATATTATAAAATCTCAAGTTATACTATACTATTCTTAAAGTGACCTTTCCTTTTGTAAAGTGACCATAAGTGTGAGCGTGTGCAGCATGAGTGTGTGTGTGCTCATGTTAAAGTGGCTGCTAGTGTGTGAGCGTGTACAGTGTGTGTGTTGTGTGTGTGTTCATGTGTGCTTGTGTGTGGAGAGTTCAGTGTTCAAGGCTCTGATGGCCTGGGGGAAGAAGCTGAGCCAAAGTCTCTCTGTCCTAGTTGCTGGTGTTCGCAGGCGTTTGCCTGACTGCAGCAGCTTGAACAGGCTGTAGTTGGGGTGGTGAGGGTCTTTCATTATTCTGCAGGCTCTGGATTTGCACCTCTTGTTGTATAGGAGTAGTGCAATACCCGTGGTACGCTCGGCTGAGCGCACTACTCTCTGTAGGGCCTTCTTGTCCTGTGCCGTGCTGTTTCCATACCAGGCACTGGCAGTGATGTTTCCAGTCAAGATGCTCTCTACAGCTCCGGAGTAGAAGGACTGGAGTATCTTCCCAGATACTCTGAACTTCCTTAACTAGGGATGCACCGAAATTTCGGCACCGAAAGTTTTCGGCCAAAAATGGCAAAAAATGGCCTTTCGGCTTTTGGCCGAAAGAGTTTTTTCACCGAAAATATATCACCGAAACAGAAACAACCTAACAACCTTGCGTGTTGTTGTGATGATGTCGCGCTGTCGGGAGTCGCGCTGTTTCTATGTAAACTCTGCGCGCAACGCGTCCAAAAATGAGTCTTTAACATGCTTTTATATCCTTATTTACTATATGCCCGTCGAGGTTAATCACTGAGTGATCTAATATGCATATTATTCGCGTGTTGTTGTGATGATGTCGCACTGTCGGGAGTCACGCTGTTTCTATGTAAACTCTGTGCGCAACGCGTCCAATAAATGCATCTTTAACATGCCTTCATATCCTTATTTACTATATGCCCGTCGCGGTTAATCACTGAGTGATTTAATATGCATATTATTCAGAGCGAGAGGGGGGGGGGGGATTGTGTTTCTCACATTGACGCCGTCTGTCGCGCGTCTACTGTGCCGAGTCAAGCGAGCACATTCAGCTGGGGACTAGAAAGGTGCGCTCAGTAGAGCACAGATGTCTGCTGCGGCAGCCAGAGAAAAGATGGAATTAATGTACTGTATGCATTCAGAAGTGCTGAATAAATGTTTTATGAACCCAATAGTGATTATTTATTATTTAAGTTAAGTTTTGCCATAATCATATTTTTCCATAATCATAATGTTCCACAACATTGGTAAAAAAAATTCTATTCTATTAATAATTTTCGGCCTTTCGGCTTTCGGCCAAGAATTTCCCATTCGGTGCATCCCTATCCTTCACTGTCTCACGTCGTGGTAGAGGCGTTGCTTCGCCTTTTTTACGACTGAGTCTATGTGTGTTGTCCATGTCAGATCCTCTGAGATGTGGACCCCCAGGTACTTGAAGCTGTTCACCCTGTCCACGGTAGCCCTGTTTATCCTCAGTGGTGTGTGTGTCCCCTGCTGTCTCCTCCTAAAATCCACGATCAGCTCCTTGGTTTTATCAATGTTCAGGAGCAGGCTGTTGTCCTGGCACCAGAGTTCCAGTACCTCAACCTCCTCCCGGTAGGCCTTCTCGTCGTTGTCCGAGATCAGCCCCACCACCACTGTGTCGTCCGCAAACTTCACTATGGAGTTGGAGCTGAACTTGTCCACACAGTCATGTGTGTATAGTGAGTACAGCAGGGGGCTCAGAACACAGCCCTGGGGGGACCCGATGCTCAGGGTGATGGTGTTGGAGGTCTGACCCCCCACCCTGACCGCCTGGGGCCTCTCACTCAGAAAGTCCAGTATCCAGGCGCTCAGAGCGGAGCTCAGACCCAGCTCAATCAGCTTGTCCACCAGTCTGGTGGGGACTATGGTGTTGAACGCTGAGCTGTAGTCAATGAACAACAGTCTCACATAGCCCCCCTTCTGGCGGTCTAGGTGAGAGAGGGTGCTGTGCAGTACTTGGGAGACCGCATCATCAGTGGACCCGTTTGGCCTGTATGCAAATTGCATAGGGTCCATATCACTGGGGAGGGAGGCACAAATGTGATCCTTGACCAGCCTCTCAAAACATTTCATGGCCACAGAGGTGAGTGCCACCGGTCTGTAGTCATTGAGACCTGTTGGGGAGGATTTCTTTGGTACCGGGATAATGGTAGACATCTTGAAGCAGGCAGGGACCACTGACTCCGCCAGGGATAGATTAAATATGGTGGTGAACACAGGGGCTAGCTGGTTAGCACAGGACTTAAGTATGCGTCCTGTTATCCCATCTGGGCCAGCGGCCTTTCTGGTGTTCACCTGCATAAATGCTCTTCTCACACTGTGCTCCGTCAATGAGAGAGCCCCCCCCGCCGCCCCCACGGATCCCCCCCCCCCCCTCCACAACAGCCGGCGCGCCAGTGACGTCACTAGCTGGTGAGCTAGTGGTAGGGCTGGGCGATATGACGATATTATATAAATATCGGGTACAGTTCATTAACGATACACTTTTTCAACGTATCATGGATATCGTGATGTTTTGGCCAAGAGGATTGTGTCGCGTCAATCTGTCCACACGTTACTCGTTCATATCTCAGCCCGTGCTGAGATATGCCCATTCCGCTGTCTGTTAATAAAGTTTTCAATCAGACAGATCGTTGTAGTAAAATCATTATGCCTCATTTAGTCATCCTGTGGAGCACTGGTCTCCTACTCGACGGCCGCGGGGAGCTAACGTTAGTAGCTTTGTTGATGTTCAGCACACAGGACATTCAGGAAGTCAAAAACGAATAGCGCGCAGGGGAGCTCCAGTAGCTCACCACGTACCGCGAGTGCTATTTCAGCGCCGTGGACAACCGTGCTCGTCACGGATCTGGGGCTGAGCGAGTTCGAATCCCGGACTGCAGCCGTGCCTTTCCCAGAGTGTCTTCCCCCCCATCTGAACCCTTTCAGCCTGCTTCTGTCGGTCGAACTTGACCAAGTATAAATGCGATAAACGTATAAAAGAGCCAGGGAAATGGCCAAAGTTTAAAAAGAAAAAAAACGAATAGCGCTTGCCGATTGGTGCTAAGAACAGCAGGGCGGGTGCAAGCGCTGTGACGTAATTGGCAGACTCGACTGTCAATCAAAATTATTATGTTTCCGTCAGAATGAACGAATGAAAACTTTATTAAAAGGTTGCAGAATGGGTACAATACAGTACAGGAGGATGAAGACCAGAAAAAGACTTTCGGCTTTTTTACATAAGGGTCCTCCATTTTCAATTCATCAAAACATTTAGAGACATACATATATACAGTAGTTTCATAAAAATGCTAAAATGCTATTGATTGATTTAAAACTTTATTAACATATTGCAGAATGGGTACAGTATAGCTCAATACATACAATTGTTAAGGGGATGCAGACCAGAGAAAGACTTTAGTCTTGTTTACATCAGGGTCCCCCATTTTCAATTCATCATATTTCATATCTAAATCATAATATCTCATTGCTAAATATATGCAATATATAATCTAATAATCTAAATCTAATATAAAAATGCTAAATGCATGGGTATTTTATTTTGTCTTTAATGTTAGCTTGCAAACTCAAATACTGTCTTGGTAAGCCTCAATGAATTGCTTGGGGTAAAAAAGAAAAACATCGTGATGTGTATCGCCGAAAGGTCAGAAAATATCGTGATATCATATTTAGGCCATATCGCCCAGCCCTAGCTAGCGGTGCCACTGTTTACACCAATCCGTGCATAGAAGGAGTTGAGTTTGTCCGCGAGAGAGGCGCCGTCGCTCCCCATTGAGGGGGCGCTGACTTTGTAGTCAGTTATCGTCCTCAGTCCCCGCCATAAGCCTCTTGTGTCATTCTTGTGTCATCACAGTGATGCATTGTATAGTCTGATGTAGGGCTGGGCGATATAACGATAAATATCGCGATATATTTTAATAATCTATATCGAATATCGAAATAAAATAAAGTCGAAAAATCTTTTTTTTTTTTTTTATTATATATATATATATATATATATATATATATATATATATATATATATATATTATTTTTTTGTGACCTGCAACAGGGCAGTTTTAAAACCAGAGACAGTGGACAGACTTGTCTTTCTTGCCTGCAACTTAGAGTAATGGCTTTGCTTGTCCAAATGACAATACTGACCAAATTGAGATTTATTTTTCTCTTGTCCATTTATTTTGTTTGCTTTCTAATTTAAAATACAGTTTGAAACCGTCTGTACACAGTAGGCTATGTGTGCTAGCAGAACTAGACTCCAGTCACGAGTCACGGTGCACATGTGCGGTGCAGCGTTTCCGTTAGCCGGTAATTACCGGTATTTGACCGGCAAAATATGTTGAAGTCCGAATATTTAAATCTCTCCGGTCTTAATGTTTGGTGAAAATAATTCCTCTAAGCACAATTTTATTATTTGAATTGTATTAAAATCGGCTAAAATTAAATAGCCTATGCGATGAACGAAACAATAATTCCATTTTCAGTTTAATTGTTGCTCAGATGTGAAACTTATTTTTCTTTTTTTTTGAGCCTGCACGCTCTGGCCACCATAACAACAAACAGGTATACGAGGAAGAGAGAGAGATGGCGAAACAAGCTAAGCTTAGTAAATATTTCATGAAACCAAGCACAAGCAGGTCTAATAATGACAACGAAGATGAGTCTTCTGAACTTGAAGTCACAGAGACCGCTGACGCTGATGCCGTGGTGGCTCCCGCGGAAAAGAAACAAAAATGTCGAGCGTACTTTTACTATTAATTTATTGATTGAACCACAAAGAGCATCCCCAGTCTGCTGCTACCGTTGCGAGCCTCGCCTGTTCCAATGGGGATCTATTAAAGTCGAACCAGCAACTAAAGTCGCTGTTCTCGCAGCCGTCGCAGGTACAAAACGGATAGGCACAACGAGAGACGGGGTGAGTGAGTGTTGACATTTTTAATCATATGCAACTGTTGGTTGACTGCCGTGTCACATAGTAATGCATATTATTGATTATAACTAAATGTAGGCTATAACCTATAATGAAATTAACAAATGCGTTACACGCATGTGGCTCGTCCTCTCTGCATGTGGCGACGAGCTACAGAAACGAGGCAATGTGATGATCAACTACAGTTTGCTGTGTGTGAAGTTGAACATTATGATATGTGTGACGTGTCTGATACAACGAGGTGAAGCGATGTCTACTCGAGATTCATTTGGGGGTGCGTGTGACAGAGCTGCTGCAGCGCAAGCCTGCGGGGCGGGAGCTTGATGCTGGTAGCGTATCGCACTAACTTGAGAGGCGAGAGATAGTAATTTGATTCTGCAAATCAATTTCTCATTCTTCGCTTGATGTAATTAATACACATGTCCAATTATAACGGAATTCGTTAGCTCATAAAAATGTGATTATAATAGACTGCTGTTTAAAACTCTGACCGGAATATCTTGAATATGTTCAAGTTTCAAGTTTCTTTAATAGTTGTCATACAGAAGTACAGAATACTTTTATACAAAATGCTTCTTACTGTTGCGCTCCAGAGACTGTGCAAGACAAGATAAGTATGAAATAAAATAACATAGTAAAATTAGAAGTAAAAAAAATGAGGTCACAGTGTTCAGTTTAGACATATGTACAATGTTCGATGCAGAATAGACGTAGTTACCATACAATATACAATACTGTGCAGTGTACTAATATACAATACTATATAGTGCAAGGCAGAAATGGAGAAATGGGACGAGGTGCAATTTAGGTACAATTCACAGTAGGTGTACGAGTTGTAGTGCAAATCCTTTATCAATAAATATAAAGTGTAAAGTGTTGATAGAAATCTTGCAGGACACCCAGACCGGCACGAATATGTTCTAACGGAAACGCTGGTTTGTCCACCAAAAAAGCGCCAAAAGATCGAAAATAAACTAGCAGAGCCAGAACTGTTCAACTCCCCTGGAGCCACAGCCAGCAGAGAAGCCGGTTTACTTTAGCTTTTAAACCAGCTGCAGCCTGAGAACTGGAGTGTGAGGGGATGTAACACTAAAGATGGCGGCAACGACAAAGAATTGCTGCAAAATAAAACATACATCTGTTGTTTAAAAAATAAATAAAAAGAAAGTTTAAAAAAAGTAAAAGATTTTTTTTTTATACTTATAACAATTTCGATAATTATCGATATCGAGAAATATGATAACATTATCATATCGTTATCACGATATGATTTTTTTCCATATCGCCCAGCCCTAGTCTGATGGCTGTTGGAATGAAGGACTTCCTATGCCGTTCAGTGCTGCATTTAGGTAGTGTGAGCCTAGCACTAGGGATGGGAATTGATAGGATTTTATCGATACGATTCCATTATCGATTCTGCTTATCGATTCGATTCTTTATCGATACCCTTATCGATACCTGCTCAATTTATAATTTACATAAATAAATTGGAAATGCAACAGAACTACATTTACATTTACATTTAGTCATTTAGCTGACGCTTTTATCCAAAGCGACTTACAAGTTCTGTACGACAAGCCATCAGGAAGGGCACAACTCTATCAGCTGAGCAACAATGTTCATCAAAGTGTTGAGTGCTACAGTGTAGGTTAGTTTATTAGGACAAGTGCATGACCGTACGGTTAGTTAGGGTTAGATATATTTTTTTTTATTCAGATAATGGTTGAAGAAGTGAGTCTTTAGTCGACGGCGAAAGATTGGACGTGATTCGGCTGTCCTAACTGGGGTGGGTAGTTCATTCCACCATTGTGGGGCAAGGACTGAGAATAGGCGACTTCTCTTTGATGACCCTCCCGGAGCTTGGATAGGAGTAGGTCTGAGGCGGCCAGAAGATGCAGAGCGTAGGGGTCTAAGCTGTTTAGAATAACAACATGCAACTTGACATTTCTGATTGTCATTTATTGTTGAGCCCCCATGTCAGAAAAATACAAAAACTGTAAAAAATAAAACATTAACTATAGCCTACACACTTAAATAAAATAATGTATTTGAGATTCTCTTAAAATGTATTTATTTTTTTATTCTTAAACTAATTTAATCTATTGAATAACAGGTCGTTATTCCTCTGACTTCTGTCTCACACACACACACACACACACAGAGCTCCCTCCCCGGGCCCCTGTCCTATAAGGTATTGGCTTGTGTTGCTACACGGACACATTTGCATGTTGCACCACTTGTACTTCCTGGCTTACAGAGTACAGAAGTAAACAAACACTCCGTCTATTATGTGAACTAAAGAGTACAAGGTTTACACAACAGCCCACACCTGCTGTTTTATTGTATTTGTACCTGTACTATCCGCTGTCAGCTGTTTATCTCTATTTGTGAGCTTGATTAAATAGCGTTAGCTCACGTTAGATAGCGTTAGCTCCGCGGCTAATTTTAGCTCACCCTCAACTAAATCAATGACTAGGTTCTAAAGCATTCAAGTAGTTTTCACTGCACATAGAAGTAGAGCTGCCGCGGTATTGATGTTTTCCTTACCGCACACATTTGCAAAATATTTCCTACCGCCGCGGTTATTACCGCACGCACACAAAAAATTAAAAAAAAAAAGTTTGAATGCATTTTTTTTTTAGTAGTAGTAGTCTACTCTTTATAGCATATAGCCTGCCTCTAGTCTAAATGTCTATCTTTAGAGGATGACTTTGCAGCATGAATATTGTTTGGGATTCGGCAAGCACGCATTAGTTATTGAAAGTGAAACACGGATTCGAAGTTTCCCCTCTGGTCGTGCGCAGTTCACTCGGTGTCGCGGGCAGGGGTGGTTACCCCTAACCCCCCCGACCCTTTCTTATTATTATTACTATAACGTTACTACTTTATAATAAAGGCATTCGTTTTGTGGCATTAACATTATATAGTTATACGTTCAATAACATCAGCGTATTTACCAAGGCAAGCAATACTCTATTCATATCTCAGTTCCTTTCTTTGCTCAGAGCGTGCTGCTGAGTTGTCCCATTCTGCGGTCTGTTAATAAAGTTTTCAATCAGACAAGTGTATAGAACGAAGGGCTTTTATTATAACATTCGTTGCAGACAGTAAAATCATTATGTCTCGTTTAGTACTCCTGAAGAGCGATGGTAGTCCACTCCGGCGGAGAGTTAAAGCTAACGTTATTAGCCGTGTTGTGATGAGCTGACATTCAGGACGTAAAAAACGTGTGACGCGTCTCTCTTCTGACCAATCAGTGGTCTGCAATGTTTCACGTGACTTTTCTGGTACCCAATAGGGTCGCTTGGAATCTCGATAGAGGAGTAGGGTATATCTGCAGAGCCGCAAGCCCAACGAGAGGAGGGTAATTTATTATTATTATTATAAAAAACAGCGGTGACGCGGTATTCAGCCTACTCTGCGGTGGCCGTGATGTAACAGCGATACCGCGGTTCCCAACGGGAACCGGTTTTCGATTCCCATCCCTACCTAGCACTGAACATGCTCCTCCTGTCAGCCAAGTTTGTGTATAGTGGGTGGGAGCGGTTTTCCCTGATGGCCGCCCAGGAGTTCAAAACTTTTAATCCCTATCCGATCAGATTTTTAAATCCCATTTTTTGTGATCCAGGATCAGACAACTCTGCCAGATTTTGTACCGGTATTTCAAAGCAATCCAGGATAGGATCACCCTGATCCAGATTCAGACTTTTCAAGATTACTAGATCCTGAATATCAGTGCTTTAATCCTACTGGTCTCCAGCTAGTGGATATGGAAAAAAGGAAGACAAGGACCACATTGCAAAGACATCTATAATGTCTAATTATATTGTTAAATACATAAAGGACATAAAATCATAACGGCAATGAATGGGATCGTCTCCGGTTACATGCCTGACAAGTAAAATGTGGATTCCGGACTCTTTTTTTCCCATCCATTTCATTCAGTCCAATCCAATGAGTGCAATACCATCCGGAGAGACGATAGGGGGCGGTATTTTCCCTGTTCGAGCTCAGATAGATCCCCACTGGTAACGTGAGGCTAGATTGAACAATTAAATAACGAGATTTCTCGTTCTTGGCACTCAACGCATGGCATGAACTAACAAGATTTCTCGTGGCTGGCACTCAAAGTGTTAATGTGACCAAACCTTTTTTAAATAAAATTGATTTGCCATGAAGGCTAAAATTGTGTATTATTTCAGTTAACAAACTTTGCCATCTTATTTATATTGAAACATATTTAAATAAATTGTATAATAGTACATTTAGCTCTGGTAATTCACTGGAAATCCACCCCTCTGGTCGGATCAAGAGAATCCAGTGTTTTGGGATCAAACTGATCCAAATCCTGTGTTGTCGGTTTGAACTATACTACCCGTTTTGAAGATTTGATCCAGATTAAAGCTTGGATTTGATTTCCTGATCTGATCGGATATCAAAGTGATCCTGATCCTGTTTTTTTGTTTTGAACTATCCAAAATCCCAATCTGATCAGATAGGGATTACAAATTTTGAACAAGCCATCTTCTTCCATTTTGCAATCCGCGCCTGAAATCTCTTCACCTCAGATTCCACAGCGTCCGTATGAAACACAGTGCACTGTGGGTTAAATCGGGCCTTGAGGCAAAGGTAATTTGCCTTGATGATTTTGGAATCGTTTCAGCTCCAACTGCAACCCATTCTTTGAACTGCAGTGGAAATATGCTGGTCTAGCTCATATGCACAAAATATCTGTGACAGCCGACAATGAAGCATATTTCACAGTATAATAAGTTACTAAAGTGAAACCCACTCGTCAGACCAAAACAAAAAAGGAAACAAAGCGCAATACCAAGCAGGGCTCTTTCACCTAGAGGTCGCTGTTTGACAGCATTACAGATTATAGCCTACATTTAATGACTCAAGCGTGTGTGCTTTTTTCATATTACTGAAATGATGTTGGTGTTCGAGTTAAATTAATATTGCTTTGGCAAAGTGATTGTTATTGGAGGCGAACGTGGGTGTAGCAAATGTTTTTGTTATCAGAGCTTGGTTTGAGTATAAACTGTATTGGAGGTAGAATTTAGAATTGTAGTCAAATTTATTTTAAATCTGGCTATTTTTTTTATACCACCAGCAAGTGTACAGAATGTAGTTACTATACTGTGTACACAGGTAATATTTGGAGACTGTTTGAAAAAATGGATAGCGCCCAACCCTAATGGACGGCCCAGTTGGCAATCAAAGCCCTAAACCTGGCAGTGTTGGTATCATTCTCCACACTGAGCTGCAAAGATAATGCCTTTTACAAACCTCACACCATCCTGCATGTGCTGGTACTGGTTCCTGTATGTGCTGAGGAAACAGCTATTGATTAAGATATTTCTTACAGATTTTATTTTTATCTGACTGACCACCAACATCTATATTTCTCTTCTCCGGGCAGTGGAGCTGCCAGGGGCAATGCAATGATAGGCCAATTGAAGACCAAGACAGCGGTCAGTCCCCGGTCACCATACTGCTGTCGTAACGTTGTGGTGAACAGCGAAAGCCTTCAATACCATCCGTCAAGTCTGGTCAGTTTCTTTTTTTTACAGAGATCAATCCAGGGGCTAAACTGTCGGGGGCAGGGGCCTGGTACAGTACAGCCCACAGGCCATCAGTTGCCTATCTCACAGCCTATTAGCTATGAGTCCAACTATGAGTAATTTTTTCAACTAGTAAAATGAGACAAAGGCAGAAAGTGTTAGACTAACTGACACAAATCAGGTAGGTTCAATCTATAATGTCAAATCATCTTGTGATCTTTTGCTTAGTTAAGAGAGACTAACATTACATTTATATCCGGCCACATCGATGCATCTTCATTAGTCAAATAGATATCAAATTGCATCTTTGTTTTGGGCGGGGTTGATTGTATGATCCTTGTGTATTGTGGCTTCTGGCTCGTGTAGAAGCCTACATTTACACTTGACCAATTTGTGGCCCCAATGCGTCTCAAACCACCTGCCGAAGTGGTTTGAGAAAACAAGATTTAAATCCTAGCCCCAATGCATCTTGGTTGCATTGTTACACTTGGCTCTACAGCTGTCTGACGTGCGTAAAGTGGCCAAGTGGAAATGAGGTATGGCTAGTGAGTCAGGGGTGCAGCGGTACTTGCTATCGATCGACCGATAGTTAAAAGGACTCTGAATTGGTATCGGCTGTGAGAAAGTGGCATAAGTGCACTCCTACAAACAGGCGATCATATAGGCCTATCTTTTATTTTGTTGCACTCTACGTCTGGCTGGAGAGTAACCTTTACTAAATTAACCAGTGTTCTATCCTGGTATGAAAACGTTGGGTTTTCTTTTCACTTACCATAGTCTGATGCCAAACAAACTGTTTTGGCTGATGGCTGGTCCCATTTAAGTGTCAAACTCAAAACATTTTCTGTCCAGTATATTTTATATTTTTAGGTCATTCAGATTCATCACTAATGATAGGCTATAAATTACACTCGTCACTGTGTCCTTTATGAAAAGGCTGGTTGGCCCTCTCTGACAGAGAGGCATAACAAACACTGGTATTTGGTCTTTTGGTCTTATTGGTTAGCTACCTCCTTATATTACATCATTATTGGAATGGAATTTTGGAACCTATGGAACCCGTTCTATAGTGACTGGCTGGTCCTTAAGGTCCCCCGAGTTTGCTCAGAACAGGGTAAATCTGCTATTTGCTATGATGCCCCTATCTCATGGAATGAACAGTTTAAAACCTTGATCTACAACCATTCTCCATCAAGTTGTATGCGTTTTAATTTATTTGTTATCATTGATCTTTGCCTCGTCTTGTCTCTTTATTTTATATGCTTTTTTGGTTCTTATTTCTGAATGTACACTTGATGTGACCGTAAATTGGGGAAACCTCAGTTTCCTTTCGAGTGTAAATAAAAGGTTTGAAAATTAAAATGTCCTTGTATTTTCCTTGTGCAATATCTAGTGGGTGTCTTTGTTTGCAAGCTACTGGTAGCCAAATCAACTTTGGTATGCAGTTGTTCCTGTTTCAAACATAGAGGGGGAAAAAGCATGGAATATGAAGATATGATGATCTTCTCATTCCAGCATCTATGCCACAACGAACTCCCATGGATATCCCATGCAACTCACCCTTCTTCTCAATACATCCCTAGTACCAAGTGTCCACACTTAGTTATAAATGACGTCATTCTCCTCCCCAGAAGAGCCCTTGATAAAAAAGAGTTTGGCCACTATAGGCGCCATATTACTGCCCGTTATCTGGAACTAAGCAGTAGAATTGGTGGCAAATATTAAATATTGCCCTCAATACAGCCAATGCCAGAAATTCTTAAAAAGAAGGTTCCTTATAATTGTATGTTACTTAACAATGCCGCGTAGCAGGCCTGCGGGGGTAACGTGTCAAAACTGCAACGACCTAAACAAAAGATATTAATCTTTGACCAAACTCTGCTTATCAACGGCTCTGATCCTCGGCGGTTTCTCGCGGAATGTTTCTATGGCAGCCGCGGATCACGGCGGCACACCATCATCTACGGCATCGAAAGGCGTTCAACTGAACTTTCCAGCAAGTTTCCTTTGGTATAAAGACACCCTTCGCCGATACAAACAATGATTTTTCCGCATGAAACTTAACATTATCTTTTTTAAATTCCAGGGGATAAATACATACTTTCGGGAGACAGAGGCGCGAGACATGCGTCTTGTGTGTTGCACAAAACTTCTGTTTAGCAGCAGGTTAAATATAACGCATACTGTACATAGTGACCTTTAAATTCATAAGTTAACCTACCTTTAACGCTGTACAATAAAAGGTAAAATACGGCAATCTTGCGCTGGTGCCAGGGGTAATTCCAGTGACCAGACGATAACATGTTTCCAAGCAGTGTCGTTTCTTCTACACGGTAGCGCGCGACACCGTTATCTGCCGAACTGTGGCACCTCCTCGGCAACCGCTCTGAACGGCCTGCGGACGGTACCATTACACGACACGAAGCAGGGGAGGTCAGCTCACCTGACAGAAGCGAAACGAGTAGTCATTTATATAGTCCACCCCCCAACAAATGGTCGACTGTCCTATTTATATACATTACGTCATTCTTTGAAAACTATTTTTTTACAGTCTGGAAACCTGATTGTGCTTATCATTTATTTGTTTTACCTCGTCTGCTGCCTGTTTCTCTATAAGATAGATACATTTTTGTGATACCTCAATTCCTACATTATATACGGTCCATTAATAGCCGACCCTACAGTAAGGTTGTTTGTTTAAACAACTGACTGCTAGACATCTACAATTTGCATAGATTTTGTCACCAAATCTCAAGAAATGTATCTTTTGACTGATGCAACCCATTATTAGTCAAGCCCCGTCATTCTAAATGTTGTAGGCTTTCTCCCAAGTCTCAGTTAGTTTCTGGCTTGTAGCAGTGGTCTTAATTGATTGATTGAAAAGTTTATTAACAGATTGCAGAATGGGTACAGTACAGTACAGCTCAATACATACAATTGTTAAGGGGATGCAGACCATAGAAAGACTTTCGTCTTGTTTATATCAGGGTCCCCCATTTTCAATTCATCATAACATATATGACACACACGACATACAGATAGACAGTACTGCTACATCTATACATTTATGACATACCAGATTTGCAAATACAGTACTGTTTGTGATACAAAAAGTGTCCAGAAAAGAGTGTATACATTTGACGTAGAAACTGTAGGCCTACATTGGAGGAGGTTGGGTAGGTGGGGTGGGGTTGGTGGGGGGGGGGGGGGGGGGTTGGGTAGGGGGTGGGTGGGTGGGGGACACTGTACACTGTACATTGGAATACTGACAAAGCCATACTTGGTCATTTACTGTACAACTGGTTTAGGACATTTGTAGGGGCCAGTTTCGAATTGCAGTCTCTCGTAGGTGTTCTTTGAGAGTGTTTTTGAAAGTGGGTAGTGATTCACATTCCTTTACAGCTTTGGGTAGGGTGTTCCACATTGATGTGGCATAATTGCTAAACGTGTTTAGTCCCTTGTTTGAGCCGAATCTGGGTTTAACATGATTTGTGGAGCTCCCTCTGGTGTTGTGATCGTGGTATTCACTGACCTTTGGGAAGTATTTTGACATGTACATGGGTACCTTGGTCGTGTAGTGTATCTTGTAGACCAGGCCCATTGCAAGTTGCTGTACTCTGTCGTCTACTCTAAGCCATCCTAGGTTGTCAAAGTGTGCAGGGGTGAGGTGGGTTCTAGGAGTCAGGTCAAGCAGTAGTCTGACTAGTTTGTTTTGAGATGTTTGTAATTTGGTTTTTAGTGCCTTTGAGGTGCTTTGGTACCATGAGGTGCAAGCATAGTCGTAGTACCCTTGAATGAGTGCTCCTGCCAGAGTCTTCAGGGTATTCTTGTTTACCAGAGAGGAGATCCGGTACAAGAATCGAGTTCGTTGGTTGACTTTTTTGACGTTGGTCAGCCCAATATAATCAAATATTAAAATAATGCAATTATGGTTTTGGGCGCCAGACAGGCTAAACCTGTCAACAAATGAAATAAGCTAAAATAAAGATTACTGTCATCTACCGGTTAGCTCAGAAGTAACCTCCACTACAAAAAAAAACTGCTTGTGATAACGTATTGTAACGGTATTGAAGAAGAGGCAGGCAACAGTAGTACTGTAGTATATACTACTGTATTCAAGTCAAGTAAAACAAATCACGGTTCAATAAGGAAAATCAGTAAATTAGATCATCATTAGTGTGTGTGTGTGTGTGTGGGGGGGGGGGGGGATGGTAGCAGGCTGGGGGTAGGCTGAAGTGGTGGTTGAGGAGAGCTTGGAGATTGTTTGTAGGGGAAGCCAGGAGAACAGGGATAATGGAGACCTTGAGTGATTCAAAGAGCAATGTGGTCAAGTCATCCTTGTGTGGTCAAGGGTATTTGGGGGTTTGAAGACTGGAGACAGTTCAATAATAATAATAATAATAATAATACATCTATTTTATATAGCGCTTTTCCAGATGCTCAAAGACGCTTTACATGGGTAGAAGAAACAAAACTATGGCAAAACAAAAACAGAACAAAAATAATACATGACAAAATAAAATAAAACGACAGAATTAGAGGTCAAAAGCAAGATTGAATAGGTTTAAGGGCTGATTTAAAAGATCTCAGGGTGTTTGCATCACGGATATGGCTGGGGAGGGCATTCCAGAGGGAGGGGGCAGCAGCAGCAAAGGCCCTGTCGCCCCAGGTCCGGAGCTTGGTCGTGGGAGGTGTTAGGAGGTTGGCATCAGCAGACCTAAGGCGACGGGTGGGCGTATGACGGTGGAGGAGGTCGGACAGGTAGTGAGGGGCAAGGTTGTTGAGGACTTTAAATGTGATGAGAAGTATTTTAAATTGTATCCTGTATTTGATCGGAAGCCAATGGAGGTCGTGGAGGACAGGGGTGATGTGATCAGAGTGACGGGTGGAGGTGAGCATGCGGGCAGCAGAGTTTTGGACATATTGGAGTTTATTGAGGATAGTGTTTAGTGAGCCGTAGAGGATGTTGTTACAGTAATCCAGTCTTGATGAAATGAATGCATGAACCAGTGTTTCAGCAGCGGAGAGTGATAGGGAGGGGCGGAGACGAGCAATGTTCCGGAGGTGCCGTTTTTGTTATGTGGTTCACATGGGGGAGGAAAGAAAGGGTGGAGTCCAGGATGATGCCAAGGTTACGGACGTGAGTGGAGGGGGTGACAATGGAACCATCAATATTTAGGGAGAAATCCTGAGTGTGGCTGGTGAGGGAGTTTGGACCGATAATGATGATTTCTGATTTATTGCAGAGTCGGCAGAGTATGTCGTTGGTGACCTTTAGATGTGCGGTTTCGGTGCTGTGTCTGGTGCGGAATCCGGATTGAAAGGTATCATATGAATCACATATCATCAATGAAGTAGTTGAAGTGAAAAGGAAGGTGATAATTGACAGAATATTTAACCTTCCACAAATAAATCAGCTTGGCAGCACTGTGTCTTCTCTTCAATGGTGATGCAGGGATCTCTGACCGGCCATATCATGTGCCACATGATACATGATAACACATGATAATTGTGTTACAGATTCCTCCAAACCGACTTGTTAATGTTGCTTTCTTTGTTTCTTTAACTCGTCTCTGTCTTTTTCTTGCTCTCACTCCACTCTGCTCTCTTGCTCTGCTCCCTTGCTCTGCTTACTTGCTCTGCTACTCAATCAACAGCTGAGGGCTTATATGGCAATTAGACTGCTCATCTTAAGGCGAGCCACTGCAGGTGAATAGTCAAATATACTTTTTTTGTTGATTTTGAGATTTTGTTATATTTTGCTTCCTAAACATGTCTTCTATGAAACTATTGACAATAAAACGTCAATAACATACATTTAGTTGTTTATTTTACATCATTTTGCCTTATTGCATCCATAATTGTGCACATATTTAATGGGGAAGTGCCTCATTTGCATATATAAACATACATTTCAGAAAACTTGCAATATATTTTTTCTTAGTTTATATGTACATAACAAATTGGGAAAGTTTCATAGTGATATCTATTCAAATATTTTTTGCCTATTAGGGGGTACTACACTGTACTACACTGTTTGTAGCCTGTGTGTAGTTCTGTTCAGTTCAATAACATCATTATTATTATTATTCAGTTATCAGGCATGTGTTTAGGTTGTCTATTACTAATGGTTTGATTAGGTATTGTGTTTGTAAATATCTGTTTAAAAAAAAAAGTATGGCATTTTACAATACAGAACTTTGAATGCGTTTTCCCAAAAATGAGTTTTAAGAGTTTTTCCTCATACTCTGAGCCAGAAATCTCCACTTCAGTAGCACTCACATACACCAACACTTCCAGTTCTATTCATATATATGTTCTGAAGGTATTTACAGAAGGGTTTGTTGATATCGCATTCATACCCTGATTTATATCACATTTTATTCCTAAAAACATGGCGAAATATGGAATTTTACCATAAAAATTGACTGAATGGAGTATTTTCTGATTTATGGAGTGATAAAAAGAGATATCCAAAATCCCCTCTGTAATAACCTTTGGCTCTAATATGTCAACAAAATGAAACTATAATTTAGAAAATTGCTTTATCCAATGTTCAGATTTCTGTCCTGGAATTATATGCAAATTAGTGCATATTTAAGTAGATCATGCCTCATTTGCATATTTAAACATACAATTTCAGAAAACTTGTAATACAAAAAAGTCTTGTCTTAATATAAGTAATCAACTGGGGAAGTTTCATTGTGATATCTATTAGTACATTTTTTTACCCTATTCACCTGCAGTGTCTCCCCTTAAAGGGCGAATAGGCCACCAATAGGCCACTCTGCTACAGGCTTTGGGACTGGGTTGATCATGTAGCCTACATTAAACTGTCCTACTCTATATGAATATGGTGACATAGTCTAGATTAGAATGAATACTGGAACATCTAGATACATGAATTGGGTGGTGTTGCCTTGAAGCTTTGCGCCTGGTAAATCAACAGTGAATCATTGTGATTTACCTAAACTCAGTTGGAACCCAGTGGTTCACAACCTGGGAGTTGAAAAAACATACAAATAGCCTACATACTCATTTTCTTAATCCTTGGTATATAATGAATCCTCCTCCAATAATGAATCAAGTTAAACAAGCATCCCTCTGTTTTTAGGGATTGATTGCAAATTGTATTAACACTTTGATCGCCATGGTTAAATTCATAATTTACCATCCCTAGCCAGCTCTATTTGTCTATGGAGAAGTTCCCCTTTGCAGGGCTATAACTTTTTAAATTCTATTGCTAAATTGACATTATTATGGCCCATTCAATGTCCTATATCCATTGTTCAGGGTGTAGCAACGTTATACTTTTTCATTCACATATTCATACTAAAATATGGTCTAAAGTATAAGTATGTTTTTATCGTTTTCTGCAGCTTTCTCCAGAACTTGATTTATAGCCCCAAATGCATTATATTGATGATCAAATACAGTTTGGTAGCGATCAGTGCCAGATGAAAAATGTCAACTGGAGGTACTTCTAGAAGTTACTACGTATCATCTGATATTGACCGGATGGGCGGGGGGTCGTTTATAATTCCGTGGGCAACGTTATATCATTCATCTAGGGTGGGTCATATGATCATCAGATCAGTTAGTATAGAAGACGTTAGAAAATAACGTTGAAACTCACCGTATCTTCCTCGCGCCGTTGGACGATCAGCTTGGAGTAGACAGTTTTCGATTATGGGATGTTGATTTAGATGAACCATCTCCAGGTTGTATAATACTATATACGTCCAAATAACGTTGTTTATTGAGTTAGGGCGAGCGACTGATTATCCAGTGTGTTGAGATGGAGTCCGGCTAACGATCGCGAGTGCCCGGACGAAATATGGATGAGCACTTCCTGTTTGGCGCGTCACGTCCTGTTGGCCGATCTGCCGATCGGCCACCAGATGGCGCTCTTGAACCGTTAGACAGTTGAGTGGAGCTCACCAGTACATCTCATGTCTCCGGAGGAGAAATATGATTTCGATCACAGATTTTTGAAATATTGATATCAAAGACGAGTTACGGCGTCTTCGGCAGAATGAGCATGGCGAGCAAAGACGAGTTACGGCGTTCCCGGCGATTAAAGTGTTAACAGATTGCAGAATGGGTACAATACAGTATGGCTCAATACACACACAGTTATTAACGCTAACATTGAAGTGGATGGTGGGCATTCAAGCGGTAAATCAAGATTAAGCTTGGGCTCTGAAAGTGTTAAGGGGATTGTTACGGACGGTGTCCTTATGTATGTATATAGAGGGAGTAATGTATGTTATCTGTTGTATATATAGGCATGTTTTGTTTGTTGTTGTTTTGTCTCCCTCTTGTGTCTACATATCCCCATTCTCAGGTGTCTCCCAGTCCCAGTTGCAGCAGCAGCTGGTCAATCAGCAACTCACCCCAGTGCAACGGCAGGTGAAGCTGATTCTGCAATCAACATCCACTCTCCCTTCATATACCCATTTTGTGTCTGTTAGGGAGCTCCCTGGTTCGTTTGGTTGTGGTGTGGTAACTATACTTGGTCTGTGTGTGGTGGTAATTATACTTGGTCTGTGTCTGTGTGGGAGCTCATCTTTGTGTGTCTTTGGTATAGAGCTGGTGAAGGCTCTGGCACTTTGTGCTGTCAGTTAGTTTAGGACTTTAGTATAGTTTTGTGCTGTTTGTGTTCTGTAGAGCTGTGGCCTGTTTGGCATTAGTTTGGTATTTGTACATTTCTGTTTTGTTCCTAACTTGTGTATATTTATTCCTCGTCACCCAGCCTATGGTGATTGTTTTTCTTGTTTATTAATCTTTTGTTTTGCACACAGGGACATTGAGGACAAGAAGATACCCTGGGTCTACATTTTGCATCACGTAGGTCAGCGGTTCTCAACTGGTCTAGCCTCGGGACCCAACATTTTCCGTCATTAAGTCGCGACCCACATTTTTTAACCACTATGATTTATAAAAAAATAATAATAATCAGTAATACACAATCTTTCATGCACTGTTAAAAACATGAAATAAACACAAAAAAGTGCAACAAAAGTGCAACTAGGGCTAAAAACCCAATGAAATAAAATAATAATAAATAATATGCTTCTTAGCATATTTCTTATCTTAACATAACAGACCTACGTTTGGGGGAACTAATGGGATAACTGGGGTTGCAACAAAAGTACAACTAGGGCTAAAAACACAATGAAATAAAATAATAATAATAATAATAAATAATATATCCTTCTTAGCAGACTTCTTAGCTTAACATCCCATGGAACTAATGGGATAACTGGGGATGTTGTTTGCTCCTGACAAGAGTCTCAAAGTCTGGGGTGATGGTAGACAAAGCAACTCTGAGGTCATGCTCAATGTCCAATCTGTTCCTCTGCTTTGTCTTCAGCTGGACCAGAGCTGAGAAGCCACTTTCACAAAGATAGGTAGTGCAAAAAAAAGTATAAAAAAATATTTTTTTTCTTTAACTTTTTTCTTTTTCTTTTTTACACACTTTACACCCACTCAAAATGGCCCCGCGACTCACTTTTGGGTCGCAACCCACCAGTTGAGAAACACTGACGTAGGTGACCTACTGTTTTTTTTTGATCCACTTTTTCTCCCATTTTCTATATTTTCTCCCATCCCAATTTCGTATCATCCAATTCAACCCTCCCCTGTCACGAACGCTGTTTCTTGCCTCCCACAAGCCGGCTGCAGTGAGGACTAAGTCATACATAGCACAAGTCCCCTCCGGTACTTGAGGTAACAGCAGTCGCATCTTTTCACCTGCGCAGCTCGACCTCTCAGTGTCGAGGAGTAACGCGTGGGAGGCTCACGCTGCCCCCGACACTTCCTGATTCTACTGCGCAGGCGCACCAACCGACTTGTAGGAGTCGCTTGTTCACAACGTTCGATCCCCACCCTTCAGTTTTTCCCTCCCCGTAATACGGCCAATGTGTATTACTGCGGACGACCAGCCAAACTGAAAAACAATGTGGAGAGCTGGATTCGAACACGCGAATCCTAGCGTCTCCACACTGGTGGCGAGTGCCTTAGACCACTACACCACCTAGCCGCCCTGTAGGTGACCTACTGTTAAAGACACCAGCTTTAGAAGTGAGCACCACCACCTGTACTTTGGGGCGTCCGCGCCTGTAAGGGGGGGTGGGCTTTTATTTCTTTTTGATATTTCATTTGGTGCTCACTGGTAAGTCCTCCTTGCTCTCTGTGTTGCTGATTTGAATTTTGTGAAATAAATATTATTATTTTGCAAATTGTCTCCTGAGGTTTTGTGTCACTGAACCCTCACCTACCCTGTCTGTGGCCTTGTGTTGTGTCTCCCCACTGGGGTACGTAACATAAATGGGGGCTCGTTAGTGGGCAACAGACAGTTGGTGTTGGTGTGCGGTGGGCACGTTGGATAGGTTGGTTTTTGGTAGTAATTTGATCTGTGTATGTATGCGCTGGTGTCTCTTTGTAGACATGACGTCTTTTAGTGTGGAGGAGTTTCTGAGTGATCCCTCAGTTGATCATTTGGATCAGTGTAGGAAGGAAGATCCATGTGCTATCGCCTCACATTTTCAGGTCAGCCTTGCAAAGAGTCTGGCGAAGGCTGACCTGAGAGAGGAGGTAGTACGGCTACTGGTGTATAAGAAGGTGCTCGGTGCAGGTGAAGGTGCGTCTGCTATTCCTTCTCGTTCTGGCTCAGACGAGGATCAGGAGGAAGGAGTAGCTGAGATGGTAGAACCACTTACAGACGGGTTGGAGGATAGGCCTCCCCTCCCGTCTCCAATGCCCAGACGTGCTTCACCCTTCCCTAGTGGGAGTACTGGGGAGGAGGACAGTCTTAAATTGAGTTTAGCACGGTTGCAATTTGAGGAGAGGAAGGAGGAGAGAGAGAGAGAATATAGTCATCGGTTAGCTATTAGAAAAATGGAGCTGGACACTGAGAACCGCCGGTTGGAGGCTGATATAACCACCGGGTAGACGCAGAGGTTAAAATGAAGCAGCTGGAGCTCGAGGCTGCTAAAGCTGGGAGTCCTGAGATTTTGTCTGCCCTCCCTCTCAGTGACAGTTTGTCTTATGACGCAATTAAGTCGGCTGTACTTCGAGCCTCTGAACTAGTGCCAGAGGCATATAGGCAAAAATTCCGAGCTCACAAAAAGTTGCCTGGCAGGACTTTTGTGGAGTTCGCTCGTGAGAAGGAGTCTCTGTTTTTTCGGTGGTGTAAGGCGAGTGACGTGTCTGATTTTAATGCACTGTCTGTAGGAGCCAAATCCTATGATGGTAAATTGTATCTTTATTGCCCCCTTAGAAATATAGTTTATTATGGTATTCGTGCTTTGTGTTTATTAATATTTGTCAATGAATTCCAAGATGGAGACTTACCTGGTCAACTCTCCTTTTTTCCCACGTTCCCCCTAACCACTCCTATAACATGGCAGGTGATTTAGAGTTCATGCAGGCCCAGGTATAGTGGTACCATATAGTTTTTGACCGCACTCAATTCGCATTTGATTGACAGTTTACGTTCATTTACATAACCCTTTTTGTTTATTTTATAGTGGTAGGCAGCTATTGGGGCTGTTGTGACTTGCTTCCCAATAAATCCTGTTTGTTTTGAAAGTACATTGAAGCAGCGTCATCTTTTCTTTTGGATTGCAATTCGGAGCGTGTCGGACTAAACAACGCATTACCTGGAGCCTCAAGGCAACTGTGGTTCGTATGATTGCCTATACACTGTCTGAGTTACTGTTGCTGGAGGAGTTGACTGAATGACCGTTTGGCTACATATCTGAATGAGCAAAAAGTGGGTACGTTGGCTGATTGATTGATTGATTGAAAAGTTTATTAACAGATTGCAGAATGGGTACAGTACAGTACAGCTCAATACATACAATTGTTAAGGGGATGACCAGAGAAATACTTTAGTCTTGTTTACATCAGGGTCCCCCATTTTCAATTCATCATAACATATATGACATACATGACATACAGATGGACAGTACTGCTACATCTATATATTTATGACATATCAGATTTGCAAATACAGTACTGTTTGTGATACAAAAGTGTCCAGAAAAAGAGTGTATATACATTTGGCATAGAAACTGTACATTGGAGGTGGGGGGGGGGGGGGGGGGTTGGGTAGGGGGGACACACACATTTTATACTGTACATTGGAATACTGACAAAGCCTTACTTGGTCATTTACTGTACAACTAGGTTAGGACATTTGTAGGGGCCAGTTTCGAATTGCAGTCTCACGTAGGTGTTTTTTGAAAGTGGGTAGTGATTCACATTCCTTTACAGCTTTAGGTAGGGCGTTCCACATTGATGTGGCATAATTGCGAAACGTGTTTAGTCCCTTGTTTGAGCCGAATCTGGGTTTTACATGATTTGTGGAGCTCCCTCTGGTGTTGTGATCGTGGTATTCACTGACCTTTGGGAAGTATTTTGACATGTACATGGGTACCTTGGTCGCGTAGTGTATCTTGTAGACCAGGCCCATTGCAAGTTGCTGTACTCTGTCGTCTACTCTAAGCCATCCTACGTTGTCAAAGTGGGCAGGGGTGAGGTGGGTTCTAGGAGTCAGGTCAAGCAGTAGTCTGACTAGCTTGTTTTGAAACGTTTGTAATTTGTTTTTTAGTGCCTTTGAGGTGCTTTGGTACCATGAGGTGCAAGCATAGTCGTAGTACCCTTGAATGAGTGCTCCTGCTAGAGTCTTCAGGGTATTCTTGTTTACCAGAGAGGAGATCCGGTACAAGAATCGCGTTCGTTGGTTGACTTTTTTTATTACATTGGATGCCATTTTGTCACAGGAAAGATTAGCCTCTAGGATGGAACCCAGGTAGGTAATTTCATCTTTCCTTGTGATAATATTGTCACCCACTGTAACCGAGAAGCCGTCGGTCTTGCTGAGTTTGTTATTTGAACCGAAGAGAATGGACTCTGTTTTGCCCATGTGTAATGATAGTTTGTTGTCGGCGAGCCATATGCAGATTTTGCCTAGTTCCGAGCTGAGGGCCTTTTCAACCTGTAACTTGTTCTTGTCAGAGACCAGCAGGGCTGAGTCGTCCGCAAACAGGAACAAGTTGCAGTCACAAGCTGACAACATGCCATTTGCATAAATTAGGAATAGTAGCGGTCCTAGTATGCTTCCTTGTGGAACACCACAGCTCACTGTGAGGGGGGGGGGGATAGAGTACCGTTTACCTCCACCATCTGTTCCCTCCCCTCCAGGTAGGATTGTATCCAGCTCACTGATAAACTATCAAAACCAATTGCTTTTAGCTTGTCAATCAGAATGGTGTGATTGACAGTGTCGAAGGCCTTTTGTAGGTCCAGCATGACCATGCCGCAGTATTTGCCCGCGTTCACCTCTTGTTTGATGTGGTCGTTCAAGTAGAGAAGGCACGTGTCAGTGGAGTGGGATGTTCTGAAGCCAGATTGGAATTCGTAGATTAGATTTTTTTCCGCAAAGTACTTTTCGATCTGTTCGTATACTATTTTTTCCATGACTTTCGAGATGGATGTAAGGATAGAAACAGGGCGGTAGTTGCCCGGGTCTAATTTGCTGCCCTTTTTGTGCAGGGGTGTTACTCTCGCAATTTTGAAGTCCTTGGGGACGTGTCCCTGTTTTATGGAGAGGTTTATTATGTGTGTGATGACTGGGGTGATGGCTGCTGCTGAGTCTCTGAGGAATTTGGAGGGGATGTTGTCATGGCCAGTGGCCTTGTTTGGTTGGAGGGCGCTCAGTTTTTTGAGTACCTCATCTGTAGTTACCATTTCCAGTTTGAAGTAGTCTTTGTGGACGCCTAGGTTCTTGTAGTATGCTACTATGTGTTCTACCCCATACTGCCCTGAGTGGTAGGCTCAGGCTGCAGTACTCGCTGACGAGTTTGTGCTAACTCATCGACAGTCGTTTGGTACTCTCCGACATGAGGGTAGGACCTTTTATCCCTCTGCTCACACTCCAGCTAGGTCACACGTTAGTCCGCCGCAGATCCGCTGCAGTGGCTATGTTGGACAGACTAGTCCGCCCCGCTCAGTGTCTCCCCGCTACAGGGAGGAGCGGGAGTGTTTTTACTGTCATCAGGTGGGCCACATTATAAGTGACTGTGTTGTTTTGAGACGCAAGGAGCAGTCTCAGACAGATGGACGACCTAAAGCAGTTGGTTTGGTCCAGACAGTGTGTGACATACCAGGTCCCAGTTACGATCCGTTTATGTCGGACGGGTTGGTTTCGCTCAGTGGCAGTGAGTTGGACCAGCGTCCAGTATGCATACTGCAGGATACTGGGGCAGCACAGTCATTTATCGTATCAGACATGTTACCGTTTTGTGATGAGTCATCGACTGGCTCTAGTGTGTTGGTGCAGGGGATCGGCATGGGCTTTGTGTCGGTGCCCCTCCATCAGACACATTTAACCTGCGGGTTGGCAAAGGGGGTGTTCAAGGTGGGCGTGCGCCCATCATTACCAGTGGGAGGTGTCACCTTTTTTTAAGGTAATGACATCGCTGGTGGCAGAGTTATGCCATGTGTTAACGTTTTGGATCACCCTACTGTTTTGTGCCCTGATGTGTTTGCTCCGTTGCTCCCTGAGGTATTGCCAGTGTGTACGGTCACCCGTGCTCCACAACCTGTAGTTGTGACGAGTGACAGGGTGACGATTCGGCGGGGTACACTAGCCTCTGAGGCAACACGGTTACCCAGGACTCGTGGTAAGCTGGTAGTTGCCCAGAGTGAAGACGCTGGTTTGGCCACATATTCAGTTACTGCTCCTGCTCCAGGGATAGCTGGAAGCAGAGAGGTGGTCAGTTCTGTTGTGAATAAAATTCTGTCAATAGGCGGCCCTTTGAGGCTGTTAAGGAAGCAGCTGATGGGAGAGACTCTTCACAACAAACCTCAGGTGAGGGGTTTGTTGTCTTGTGTGTGCAGGCTTGAACAGTGGCTGCATGAGGCTAGTGCTGTCTCTGGGGGGGGGGGGGTCTCTCTGCTGCTCAGTGTATTGTGACGCTGCATTTTGTGCTGTGCTGTGTGGACTTTCTCACATTGTATTATGTGTTTTTCTTTGTGAGGAGGAAGAGGGCAGCAGTCTGCCATTGTGCGTTTTAACCGTGGACCATCCCTCTGTTTTTTTTTGTGAGGTGCCTTCTCAGACCACGGTCTTAATACTTTTGATGTTGGCGTTGGGACTGCTGTACCCCTGGACATTTTGTGTCAACAGCACCCCTGATCATATCAAATGCTACCAAGAGAGGTATGAAGAAGCGGAAGGTGATGGTCTGGTTGGTTGATGGCAGTGGTGGATGTTTTGTTTTGTGTTATGATGTGTGTTCTTTGGGAAAAACAAATGGGGGACTTGGATTGTATGTTGTGTTGTCGCCAGCCATGGGCTGACTCTTTATGGGGGGGGGGGGGGGGTTACGGACGGTGTCCTTATGTATGTATATATATAGAGGGAGTAATGTATGTTATCTGTTGTATATATAGGCATGTTTTGTTTGTTGTTGTTTTGTCTCCCTCTTGTGTCTACATATCCCCATTCTCAGGTGTCTCCCAGTCCCAGTTGCAGCAGCAGCTGGTCAATCAGCAACTCACCCCAGTGCAACGGCAGGTGAAGCTGATTCTGCAATCAACATCCACTCTCCCTTCATATACCCATTTTGTGTCTGTTAGGGAGCTCCCTGGTTCATTTGGTTGTGGTGTGGTAACTATACTTGGTCTGTGTGTGGTGGTAATTATACTTGGTCTGTGTCTGTGTGGGAGCTCATCTTTGTGTGTCTTTGGTATAGAGCTGGTGAAGGCTCTGGCACTTTGTGCTGTCAGTTAGTTTAGGACTTTAGTATAGTTTTGTGCTGTTTGTGTTCTGTAGAGCTGTGGCCTGTTTGGCATTAGTTTGGTATTTGTACATTTCTGTTTTGTTCCTAACTTGTGTATATTTATTCCTCGTCACCCAGCCTATGGTGATTGTTTTTCTTGTTTATTAATCTTTTGTTTTGCACACAGGGACATTGAGGACAGGAAGATACCCTGGGTCTACATTTTGTATCACGTAGGACGTAGGTGACCTACTGTTAAAGACACCAGCTTTAGAAGTGAGCACCACCAGGCGGTTAGGTGGCCGAGCGGAGATTGCGTTCGTCACCAGCCCCGGAGCTGTGAGCTGGATTCGCCTGTTCGAATCCAGCTCACAGCTCCGGGGTTGTCACCAGCTTGGCTGGCCGTCTGCACTAATACAATTGGCTGTATTAGAGGGTGGGAGAAGCTGGCGGGGTGGGTCCGGGTCGTTGTAAACAGCGACTCCTACAGTTCGGTCGGGGCGCCTGCTAAGCGCGGATAGGACTCGAGGGGGATAGTGTGGTCCTCCCACACGCTACGCCCTCTCGATGAGAATCCGCGCTGCCAGGTGAAAAGAAGCGGTGATTGGCTGGACGTGTGTCGGAGGAAGCACGTGGTAGCCTCCACTCTCCCAGATGATCTGACTGTGGGGGGTAAGTGCGCAGCGACCAGGAAGGGACTAGGAATTGGCATACGACTAACATTGGGATGGGAGAAAATCGGAGGAAAATGGAGGGGGAAAAAGACAAATAAAAAAAAATAAAAAAAAGTGAGCACCACCACCTGTACTTTGGGGCGTCCACGCCTGTAAGGGGGGGTGGGCTTTTATTTCTTTTTGATATTTCATTTGGTGCTCACTGGTAAGTCCTCCTTGCTCTCTGTGTTGCTGATTTGAATTTTGTGAAATAAATATTATTATTTTGCAAATTGTCTCCTGCGTTTTGTGTCACTGCACCCTCACCCCTGTCTGTGGCCTTGTGTTGCGTCTCCCCACTGGGGTACGTAACAGGGATGCAGACCAGAGAAAGACTTTCATCTTGTTTACATCAGTGTCACCCATTTTCAATTCATCATGACATTTATGACATACACGACATACAGGGGCCGCAAACCAAAACGGTTCAGAACCACTTAACAGCCAATGAGGGAACTGGTGCTAAAAGGTGTACTGTGCATAGGGACCTGGTCTCTCCGTATGGAACAAGTCAAGCACTGTGCCTAGTACCCTGGCCACTCTGTAGGGGACAAATCAAGTACTGTGCCTTTGGCCCTGGCCTCTCTGTAGAGGACAAATCAGGTACTATGACTAATGCCCTATCCTCTCTGTAGGGTACAAATCAAGTACTATGACTAATGCCCTAGCCTCTCTGTAGGGGACAAATCAAGTACTGTGCCTCATGCCCTAGCCTCTCTGTAGGTGACAAATCAAGTACTGTGCCTAGTGCCTTGTTACGATTTGGGTAGGTGTGTTGGACCCAGGCAGTGGTGCAGTGCTCATGGGACGCGGTACCACGCCGTTCCACCTCCTTTCTGAGCAGAAGCACGCGCACGCACATGCACGTGCGTGCACAGAAAATGCTTTCACAACTTTCACTCGACTCGTCGTGCCGTGCGCCAAGTACCTGGCTATTTGTCTTTGCATAACAATAGCATAGCAATAGCATAAGAAAGAACAAGAAGAGCAAAACCAAAATACAATCCCTGTACCAATTGGTGGGGGTTTGCTTGAGCTGTGGAACCTCTCACTATGTGAGAAATGGTCCAGACTGGAAGGATGAGACATTTCTTAAGTTGTGCTTCAGAAGGAAACGGTCCTCTGTGCATGTGCGCGGGAGTGCGTGTGACATCATTAAAACACAGTGCAACCTCTTATGAAATCACCACTGCACCACTGCACCAGGTGCAGTGCAGAACGGATAGACAAGAGGCAGGTGTTGATTCTCAAACAAAAGGGTACTTATTTATTGTTTGGATATCAAAAGGCATACACGCCGACAACGGCGCACAAACCAAATGGGAGAATACTTTTGTCTCCAAAAGAGGGAAAGTAAAGAGGAGAAAACTAGTCTCCAAAATTGAATTGATTGATTGAAAACTTTATTAACAGATTGCAGAATGGGTACAATACAGTACGGCTCAATACACACAATTGTTAAGGGGATGCAGACCAGAGAAAGACTTTCGTCTTGTTTACATCAGGGTCCCCCATTTTCAATTCATCAATTCAAAACACGTTATTGCACAAAGATATAAACTGAACTGTATAGCAAAAATGGGGAGAGCAAAGGGGAGAAAACACTGTCTCCAAAACATAGCACAAAACAAAACATGTTGGACGACGGTGCTACATAAGCACATGAAAAGGTTATACAAAAACGATAATGCAAGGCATGGTAAATACTATAAACGACGAATTAACTTATCCTCCATGGCAGGAGCGATAAGCGTTTACTCACAACTGTGTACTCACGGGTAGGTTCAGTGATCGACTGACAGTCTCAATGGTAACCAGGAAGAGCATATAAAGCCAACCTAACTAGACACACCAGGTATCAATGAATGCAATCAGGGCATATGTAAGGGATAATGTATAGCTACGAGGTCATTGTCGCAAAATAATTGACCGACAGAGTTTAGAACGCAGTGAAGGTCAATTATTTTGCGACAATGACAGAGTATATCTATACATTATCCCGCTTATTACATGGCTAACTTACTAACAATATACCTAATTAATTTTACACCATCGACAAGACGAGATCAAATGCAGACGCAGTTGTTCTGTGGCTCCTCTGTCATCGCCGGCAGCCGGCAGGTGTGTGGTCTGATTACCTGATGAGTGCAGCTGTGCATATGCTGAGCTTAGCTTTCGTGACTGTCTGCGACCAAAATGCTTTATTGTGATTGGTCAATAGCGCTGTGTTACCCGTATCAGCGGTCATTATTGTGCGTTGCCCATAGCAGCGGTCCGTTATCGAGAAATAACTGACCGCTGTCAGGGGCAACCGAGCGCTATTGACCAATCACAATCAAGCATTTTGGCGAATGTTAAAACACCATGTAATAAAAACAGGTTAATTACCATCGGGTAACGCTAGGGCTTTGCTCCCTGAGGAGAGCAAAACCACAAACGTTACAGCCCTAGCCTCTCTGTAGGGGATCGCCCAATACATATCTTTTTTAAACCAACTAAAGTAAAATAAGATAACTATTATGCACTGTTAAAAATCACCAGGGTTCACAATAAACGTGTTAATGTTTTGCGGATGCATGCCGGGTAATTTTTAGGAACATTACTAGGAACGCAAGTGCTGTGAATTTGAATTGAAGCAGGGTTTTTTTATCGATCGCACAGCATTTTGGGATACCTGCTGCGAAATTAGGAACAAGTGAAAGTGAGCACTGAGGAAGAAAGAAAGATGTCCCTTCATCAACCATTTGACTAAATAAGGTATGTAAATCAAGTTATTTCAGTATGTACGTGGTAATGTTAAAGGGGAATCCTATATATATCCTAAATATATTTCCCCTTTAACATTACCACATACATTGCTGAAATAACTTGATGTACATACCTTATTTAGTCAAATGGTTGATGGTGTGATCGAAAATATTATCATGTCCATAGCTCTGTGTTAAATCTCTGTACAGCTTTGACTTAATATAGTTAACTAGTATACAGCTACAGCTCAGACATTAGGGCGACAGTCTTAACAATGTTCTTAAAACAACAGCCAAGGGCCAGGAGGAGATATGACATTTGGCCTTGTCTCCAGTTCTTGTGTGAGACACAACAAAGCCCCTAAACCCATCTTTTGTTTTAATTTTCTCATCTTTGTTAATTTTTTGTTTACCTTTCTTGTCATATCTGTTCATCTTATGTTCGTCATGTCAATTATGTATTTATTGTAAGTCTGACCAGAGCTCTTTCTCACTTTCTGGTCAGACAACTCTGATTGTAAACTGAGCAGCACACTCTCTCTCTGTGGCCACAGAAACAGGAATCAAATGTTCTATTTTTATACAATTTGACTCATCTGAATTTCTAACAGTTCACTATCTTGGCTCGTTTAAAATATTCCACAACAATGGAAAATGGGGTTTGCCTAGTCTTTGTATGGATTTAGCAGTCTGAAATGTTATTTAGTGTTAGTCTTTGTATGGAATTGGCTTCAATGTAAAATGTTATTTAGGCACTGGGGGGGAATTACATAGGTACTTGTTGCCATTTGGCCGGGGTTTGAAGTCTTCAGATTAACAACATTTACATTTACATTTAGTAATTTAGCTGAACACTTTCATCCAAAGCGATTTACAAGTCCCTCCGCTCTGCAGTAAACAGGAGTATAACTTTTCAGTTTCTTGATTGTTAAGATTAGTTCCAAAAAGTTAAATTTCCACCTATCAACTCCTCAACTCTTCAAGGCTCCAACTCTTATTTTCTAGCCGTCTGCCACAGCTGCCGACTTCCAGAGGGTACTGGCCATACCTAGACCCCCTCCCCAGTCATTACAGTGCTTACATGGGGAACAATTCATCCTTTGCTAAGCCTCCCTTGAGTGGACATTCAATACAGTTTTTTCCAAAGCATTCGTAATTTACCTAGCGACCGGTGGTGAATATGGTTAAAAGTAGTTTGCTCTGGCAATCAGTCTGCAACATCAAATCAAATGTATTTGTATAGCCCGAGATCACATGGAATAGCCCCTATGGGCTGTACAAGTCTTCTTGTACAAGTCAAGAAGAAACATCACAAAAGATCAAAAACAAAAACCACCATAAAATCCAAATATGCAACACTCCCAGACATTCCCCAATGAAGATAAGGAACGACTCACTAAAAACCTAGTGAGTTTGTTTTATAAAAAAAAAAGGAGGAGGAGAGAAACCTCAGATGGGCTGTTCAAAGGGATCCCCCAACTTGGATGTCAGTGATAAGTGTTGCAATGGATGATAGATGGATGGAGACTAGAACAGGCGAATAATGTATATACATGTAATGAAACACATATATATATATACTGTACAAGGTAACAATAGTATCTAAGGTACATACGATTCTTTTTTTAATTAAAATAAATAGAGCTAAGGACAAAAAAAAGAAAAGCATAGGAAAACTCAGGGAGATGTAGAGTGGATACATGGTGCCTGTGGTAGTCAGAACCGTTTTGAGGATGAATAGTCGCTGCAGTCGGCGCTGTTAGCCACATCAAGGGCAGCACAGGGAAGGGGGCAGGAGGGGGTAGGGGGGGCAGGAGAACCATTGATTGATTGATTGAACATTTTATTAACAGATTGCAGAATGGGTACAATACAGTACAGCTCAATACACACAACATTGGAGGTGGTTGGGTGGGTGGGGTTGGGTGGGGGTAGGCGGGGGTAACTGTACATTGGATTATCGACGAAACCTTACTTGGTCCCAAGAAGAGGGTCTTGTGTATTATTGGGTTAGGACATTTACTGTACATTGGAGGGGGTTGGGTTAGGACATTTACAGGGGCCAAAGTGGGTAGTGATTCACATTCCTTTACAGCTGTGGGTAGGGCGTTCCACATTGATGTGGCATAATTGCTAAACATGTTTAGTCCCTTGTTTGAGCCGAATCTGGGTTTAACATGATTTGTGGAGCTCCCTCTGGTACAGGTTCAAGTTCAGGGTCAAGAACAGGTTCAAGTAGAACGGGCATGGTTAGACATTGTAGGTCGGACAGAAGGCGGCATGAAGCAGATCCATGGCGCCAGTGGTGCTCATATCCAGTATGAGGTAGAACAGTCACTGCAAACTGTATATCGACACACTATCTTGAGACATCCACTCAGAGAGACAGGGACAGGGGTTAGAAAATCAATAAGCCATGCAATAAGCAGACATGGGAGCAAATAAACAGACATCCTAACTGAAATAACCAGATTATCCCTGATTAGGCTGAAAGAGAGAGAGAGAGAGAAAAGATGGGTCTTAAGCGAAGATTTAAAAACTTTGACAGAGCAGGCGCCCCTGACAATGGCGGCAAAGGCTCTGTGGCCAGTGGATTTCTTTTTTACCCTAGGAATCAATAGGAGCCCCAGATTTTGAGCACGAGCGGGCGAGTATCGCATAATGAGATTGGATAGATAGAGCGGTGTGATCCCATTTAGAATTTTGTAAATGAGGAGCAGTACTTTAAAGTCAGATCTGGCCTGGATGGGAAGTTAGTGGGGAGGACAAAATTGGTGATATGATCAAATGTTCTAGTTTTAGTTAGTATCTGTGCAGCCGCATTTTGCACAAGTTGAAGATTTTTGACACTTGAGTTAGGTAGGCCTGAAAAAAGCACATTACAGTAATCTAAATGTACTGAAACAAATGCATGAATTAGGGTTTCAGCATTGGCCAAAGTTAAAATAGGGCAAACGTTTGCAATATTACGGAGATTGAAGAAGGACATTTTGGTAAAATGTGCATTAAATGAGAGGGAGGAATAAAAAAATACTCCATGTTTTTTTATGGTGGAGCTCTGAGAGACATGACAAGTGTCAAAGTTGAGGGAAATGTCCAGGTCTCTCTGATTTGGGGGGCCAATGACTAGCATCTCAGTTTTATCTGCCTTAACTAATTCAGAGCCACGCTCATATGACCAAATTAGGTCTAGATTGCCACCGCTTTAATCAATGGGAGGACAGGGATATTTGCAAACGCTTAAACTATATCTTAAATTATGGCTATGGGTCTAATACACCCGTGGCTTATCAATGACTTGCTTGCAGTCAACATGTACAAAACGGATTGTTTTTTCATCTGTACATTTCCGTTTTATACCGTTTTGAATACGAGTATAGTTTGAGATTTCTAGTAATTCCAGAGAAAGACACGATAATAGCTCTTTAGTGGAATACACAAAACACGTTGTCATTTTCCGGCTGATTTATGAATTGTTTTCAAATAAACGCTAGATTATCGATAGTATATGTGTCCTCATGTACGAAGAGAAGCGGGGTCTGAAAAATTGCTTCCGTACTTTGGTCGGCGCGAACCTCACACACACACACACACACGCTCCGATGGCGGAGAAAGGAACATCTGATTACCCCAAGATTTATAACATAAAGGCCTTACCTCACATCTGATGTCATGCAAAAAGATTAATCCAATTCCTGATCGCCATTCCAAATATCGATCGCGTCCATTGATCCAATGTTATAGTCCAAAACACAATGATCCACGATGCTCCCAGTCCCCCAGTCAATGCAATAGTATCCAGCTGCATGCCCGAGAAGTAAAACCTGGACCGGACTTATTTTTTTGATGCACAGTCCCAGCCAATCCAATGATGTGCAATACCATCCGGGAGACGATAGGTGGCGGTATTTGCCTTTTGCGAGCTCAGACCCATTCCCAATGATAACGTCAGGCTGGATGGATGAAAAATTAATGGATATCGCTAATAAAAGAAATAACGATTAAAACCAGACTATACTCGTGATTGGCACTCAAGCGCTGGCGAGTTAACCCGACTATACTCGTGGTTGAAACTGAATGGTTTAAGGAGTAGAAACGTTTTTTCTACATCCAGTTTTTAATGGCAAGCAGGGCAAGCCTCACGATTTTGTAATTGGGAAGAATCATTCGGTTTTAACCACTAGGTTAACATTTACATTTTTAATTTTCATTCATTAATCACTAGGTTAATGTCTATTGTAAATATTATTTTGCAATACCTTTATCTCACATCCTATTGATTGTAGAATGAATATACCAACGTTTATGATATGAGAGAGAAGTGACTATTGTCGGAGAATAGACCCCTCCCCCCCTCAAACAATCCCCCAGGCATGTTTCAACCCCCCCCCCCCCCCCATCTATTACCATTCCCCATCCATTCACCTTTTGTCTCTCACCTTCAATCTGGAGTAGCCCCTGACCATACAGGCCAATACTCCTGAGGCATAGAGGAACACCTAACATTTTTTTTTACTTTTTCACATAATAGCTTTCCATTTTTTCAACTCTTGTGATGGTGATATCATACATGGTTAGTGGCCACATAGTGGCGAGGTAGTAACCCAAATTGTAGGCACCACGTCTTCAGCTTGCTGGGCAGCATAGATCGGTTGATGTTCTCCAGACCTCCGGACCTGATTTCTTGCCTCATGTGCCTGATAAGTGTCCTTTAGTTTTGAGTTGTACCATCTTCCCAGACTTTTGATGGGCTTACATTTACATTTAAGCATCATTTAGCTGACGCTTTTATCCAAAGCGACTTACAAGTTCTGTATAACAAGTCAGCAGGAAGGGTACAATGGTAAGTAACATTGTTCATCAAACAATGTAAACAGTGTCGAACTTGAGTGCTACAGTACACTCTTGAGTGCATAGTAGAATAGACATATTAGCATAGTAGGTAGGTAGTAATATAGGCAAGGTCGATTACTTTACTTAGCAAAGTGCATAATAGTAAAAGGCAGGGAAGTATTATTATTATTATTATTATTATTATTATTATTATTATTATTATTATTATTATTATTATTATTATTATTATTATTATTATTATTATAATTATTTTTAGATATAAGTGAAGAAGTGTGTTGATGGTGGAACATTTTCCGGGTTTCGGCTGTCCTGACTGTGGTGGGAAGTTCATTCCACCATTGTGGAGCAAGGACAGAGAATAGCTGCTTTGCTTTGATGACCCCCCTTGAATAGAAGTGGGTCTGAGGCAGGCAGAAGATGCGGAGCGTAGGGGTCTTGAGGGTGTGTAGTTAGAGACAGTTGACCGAAGGTAGGAGGGAGCTGTTGGAGATATAAATGTTAGGAATAACTTACTCAGTCAAGTGGGTCCAGTTAATAAATGGCTTTATTAACCAGAGAAGATCAAGAGTCAAGAGTCAAGAGTCACTTTATTATTGTCCCATCAGCTGGGAAATTTGTCTTGGGCTTACACCCACTACAGCCACAGTCAGACACATACATACAGACATGACACAACACAACTCCAAACAGAGGAGATACACAATATAAAAGATACAGTAAAGTACCTGCACAGCAGGATGTCTGGCAACACCACATTAGAATAGTATACCCAAATATACTAGTATAATATAATAGTATATCCAAAAACCACAAATATCGGTTATCGAATATCAATAATATAACAACCAAATATCAGTTATTCGATAGTTGCCCTTTATCTGGCACTATTTAAAAGTTTAACTGAGATCGGAATAAATGTTACAACAAGGAGAGAATATGGCTAAGTGGCTCTCGCCCAGATCACTAGCTAGGAGACCCAGACGAGAAGACCAGAATGACGTGGGGAGGATTCCTTTATAGTGAGGAGGGGGAGGGGGAACCCCATAAGATGGGTCGAACGGGGGAAGGAGAGGGGTTATAGACTGAGGGGCTGAGGTAGGATGAGAGAAGAGCTCTATATTTCCTCCACAGAGCCGTTCCCATTGGTGCACGGTATACCAGGTAAAGGACCTTGAAGCAGATTCATGCGGCAATGGCAGTGCAGCTCTCTAAGTGGGGTAATGTGGGCTGACTTTGGTAAATTGGAGATTGGTAGATTGGCTTCTCTGACACAGTTGGGATAGGTTCTTGATTGAAGAAGAATCTTTGTTCTGTCAGTTTGCCTTTTGATTATAGAAATGCTTCTTGATTTGGATGGCTTGAAATTCATTCTGGCCCTAGTGATGTTCTCTTGAAGCTCCCCTAGAAGGTGTCTGGTGCAAGGTGCTGTTGTTGTCATGGTGGTGTGGGGATGGCTAGCCTGGGTCAAGCTAATCAAACCTGGGAGCAGATGTGGTTGCGCACCTGCACATTGACGTAATCAGTGAGCACAGGTTTAAATCAGCCATCCTCACACACACTGAGGAGAGCCTTTGTCATGACAACATCATATCTGCTCCTGGGTTGTTGTTACATCTTGCCACTCTCAATAAACAGGTTTGTATTCACCATAATCTCTGCCTGTGTCTCTGTGTCGGAGAGCCCTGTAAAAAGCCACTTGTAGGTGGCGTGTGGCAGGGTCGACTGCTACAATAATGTAGACATTTTTGTCTGCTTCTCTTTTAAATCAACTATCCATGTACAAAATTATGCTGTATTTCTTCAGGAACTCAAACTTTGATGGACTCGTAGGTTGATGTAACTAAGGAGGGTGGGACTTAGCGAAGGGTGAAATCCCAACAAAATCAAGTATTATGATTGTGTTGGGGTTTGTCCTCCTTGAGGGTTTGGTTCTACAGTATCCCGAGGAGGCCTAGTGCACCGTAGAGGCCATCCCTGCCAACTTTAATATCTTTCCCAATTCCCATTGCCTATAGAGGAGCAGCACTAGACTTTATACCTGGTATCACAAGTCTGAGTCTTAGCTCTCTGGTTTTCTCTTGTTCATAAATGCTGATTGCACTGTACTAGGCCACAGGGATATTTCTTTTTTAAATGTGTGATGTTGCCCTTTAAAAGGTTTACTGTATTTGTTGTTTTTTTTTTATTTATTTTTTATCTCTGCCAGACGATGCCTGGGGCGGGGATTATGTTTTCAGTTGGGTGAGTGAGTGAGTGAGTGAGTGAGTGAGTGAGTGAGTGAGTGAGTGAGTGAGTGAGTGAGTGAGTGAGTGAGTGAGTGAGTGAGTGAGTGTGTGTGAGTGTGTGTGTGCAGCAGCTATATATCGCATACTACTGGGCCAATCAGCCTAAATATCAGTTGTGCATGCTGACAGCAGATCAAGTCACACTGGGCAACAAGTATTTTCTTTTTTTATTCATTTCCATTATTGTCCATTGAAATACATACAGTTCAGTAGAAAGTTATGTTACACCTTTTTAACTCATTCTGTGCGTAAAACGTAATATATCGTGTTTTGCCGCCAAGCATTGAGTGCCAAAAACGTAATATCTCGGTTTTAGATCCTTTGATCTTTTTCCTTTGATCACTGTTCTAAACACTCGCCCGGAGCTCTCTAGGTCTCTCTGGCTCATCTGGCTACGTTGGAATTGCAATTACGATCGAATCTCACCAGGTGGCAGTATCGCCTACCGTTTGAACTGGGGATATCAGTTGTCTTCCAGCCTGGGCCAGTACTGAGTTTACCTCTGGCTCTTTCCGCCTAGGAGTGGATCACAACATAGCAATCGGCGGAAGATTTGGTGCCTCAGAGCTATTCTTTCCCATATGGTAGACATGGCCAATATACACAAGTAATTGCGATCGCCATGGGATCGACTGGGATTTATTCATTTTGGAGTACTTTCTGACTGAAGTAAGGTCTCCTGCTGGTATTTTTATAATATATATAATATGCTTCTGTAACAATCACAGTGTCGTGTTTTACCGGACATAAAACATGCTCGACAAACACGATCGCGGTTTCTAGTTAAAACGACCCCCCCCCCCCCCCCCCCTTGATGATTTTGTGAAGACACATATGTACATGGTATATATACACCTTTGATTTGGAAGTATTTGGGGTTTCAGGCAATCAACCAGAACGATTTGGGCATATTGCATATATAACGCGTCATATCTCGCTATCTATGAAAAAAGATTATTTTGGAAAGGGGAGATGTTTAGCGTGTAATAGTGCAAAAACTACAGTATGTAGAAATGAACTGATTAGTCAGTGATGGACTGTGAACAATGCCTGTCAAATGAGCCATACTATTGTCTCCATAGCTAAAATACAGAACACACGATGGGTCTGCAAACATCGCTAAAATGGTCAATAACGCTGGCGCCATTGAGTACAGATGAATCCTGATGAATTGAAAATGGGGGACCCTGATGTAAACAAGACGAAAGTCTTTCTCTGGTCTGCATCCCCTTAATAATTGTGTGTATTGAGCTGTACTGTATTGTATTGTACCCATTCTGCAATCTGTTAATAAAGTTTTCAATCAATCAATCAATCAATCAAACCCAAATAGTTAATGCAAGAGGGCGATAGTGAACGCAAGAGGGCGATAGTGAACGCAATAGGGCGATAGTGAACGCAAGAGAGCAATAGTGAACATTATATTTTATATACAGCTGTAAGACAGGACAATATAATGTTGCATGTGTAACCCAGGTTTCATATACGTACCTATTTAAGTTATAAGGACCTGAATAGTTAAGGCTATTATGTAAGAACATAGTTGATATTATTGAGTACCAAGCCCTTTAAATTACAGATTGTCCCTTTAATTCGCGTGATGACGTAACAGCCACGTTACGACAGCCACGCTTTGCCTCGCAGCACCTCAACGTTAGAGCCTCGAACTGCGCAGATGCAGACAGATCCCCGTTGATACAACACGCATGATAACGTTGCTGAATAACTAGACTAAATAGTATGATAAAACCAGTTATCAAACAGTTATAGAAGATTCCCCCAGTTGCAAAACCGAAGAAGCATTGCAGTAAAGTAGCTGTAGCTGCGGTTTTGGCCAGGTTTTATAGGATACCCCAGCACTCCATTCTACTCTGGGAGCAGTCCCAGGGCCCTCATTCATCAATGTGTGCGTAGAACATGTTCTATTTCCACACGTAAGCACGGAATGTAGAACCAGTGTACGCACAGGGAAGTCGGGATTCATCACACGTGCGTACGCAGGCTCTACGCACACCTGTCATGATGAATCCCACCTTGGCTCTGCGCCGAGGCTCGTGCACACTTTCACGTATTTGCATACCAGAAACGCCCCGATTAACCATATACGGTAATGGAATACACCCATGAAATGTGGAAAAATGGACTAAGCCGAGGGAAGCGTGTCATGAGACAGGCTGACAGACGTGTACACTTACGGTGATGTCGGATATGATATCTATTAACCATTGCTGCCTGGGCAGCGCAAACACTAATAAATACCGCGCTGGAATATGACTGCCTTTTCCCGTGTTGTTTGATTAATACCCAGGGATTAAAGTTCTCCTCAATTTTATTCCAAATCGCGATGGATCTCCCGTCAATTTCCTACCTGCTGCATATGATTTCTAGAGGCATACTACAATCTATTTTGATGTCAGTATTGGGTAGCCTATATAAACAATAATACGAGAGCATATACAAGAACAATGAATCTCACTGCATGTATGATGTAGCCTGCCTTTCAATACATGAACTTGAATTCCATCATGTTTGTGTGCGGGACTCACAAGGCTGTTGTCACAATGGGTGGTACCGGTACAGTAATAATAACAGTCCACACAATATCACGATCCATGCCATAGCCTATGTTCTATTAGGACATGATCTGTGACGACAAATGTTCTAGAATGTTTGATTAAGATATCATACTCTGACAGCATGCCTATGATCAACAAAAACGCGAACTTGAATCCCATCATATACATAGTCTGTCCACTATCTGGTGTCATTGCAATGCGTTTTCTATTCTTTCTTATACAGTAAAAAGGGGGAAGAACACTATATTTATATGACTTGTATTCTGCTTACAGCTTCGAAATTCCACTTGTTTCGTTTAACGTAAAGCCTTTTAAATATAATCAAAACGTTCCCGTGTTTCTGCGGTCTGCGCAAAATAATAACGAGTTGAACTTTATGATTTATGATGAATTGAAAATGGGGGACCCTGATGTAAACAAGACGAAAGTCTTTCTCTGGTCTGCATCCCCAATTAACAATTGTATGTACTGAGCTGTACTGTACTGTACCCATTCTGCAATCTGTTAATAAACTTTTCAATCAATCAATCAATCAAGCTACGCGGAGCGCAGTCAGTCAGTAGCCTACACCCCATATATTCCGATAACGCTATATAAACCATGCTGCATTCATTCTGAGAGAAAGATCTATTATTCCAAATGCTATTTATAGGGTTTTGACCATAATTACACTACTGTTGCTATTTTACAATGAACTATAATGAACTACGGTTCGTACAGAACATGCCAGTGTTATTATGCACAGAAGCTCATTTCCTTGTTGTAATAATATATTCTACCACTGGGCGCCAGGTACGCATGGTCTGACCTGTGCGTAGACGTAAGCACGGAGTCAAGTTCAAGTTGAAATTGATGAATCCCACTCTTTGCTTAGAAATGATCGTACGCACAGGGTAAGCACAAATCTGTGCGTAGAACACGTTGATGAATGAGGGCCCAGGAGTCCATCCATCTCCACGTGTGCCCATGAGGGAAGGAGGCGGTGTGCTAGATCAGCGGTTCCCAAACTTTTTTGGCCGCGCACCCCCTGTCACCTGCCGACCTAGCTCGCCCAATGCAAACATAAAAAAATAATAAATAAATAAGTCCAGAGACTCCGTGCTGCTGCTGACTTTAAATCAAATAGGTGTCTGTGGGCAGTCGGCCTGACATTAATAAACAGCAGTGTGTTATAATCACATTTTTATGAGCGAACGAATTTCGTTATATTGGACATTTGTATTAATTATATCAAGCGAATAACTGAGAAATTTGGCAGAGAGAGACGGCAACATTATCGTGAAATATAAACGTTGCGTGATGACTATTATATCTCCGCCTCCCAGTCCCAACGAAGAACATACCAGTAGTATGAAACTGCAGAGCCGCAGCCAGCGGCGCTCTCATCCCGGTCTGGGGCCGCTCAGCAGCGCCACCCACCCAACAGCTGAATTGCCAATGGCTGAATTGGAGTATTGCACTGTGCGCGCACAACTGTCTGCTCTGCGGCTGCATGCTTCTCGCAAATCTAGCTCTCGCTGCCAAACCAAATGAATCTCGACATCGCTTCACCAATAGTCGTTATCAGAACACTACACACATATCATAATTATAGAACACACATTGTTGTCATTATTACCCTGTTTTCTTGGTGGAGGGCCGGGCTGTTGTGTCTGTGCTCCAGCTGTCATCATCACTCTCTGTCTCCACTCTAACGCTGCTCTCCGCTTCTCTCGCCTCCAATTCCTCGTGTCCTCTTTCATTACTTTTATTGACTTTAGATTCACCTGACAGTTTCCCTGTTTTTAGCCAGCTCTGCATGTTGTAAGTGCCACAATCCCGCGCTGGTCCCGCGCTTTTGGCAGGAAGTTATTAAGTCCACTGGCTCACGCTCGCTACTGTCATCGGCCCGCTGTTAGCCCGCATATTAGGAGACCTGAGGAGACAGACTCCAGGCAGAGCGGAGCGCATCAGCACAGACGAAGCGAATTTCATGATTTATACAGTGAAAATCCCCATTTGAAATAATGTATATTAGTTATATATTTATTAGTAAAATAACGCCATTAGCCTTTTCATGTCACGCACCACCTAGAGGTAGCTCGCGCACCACAAGGGGTGCGCGCACCACAGTTTGGGAACCACTGTGCTAGATGACACAAGATGGCGAGCCAACCCATTGAACCTCTGATATAGCTCAAGGCTAACCCAAGCCTGATTCGAATACCCCTGTTGCACAATCCCCGTTGCTTCAACAGTCTGGTAGGATTGAACTGAAAGAACTTGAACTGAAAGAACTTGAACTGAAAGAACTTGAACCATAAGAACTTGAACTGTAGGAACTTGAACCATAAGAACTTGAACTGATTGAACAAGAGCACAAGGACATTCCAAGGCTTCGGCCCAGTTCACCTTTTGTTACTTTGATATTGTATTTTTGTATTTGATTTAATTTGCTACTCGAACCACTGATGGTTCTCATGTAAGGAAAGAAGGTTAAAGGGTAACTTCACCTAAAATGGTATTTGCATTCCCATAACCTAGAGCAGGGGTAGGCAACCCTAGGCAAGCGTGCCTGCATAGGTACGCAGGGGCATTTTCATAGGCACACGGGGACAGCATAAAAAAAATTAAAAATTAAAATTTGCTTTGAAATATTATAGTGAAATATTTTGCACTGTTGTCGCATTTATCTTGTTGAAATCCTTATAGTCAAGTTAGACCTCAATCTCAATCTTGTTGAAATCCTCCCACAGGTTCTTTTTACTACCACATATTTAATTGAGACCCTTTATTTGTTTATTATTTCAATTTAGCTGGAAATACATTGCTACATCATTCAGTAACATTTGCAGAGCCTTATAACAAAAACATTATTACGGTCACCATTGTGACCAGTGGGATTAATCAACAAATTTTATTATTTATTTTTCTATTTCATTGAACATTGCACATGTTAAAAGTAAATTTTTTTACTCAAAATGTGTATTTAATAAATTCCGGTTATTATTATAACTGTCTCTGGTCATTGTTCTTATATTGTGCATATTTACTCCTCTCCTCGTTTCGTACCTAGAACTGTGCCCGTGGCGAACAGCTGTTACAAGTAGGTGACAAAAGTGCTACATAAATTTGGCGAGCCAGCCAGGAGGAGTATATCACAATTAAGAGGACCAGTCTTTAAGTCAGAAACCTAAATAGCGTGTAGCGATGGACGTAGTTCAAACTAGCAGCGTAAAAATCCCTAATTCAGTCATAGTCAGCGGTACAATCGACATTACCACTGACGATGAACTAAATGATTTTCTGGTGAAACACGGCTCCATTCGTAGAAGGCTCCCCGTAGACCCTTCCAAGTCAGAGCCAGAACCACGTGTTATTATAGAATACGAAAGTGGCGAAGCCTTGCAAGCACTTTCCAATTAGACTAAACACGGCTAAAGCTAGTTATCTCATTAAAGACTTAGCCAGCGTTTATGTACCTGTAGTCAGCAACACGGCTACACAGACTTATCTCTCAGACCTAAAAGAGATAGCGAAGCAGAGTGGCGAAGACCTCGCGGAAGTCCTCAAGAGAGAACTCTCCACCATCGGCGACGTCCTCACCCTGAACGATCCTGAACCCCGAACTGACGAAGAAACAGAACGAGAATTATACGACGAAGAAACAGGTGGGGAACTATTTGAAATGGCAGACCAACATGTTCCAGAGGCTGCAACACAAGCTAGCCCCTCACCCAGAACAATCCCAGAGCAGCAAGTCCGACAAGAGCACAGCCGGTCTCCTTCACCAGCGCGCTCTCAAGAGAAAGCACAACCTGCTCTGAGACTCTCCGATGTCAACCCACCTGAGGTGCAAAAGATGATTGTGGAGCACATAGTGCGAAATGAAGACTCAGCTATGCACAGCCAAGCATCACTGAGACTCAGACTCTTCTCTGGGCGAAGACCTCGGCCCGACAGAGAAGTAGACTACGAGACATGGCGTTCCAATGTGGGGCTTCTCCTCAAAGACACAAAATGGTCTGATCTACACAAGTCCCGGAAACTCCTAGATAGCCTCATGGCACCCGCCATTGACATCATAAGACACCTGACACCTGAATGTCCCCCAGGAATGTACCTGGAGATTCTCGACTCCGCCTTCGGAACCGTCGAAGATGGAGATGACCTTTTTGCAAAGTACCTCCATACAATGCAAAACAATGGAGAGAAACCTTCAGCTTACCTTCCACGACTACAGGTGATGCTGAACACCACCTACAGAAGAGGAGGAGTAGCTGCAACCAATCTTGATCAGCAACTTCTAAGACAATTCATCAGAGGCTGCTGGGACAACACCATGATAACCGAGCTGCAGTTAGAACAGAGAAAGAGAAACCCACCTACCTTTGCAGAGTTCCTCCTGTTACTCCGCACAGCAGAAGACGAGCGCTCTTCCAAAGAAAGCCGCATGAGGCAGTACCTCAACAAGATTCAAGAGTTTTATTTGTCACGGCATACAAGTATACAATGAAATGCGGGTGGTCTTGCCCGCAACGATGTGCAATACAGTGGTACAACATATAATAGAATCCAATAAAAACAACATTGTGCAATAACAGGTAACAGGTAACATGGTGTGACATCTCGGTATCTGTACATAGTTATTTACAGAGCATATAGGACATGCTAGGTAGCTTTGGTAGTGCAATACACTGTTTCTGTTGCTATACTAATTTAAAGTGGCCTTTCCTTTTGGTCATAAGTGTGGTTGTGTGCGGCATGAGTGTGTGCCCGCTCATGTTAAAGTGTTAAAGTGTTAAAGTGGCTGCTAGTGTGTGAGCGTGCTCAGTGTGCGTGTCGTGTGTGTGCTCATGTGTGCTTGTGTGTGGATAGTTCAGTGTTCTGTGGCACTCAATGTTCATTGTTCAAGGCTTTGATGGCCTGGGGGAAGAAGCTGAGCCTAAGCCTCTCTGTCCTAGTAGCTGGGGTTCGCAGGCGTCTGCCTGACCTCAGCAGCTGGAACAGGCTGTTATTGGGGTGGTGGGGGTCTTTCATTATTCTGCAGGCTCTGGATTTGCACCTCTTGTTGTATAGAACCTGCAGGGGAGGTAGTGCAATACCCGTGGTACGCTCGGCTGAGCGCACCACTCTCTGTAGGGCCTTCTTGTCCTGTGCCGTGCTGTTTCCATACCAGGCAGTGATGTTTCCGGTCAAGATGCTCTCTACAGCTCCTGAGTAGAAGGACTGGAGTATCTTCCCCGATACTCTGAACTTCCTTAACTGTCTCAGGTGGTAGAGGCGCTACTTCGCCTTCTTTACGACTGTGTCTATGTGTGTTGACCATGTCAGATCCTCTGAGATGTGGACCCCCAGGTACTTAAGCTGCTCACCCTGTCCACGGTAGACCCGTTAATCATCAGTGGTGTGTGTGTCTCCTGCTGTCCTCTCCTATAATCCACGATCAGCTCCTTGGTTTTACCAATGTTCAGGAGCAGGCTGTTGTCCTGGCACCAGCGTTCCAGTACCTCAACCTCCTCCCGGTAGGCCTTCTCGTCGTTGTCCGAGATCAGCCCCACCACCACTGTGTCATCTGCAAACTTCACTATGGAGTTGGAGCTGAACTTGGCCACACAGTCGTGTGTGTAGAGTGAGTACAGCAGGGGGCTCAGAACACAGCCCTGGGGGGACCCGATGCTCAGGGTGATGATGTTGGAGGTCTGACCCCCCACCCTGACCGCCTGGGGTCTTTCACTCAGAAAGTCCAGTACCCAGGCGCTCAGGGCGGAGCTCAGACCCAGCTCGATCAGCTTGTCCACCAGTCTGGTGGGGACTATGGTGTTGAACGCTGAGCTGTAGTCAATGAACAACAGTCTCACATAGCCCCCCTTCTGACGGTCACGGTGAGAGAGGGTGCTTTGCAGTACCTGGGAGACCGCGTCGTCAGTGGACCCGTTTGTCCTGTATGCAAATTGCATAGGGTCCATATCACTGGGGAGGGAGGCACAAATGTGGTCCTTGACCAGCCTCTCAAAACATTTCATGACCACAGAGGTGAGTGCCACCGGTCTGTAGTCATTGAGACATGTTGGGGAGGGTTTCTTCGGTACAGGGATGATAGTAGACATCTTGAAGCAGGCAGGGACCACTGACTCCGCCAGGGATTGATTAAATATGGCGGTGAACACCGGGGCTAGCTGGTTGGCACAGGACTTGAGTATGCGTCCTGTTATACCATCTGGGCCAGCAGCCTTCCTGGTGTTCACCTGCATAAATGCTCTTCTCACACTGTGTTCCGACAACGAGAGAGCGTCCCCGCCCCCCCGCGGTTGCCCCCCCCCCTCCACAACAGCCGGCGCGCCAGTGACGTCACTAGCCGGAGAGCTAGCAGCGCCACTGTCTACACCAAACCGAGCGTAGAAAGAGTTGAGCTTGTCCGCGAGAGAGGCGTCGTCGCTCCCCATTGAGGGGGCGCTGACTTTGTAGTCAGTTATTGTCTTCAGTCCCCGCCATAAGCCTCTTGTGTCGTTATGTGCCATTTGTGTCTCCAGTTTATCAGCATATGTCCTCTTAGCAAGTTTGACAGCCTTGCGCAGAGTATAGACTGAAGCCTTATACTCCTCCATGTTTCCTGACTCTCTGCCCAGGTTGTAAGCGGTGGTGCGAGAGTTCAGAGCTGCTCTAATAGTACTGTCCACCCACGGTTTCTGGTTTGGGAAAACCTGCACCTTTTTCGTGGGGAACAATACCATCAGCTATTGTTGTTATATAGCTCACCACTGTGTCTGCGAGCTCGCTGACGTCACTGGCGCTGCCTTGGAACATATTCCAATCCGTGTCTGCGAGCACGTCCCGGAGCGTGGCCTCTGATTCGTCAGTCCACTTCTTTGTCTCACGTGACACGACGGCATCACGTGATCTTTGCTTGTAGGCGGGGAATAACAAGATGGAGTCGTGATCGCTCGAGCTTGTGGACCCCGTCAGTGGCGGAGCTGCTACCGCTTTGTAGCCGGCTCTGAACGGGGAATAACAGTGGTCTAGCGTGTTCCTCCCTCTGGTGGAGCAGTTTCAAAGCCAAGGGTATCGAGTAACTACCAAGGCATCTGGAACCAATGCGAAGAGGAATGCATTTCACAGCCAATTCCGGACACCAGCTCTAAAGTCCAAAGTTTAAAGGCTCTAGTTGCAGACTTACAGACACAGCTCACAAGAATACCGAACGACGACAAGAAAAGACAAGCGAGGCCAGCTCCCAAGCACGAAGCCCCGGCATCAGTTAAACCGAAGCCGACGACTGACAGAGGTATTCCCAAGTTCCAAAAGTCAGAGACTCCAAACCAGTGGCGGCTGGCCACTGGGGGCGCTCGGGCGCCGACCCCCCTGTTAATAGAGAGAGAAGAAAAAAAATTAGTTTTTTGTTTTATAGCCCTATAAATAATATAAACATGTTTAAAATGAATAATTATTGAAGATATAATGCTTGTTTGCAAAGTTTGCTGGAGCCACTTCATCCAGAACGGCACACCCCGGTCAGAGAGCGGACGCAGACACAGAGAACAGTCCTTTCGTATTTATTAAGGATTCTGTTGAGCGATATCTCAAGAATGCTTCCATCCAGGTCGTAGGGCTGGATGGAGCAATCAAAGATTGAGTGAGTGGTGTTCTGCAACAGATAAGCAGAACACACAATAATTAACAGAGGTACATACTTATTAATCATAACCCGAACACACACAGTAAAAGATGCTATCTAGCATATTAGCATCGGCCGCATGGACCAAACATAACAAGTAATCGGCAGAATGCACACAACTGAAAAGATGCTATCTAGCATATTAGCATTGGCCGCATGGACCAAACATAATGTAAATGGCAGAATGCAATGGCATCCAGAACACACAACTGAAGAGATGCTATAGCATTATTGGCATTAGCATAGCTCAATTAGCAGCATGAATTAACACAACGTAGCAAACCAAATCATAGTCACACATGCATGTCACAGCATCTCAACACATAAGGCAGGCTACATATGACATGTATCTATCATTACCATAGGCACTATATTTGTAGGCTATTGGTGACTTACTTAGTTCATGAACGCACTCTCTCACTGGGAAAGCAGACAGCAATGGAACACATGGGCGGCAAGATGGCCGCTGTATTTAAACCCATTAGGACCCCTGGGCTGTCCAGAGAGATGCCAGACTATAAATAATAGGACCCCTGGGCCATCAAAGAAGTGCCTGACTGGAAATAACAATACACAGGATAACAAATAATGGGGAATTTACAACAATAATATTTACTCATTTTAACTTAAGTATGTTTGTGTTTCCAATGCACAATATAACGTTAATATATCAAATAAAAAATAATCGTTTTCCTGAACAGGAAGTGACTCACTGCGCATAGCCGCATTTCTCCTAGCGGCTCCTAGCCGTATTTCTCGCCCGGGCTAGACGCAATAGCGCTCTGAGTGCGTCATCGCTGTATCCGTCGCAGCCAATCAGTGCGTAACGCGCTGTGCGTTGAAATATGATGTATTATGTTGGAAGCCGGGCGCGATTTGAAGCGGTCTAGGCAAGCAGCCGTAGCAGCGTCTAGAATTTCCGTAGCCGCATTTCGCGGAGACGCTCTCTGATTGGCCGACGTCATTTTTTTTTTTCGTAGCCGCATTCCGCGGAGACGCTCTCTCTGATTGGCCAACGCCAGTTTCTGGTTAGTACTGTAGATAGTTACTCTATGCTAGCTGTTGTGTTGTTGTGATGCAGCTATTTCTCTTAGAGCGTGACGGCAAGTTCTTTCGACGGTTAAGCTTAGGCACTCTTTCAAAGTTGGTTAAGGTTAGAGTTTGTCTTAGAGCATGGCGATAGAACGCCAGGTAGTTTGCAGTCTGTTCGACGCGGAAATGGACAAAGAAATCATCAAAGTACTTGTGTTGTGTGGTGCTAACAGCTAACACTTGGCTAACAAGCTATATGGCGGATGCAGTCTGGACAGTGGACAGTGGTCTGGATATACATCAACAGTGGATTATACACTTTATCAAGCCCTCCTGCCCTGGACGTTTCGACTAAACAGTGAGTCTCTCTCTCTCTCTCGCTCTCTCTCTCTCGCGCTCTCGCTACACAGCTGTCTCCGAGAAATGCGGCTACGGAAAGTATTGACTGTGCTTGCTGAGACGATAATAGGCTAGCGATTCAAAACGCTCTTCTGTGTTGTGAACTATAACATTAATTTAGCTGCTGCTGATGCATAATGAATGAATGGTGAGTTGTTTAAAATGAAAACATATACATGTGTTAATTATTTTATTGGATTGATCCGAGAGACAGAGAGAGAGATTGCTCCAGAGCATCTCAGAGCATTACATTTTCAACTCGACCTAACGTGAACCCCCGGCTGCGACCACCCAACAGTAGATAGTACGAGCCGCTACTGCTCCAAACCCAAAGAACTACACGAGCAATAGACCAAGACCCTGGTATTGCTTCAGATGTGGAGAAGACGGACACATAAGACCCCACTGCGAGAGTGAAACAAACCCCTCTCTGGTGGTCTCGAAAAATAAATTACTAGAGGAGAAACAGCATGCATGGGACGCTGAAAACAAAGCCTCCAAGCCTGATTTAAACTTTAAGTTTCTGCTGAGGGACAGGCGGGAACTGAGTCACGAGAGAGACGTCCCAGACGGAAGTGGCGAGCCTCCAATATGTGCTCGACCTCCCATACCAAAGAAGTAGCCCTACCAAAAGGACTGGTTGGAGCTAAATGCACTGCACAAGTAACCATAGAAGGTAAAGAGTGCAGCTGCTTACTCGATACAGGCTCCCAAGTGACAACGATCCCGAATTCCTTCTATCAAGAGAACATGTCTCATCTACCCATCCACTCCTTATACGACCTGCTTGAAGTGGAAGGAGCCAACGGTCAGGAAATTCCCTACCTCGGCTACGTCAAGACTACAATCAAGTTTCCCAAGAGCATGTTCGGAGTAGACATCGAAGCGCCCACCCTAGCGCTGATTGTACCTGATATGCGCTCCTCACTGTCATCAGCGCTGATAGGCACAAACGCCCTAGATATCCTGTACAAGCAGTACGCAGACACCACATCTCAGATCTACCAATCTCTGCCATACGGCTACAAGGTAGTCTTGAAAACCCTTGGAGCCAGACATAAACAGTCTGAGGATTCCAGTATGGGCGAAGTGAAACTACATCAAGTCAAGTCAAGTCAAGTCAAGAGTTTTATTTGTCATGGCATACAAGTATACAATGAAATGCGGGTGGTCTTGCCCGCAACGATGTGCAATACAGTAGTACAACATATAATAGAATCCAATAAAACAACATTGTGCAATAAACAGGTAACATAGTAGGGCATCTCGGTATTTGTACATAGTTATTTACAGAGCATGAAGGACATGCTAGGTCCTTTGGTAGTGCAATACACTGTTACTGTTGCTATACTATTTTTAAAGTGACCTTTCCTTTGTGGCCATAAGTGTGGGCGTGTGCAGCATGAGTGTGTGCTTGCTCATGTTAAAGTGGCTGCTAGTGTGCGAGCGTGTACAGCGTGCGTGTCGTGTGTGTGCTCATGTGTGCTTGTGTGTGGAGAGTTCAGTGTTCTGTGGCACTCAGTGTTCAGTGTTCAAGGCTCTGATGGCCTGGGGGAAGAAGCTGAGCCGAAGCCTCTCTGTCCTAGTAGCTGGGGTTCGCAGGCGTCTGCCTGACCTCAGCAGCTGGAACAGGCTGTTATTGGGGTGGTGAGGGTCTTTCATTATTCTGCAGGCTCTGGATTTGCACCTCTTGTTGTATAGAACCTGCAGGGGCGGTAGTGCAATACCCGTGGTACGCTCGGCTGAGCGCACCACTCTCTGTAGGGCCTTCTCGTCCTGTGCCGTGCTGTTTCCATACCAGGTAGTGATGTTTCCAGTCAAGATGCTCTCTATAGCTCCGGAGTAGAAGTTCAAGTTCAAGTTCTTTAATAGTTGTCATACAGAAGTACAGAATACTTTCATACAAAATGCTTCTTACTGTTACGCTCCAGAGACTGTGCTAGACAAGATAGTATCAAATAACATAATAACATAATATAGCATGAATTTAGAAGAAGAATGAGGTCACAGTTGTTCGGTATAGACATATGTACAATGTTCTGAGTTACCATATAATATACAATACACAATACTATGCAGTGTACTAATGTACAGTACTATCTAGTGCAAAGCAGAAGTGGGATGAGGTACAATTTTAGGTACAATTTACAGTAAGGTGTACGAGTTGTAGTGCAATCCTTCATCCATAAATATAAAGTGTGGGGAGTGGGTGCTACAGTGTGTTTGTTTAAAGTGGGTGTGTGCTATAAAGTGTGTGTAGTGGGTGCTACAGTGTGTTTGTTTAAAGTGAGTGTGTGCGTGTGGATGTGTGTGCTATGTGTGTTTGGTGGTTGTTGTTGTGTAGTGTTCATTCATTGTTCGTTTAGCAGCCTGATGGCCTGGGGGTAGAAGCTACTTCTGAGTCTTTCTGTGCTCGCCTTGAGACTCCTGTGTCGCTTGCCTGACGGCAGCAGTTCAAAGAGGCAGTTGTTCGGGTGGCTCGAGTCCTTAATAATTCTCTTAGCCTTCCCCTTGCAACGCTTGTTGTAAATGTTCTGGAGAGTGGGGAGCCCCCCTCCAATTGTGCGTTCGGCTGAACGTGTCACTCTTTGTAGTCTGCTTTGGTCTTTTGCAGTGCTATTCCCAAACCAGGAGGTGATGTTGCCGGTCAAGATGCTCTCTATTGTACATGAGTAGAAGTTCTTAAGGATCTTCTGGCTGACTTGGAACTTCCTTAGGCGCCTGAGGAAGTAGAGGCGTTGTCGTGCCTTCTTCACCACACTGTTAATGTGTATGGTCCATTTCAAGTCCTCGGATATGTGGGCTCCGAGGTACTTGAAGCTGTTGACTCTCTCAACCGGTGCCCCGTCGATGCTGAGGGGGCTGTAGTCCTTGACCCCCGACCTCCTGAAGTCCACAATCATCTCTTTTGTTTTGCTGACGTTCAGGGAGAGGCTGTTTTCCTGGCACCATCCCGCCAGGACCTTGACCTCTTCCAGGTAGGCCCTCTCGTCGTTGGCAGAGATCAGGCCCACCACCACTGTGTCGTCAGCAAATTTGACGATTGTATTGCTACTCCGCTGAGCCACACAGTCGTGTGTGTACAGGGAGTAGAGGAGGGGACTCAGAACACAGCCCTGGGGGGCCCCTATGTTGAGGGTGATGGATGAGGAGGTGCAGTTGCCTGCTCTCACCACCTGGGGTCTGCCAGTCAGGAAGTCCAAGACCCACTGGCAGAGGTCATAGCCCAAGCCCAGGTCCCTGAGCTTGGCTATGAGTATGGAGGGGACTATGGTATTGAATGCCGAGCTGTAGTCGATGAATAGCATTCTCACATAGTTCCCCTGCCTCTTGTCCAGGTGTGATGCTGCTGTGTGCAGCACATGGGATATGGCGTCCTCCGTGGACCTGTTGGGGCGGTATGCAAATTGCAGGGGGTCCATGTTGATGGGGAGGGAGGAGCAGATGTAGCCCTTTACTAGCTTCTCAAAGCACTTCATGGCTATGGAGGTGAGAGCTACAGGGCGGTAGTCGTTGAGGCAAGCAGGCTTGGATTTTTTGGGTACAGGGATAATAGTGGACTTCTTCAGGCAGGTGGGGATGACAGCCTGTTCTAAGGACAGGTTAAATATGTCAGTGAATACTGGGGCCAGTTGGTCGGCACAGACTTTTAGGACGCGGCCGGGGATGCCGTCCGGACCTGCTGCCTTCCTGATATTCACTTTTTTAAAGGTCCGCCTCACCTCATGCTCTGTTACCCTGAACACTGCGCCTCCATCAGCAGCCGACCCCCCCCCCCCCATTGCCGAGGCTTGTGAGCTGGTGTTGTTATTACCAGCATCAAACCTCGCATAGAAGGTATTGAGGTCGTTTGCTAAGGAGATGTCATTGTTCAGTTTGAGGGAGGCGCCTTTGTAGTCTGTCATCGTTTTGAGCCCCTGCCACATAGCTCTAGAGTCAGCTTGTTCAAACTGGAGTTCAATTTTATCCCTGTAGCGCCGTTTGGCCTCTGACACTGTCCTCCTTACGTTGTGTTGCGCCACCTTGTGGTCATTCATGTTGCCTGCCACTAGGCCGTCATTGTATGCTTTGGTGCGCTCTCTCAGAGCTTCACGGACGGATTTGTCTACCCAGGGTTTTTGATTTGGGTAAACTTTCATTTTGGTAGTGGGGATTGTTTCTTTCACCCTAGTACAGACATAGTCCAGCACTGTCTCCGTGTAGGCATTAATGTTATCTGTGTCGCGGAATACAATCCAGTCTGTGTTGTGGAACACTGACCGGATCGTGTCCTCTGACGTCACATCCCATTTCTGCACCTCTCGCGAGACTACGGGAGTACTTTTAATTCTTTGTCTGTACTTTGGTGTAAGGAAAATGGATGCGTGATCTGACTTGCCAAAGCCACTATCAGAATGAGCCTTGTAGCCACCTTTAAATTGCGTGTAACAGTGATCTAGGATGTTACCGCCTCTGGTGTTGCAAGTCACATGCTGGTAGAAATCAGGCAATACCTTTCTCAGATTGGCGCTATTGAAATCTCCCAGTACTAAAATGGCGGCGTTAACGTTCGTCGCTTGTATATTATTTACCTCGTCGTGGAGTCTGGAGAGCGCGGCGTTGTTGTTGGCTTGCGGTGGAATATACACTCCGACCAGGACGATCGCCGTTAACTCCCTCGGGAGGAAGAAAGGACGACACTTGATGGTTATATATTCCAGTTCTGGGGAGCAGTAGTTGGATAATTCCTTCACATTCGTTGGATCACTCCAATTTTTGTTAAACATGAAGGCAATACCTCCACCACGTTGTTTACCGGACTCTGATTGTGTCCGATCCTTCCTATGGATAAAGAAATGATCCGTTGGTTGAATCGCGTGATCTGGAACCTCCGGTGTTAGCCAAGTTTCGGTGAAGCAAAGGACATTGCAGTCCCTAACGTCTCTTTGATATTGAATCCTTGCTCGGATGTCATCCAGTTTATTGTCTATTGATTGTACATTGGCTAGCAATATACTGGGAAGTGGTGTACGGTGTCGTCTGGATCTCAGCCTGTTTCGGATCCCAGACCTTTTTCCTCGACGTCTTTTCCTGGGGTCTAGGAACAAAGGATCCGGTCCTAGTCTCCGGAGGATTTCTTCCGGCCATTGATGTGGTTCGGAAAGTTGATCCAGCGAGTAATCCAGTTGGTAAGTTTCCCGTAATCCAATGTCAATGATTGACTGACGGTCATACACATATAATGCACCAACAGTTGGTGCAAATAAAACTCCTAATACTATAAAAATTAACAAAATAGAGCACAGTCTCGTCGGAGCGATCAGAAAGGCAGCCATCACAGCAGCGCCAAGGGAGTATTCGCATAGAAGGACTGGAGTATCTTTCCCGATACTCTGAACTTCCTTAACTGTTTCAGGTGTTAGAGGCGCTGCTTCGCCTTTTTTACGACTGTGTCTATGTGTGTTGACCATGTCAGATCCTCTGAGATGTGGACCCCCAGGTACTTAAAGCTGCTCACCCTGTCCATGGTAGCCCCGTTTATCCTCAGTGGTGTGTGTGTCTCCTGCTGTCCTCTCCTATAATCCACGATCAGCTCCTTGGTTTTACCAATGTTCAGGAGCAGGCTGTTGTCCTGGCACCAGCGTTCCAGTACCTCAACCTCCTCCCGGTAGGCCTTCTCGTCGTTGTCCGAGATCAGCCCCACCACCACCGTGTCGTCTGCAAACTTCACTATGGAGTTGGAGCTGAACTTGGCCACACAATCGTGTGTGTAGAGTGAGTACAGCAGGGGGCTTAGAACACAGCCCTGGGGGGACCCGATGCTCAGGGTGATGGTGTTGGAGGTCTGACCCCCCACCCTGACCGCCTGGGGTCTTTCACTCAGAAAGTCCAGTACCCAGGCGCTCAGAGCGGAGCTCAGACCCAGCTCGATCAGCTTGTCCACCAGTCTGGTGGGGACTATGGTGTTGAACGCTGAGCTGTAGTCAATGAACAACAGTCTCACATAGTCCCCCTTCTGGCGGTCAAGGTGAGAGAGGGTGCTGTGCAGTACCTGGGAGACCGCGTCGTCAGTGGACCTGTATGTCCTGTATGCAAATTGCATAGGGTCCATATCACTGGGGAGGCTATGCAAAGACCATGAAACTATCGCTCCAGGTCAGACCAAAGTCCTCAAGGGATTAGTGAATTGCAGAGCAACCAACGCAGGAAGATGGGTGATGATAGAGTCCCCAAGGTCAACAGCCTTTCCAGGTGGAATACTGGTATCGGATGGCTTAGCAGAGCTACCACGAAAACTGCCACATTGTATACTAGTCATCCTCAAGAACGAGTCCGACCACGATATCACCCTGTCCCCGAAGGCTGTGATAGCCGAGATACATGCAGTTATGAGTGTCCAATCCCTCAAGTCACTTGACGCAGAACTATCGACAGACCCTAACCAAAAATCAAAGCTCAAGTTTGACTTTGGAGACTCTCCAGTACCTCAAGAGTGGAAAGAGAGGATAACTGAACGACTGAACTCCATGCAAGAAGTTTTCGCACACCACGATCTTGACTTCGGATGCACTGACTAGATAAAGCATCACATAAATCTCAATGACAAGACGCCATTCAAACATCGGGCGAGACCTATACACCCTCAAGATATTGAAGCTGTGCGCAACCACATTCAACAGCTCCTCGACACTGAAGTCATCCGATAATCTGAATCACCCTTCTCGTCGCCAATTGTAGTCGTCAGGAAAAAGAACAGCGATGTCAGACTATGCATAGACTACAGGAAACTGAACCTCCAGACGGTAAAGGACCCATAAAGGGTAATTTCACCTAAAAAGGTAATTGCATTCCCCTAACCTAGAATATTTCAAATGGTACTTTTGTTGTGTTACACCTTCCAAGGAAGAGTTTAAAGGAGCATTTCACCTGTTAAGGTACTTGCGTTCCTGCACATTTAAAGGTTTAAATTAATGTTTAAACACTTACCTGGTGAAATGATAAACTGAAATAGAGTTTACTGATGATAAAAGGATATGTTTAATATCAAACCTTGAATCTAGCTTAGCTAGAGATAACCTCAGAGACGTCTGAACCAAACCTAATGTGTTGATTTAATCAATCTAGGAATTGATATCGAACTAACCCTCCTTAAAGGAGAGGTTATAGAAAGAACCTAAAAGGGATACTTCAAACAACTACTACCTTGAACTACTATATGTCTGTATGTCTGTATGTCTAGCTAGCGCGCATTTAATAAATTCCGGTTATTATTATAACTGTCTCTGGTCATTGTTCTTATATTGTGCATATTTACTCATCTCCTCATTTCGTACATAGAACTGTGCCCGTGGCGAACAGCTGTTATAGGTGACACAAGTGCTACACATGGCTAATCCAACATAACCTGGAAGCTGCATGGTTTGCAGTTGGTGAGGCAGGCAGGACTAAATTGTGGAAAGAAATTGCCATTGCATTGTCTTTGTAACAGTTCACGTTAGCTTGCTACAGCCACATGGGTGGATTCAGTAGCATGCTAGTGGGTTGCTAATACTGTAGGTATGTCCCAGAGAGAGAGAGAGAGAGAGAGAGAGAGAGAGAGAGAGGAGAGAGAGAGAGAGAGAGAGAGAGAGAGAGAGAGAGAGAGAGAGAGAGAGAGAGAGAGAGAGAGAGAGAGAGAGAGAGAGAGAGAGAGAGAGAGAGAGAGAGAGAGAGAGAGAGAGAGAGAGAGAGAGAGATGTGTATGAGAGACAGAGGAGAGAGCAGAGAGACCATGTACAACTGGTAATCAGATGTAGCACTAATCTTTCATGGCTTTAGGTAGAAGTTTAAATTAGGGCTGTCAGTTTATCACGTTAATTAGATTAATTAATTACACAGCAAATTATCGCGTTATGAAAATTAACGCAAAATTAATTTAAAAAAAGATATTTAAATGTATTTTATTTTTTATATCTCATTCATTCCATAATAACATAGAATAAACATTTACAGACTTTTAAAAAAAAATCCATTTGCATGTTCTTGGTATCTGATTCTAGGGACATCTATGGATCTCAGGGAATGTATTCCCAGTGTCAGAAATACTGTTGGCTAGATCCACAAAGAATGGATTGCACGTTTTACTTTTTTATTAACATATTGCAGAATGGGTACAATACAGTATGGCTCAATACACACAATTGTTAAGGGGATGCAGACCAGAGAAAGACTTTCGTCTTGTTTACATCAGGGTCCCTCATTTTCAATTCATAATGAATTGTAAGTAAGGGTGCAATTAGCATCGTGCAATCCATTCTTTGTGGATCTAGCCCTGTGTCTGTTACTAGGCTTGAGTAAATTGTAATGAACCAAATGAGAATATCAATTCAAATTTTTTTTATTATCTTTGACTGTGAATAACACCATGCTAAAATTTACCAGACCTGAAAAATCTAAGCAAATGAATAAATGGAAGATGGTTAAACAGAAGGTTTTGTAGATACAGTACTGAATTCTGCCATCCGGACACATGCAATTTGAAATATGATTATAGAATATAGAATATCAGGCGTAAAATGGTTATGTGATTAAAATGTGATTAATTAGATTGATTAATTAATTACAAATCCTGTAATTAATTAGATACATTTTTTTAATCGCCTGACAGCATTAGTTTAAATTTGTTTTTAATTAGTGGACAGGAAAAACTGCATACATTATTATTATGCCACTTGGTGGATTTCATCCACTATAGGTAGCCCACATATTAATGAGACTGTTGGTATAAGCATGTCATTGACCGACTATTTCAGTCAGAATTATCCTCCCCTTTCGCTATCTGCAACACTATTTTGGCAAGAGCACCGTCGCTGCAATTGTGGTTAAAGAAATGCAAACAAGCCAGAGCATTTTCCCCCCTATACCAGAATGAGATAGGGGGGCCTCTAACAAAGATTTTGAGTAGGGCCACAAACAATCTTGAAACAGCCCTACTTCATGACATTTCAAAAACATTAAGCTCTCAGTGCAAACAGCCACAGTATTTCCCAGGGAATTAAGCTCTTCTATTGTTGAATCACTGCTCTCAATCCTGTCACAGAGCTTCTGCACCCGCCATGACTCAATCTGCATCTGTACTGAAACAGAATATAACCCGCCATGACTCAATCTGCATCTGTACTGAAACAGAAAATAACCAGCCATGACTCAATCTGCATCTGTACTGAAACAGAAAATAACCTGCCATGACTCAATCTGCATATCTACTGGTTGATCAATTAAAGGTGCTATAGATAACATTTTAATGTAGAGTAATATTTTTTATATATATATAATACATTCATACAGCTTTTTAAAAGGTGCAGAATAAAAGTATTGCTTTTCCCCAAAAAAGTATTGATTAATGAATTGTGACTTGCTCTATCATTTTCAGTCACATTGACCCCAAAACATATTTTGACACACTGTTGGACAGATGATTCTTAGCTTTCTAATGATCAATCAATATTGTCTTTCTACTCCAAATATTAATTATTAAAGTCATTATATAATGACTGACTGTCACATGTTTGACAAACACATATACACACTATACCGTTCTCCCTTTGTCACTTGCACACATCAATCCATGGAACAAAGGCACTCACACGGGCACACCCATTCCCATGTGCTTGCTCATACTCACATTGGTCATGTTTGAGCACATGCTTATGTGCACACACACATGCATGTACTGTACATGTCCACGTGCATGGCCATATCCACGTGCACACCCGCACACCAGCTCATCATGGATCAACAGGTGCTGTCAAAAAGTATTCGCTGATCAGTAGAATTCATTGCTCTTTAGGGCTGCCCCTCTCATAATATTGGTGTTCAACAGTCTTACTATTTACGTGAATTCATTGATCCTATTGATTAGACTAACTAAAGGGTTGCATTTTTTTCGCGGATCAGCTGTGAGGGAATGTTACACAAGAAAGTTGGTTTGTGTGGGTGTGGGTGTTTCCCGCAGTTAACATTATTGGGCAAATAAGAAAAAGATGAGCATTTTGAGCCTATTGTAATGTATTTGAACTGCTGCGGTCAGGCAAGCGATACCGGAGTCTCATGGCCAGTACAGAGAGACTCAGAAGGAGCTTCTATCCCCAGGGCCAGGAGTTCAAAACTTTTAATCCCCATCTGATCCGATCAGATTTTTAAATCCCATTTTTTGTGATCCAGGATCAGACAACTCGGCCAGATTTTGTCCCAGTATTTCAAAGCAATCCAGGATAAGATCACCCTGATCCAGATTCAGACTTTTCAAGATGACTAGATCCTGAATATCAGTGCTTTAATCATACCGATCTCCATCTAGTGGATATGGAAAAAAGGAAGACAAGTATCACATTGCAGAGACATCTATAATGTCTAATTCTATTGTTAAATACATAAAGGACATAAAATCATAATGGAATTGTAATTAAAAAAAAAAAATACTCCCACTAGGGTAACAACAAAAAAACATTCATTCAAAGGCAGCTGGATCATCCAGACGTGCTTTGAGGAGCTGAATTCTAAGTGAGATTTCAGTTTGCTGAAGGTGATGAGTGATGACAGAATAATGGACTTTTTTTTGTTGAAGATATTTTTTCTTTAATCTAAATTACATTTGTGATTGACAATCTTTGTTGTGATACTTTTATGAGCATAAACCATTATGTCATCAGCATTTGGTTGAAAACAAAATAGGCCACCATTAATGTGACCAAAACAGTTTAAAATAAAATAGATTTGCTAAGAATTGTGTATTATTTCAGTTAACAAACTTTGCCATCTTATTTATATTGAAACATATTTTTAAATAAATTGTATAGTACATTTTGCTCTGGTAATCCACTGGAAATCCACCCAGTTTTTTGGGATCAAATTGATCCCAATCCTGTGTTGTCGGATTGAAATACCCGTTTTGAAGATTTGATCCAGATTAAAGCTTGGATTTGATTTCCTGATCTGATCGGATATCAAAGTGATCCTGATCCTGTTTTTTGGTTTTAAACTACCCACAATCCAAATCTGATCTGATCAGATAGGGATTAAAAGTTTTGAACTCCTGGGCCCAGGCCATCAGGATGCTCAATGACAATGACACTATGTAACAACAAAACATCAACTACACTCACAGCACACACATCCACACGTACACACTCACTTTAAATAAACACTCACCGTAACACACACTTTACCCACTTTAACACACTTTATATTGATTGGTAAAGAGATTTGCACTACAATTCATACCTCATTGCACCTTACCCTAAATTATACCTCATCCTTGTACTGTATACTGTATTGTACTGTAACTCACTGTTACTCTTTTTTTTCACTCTGTATTGTATATTGTATATATGTATATTGACTGAACACTTTTTGTTTACATACTTTTGACTTTCTATTTTATACTTTATCTATTTTTTATCTAGCACACTCCCATGAGCTCATACAGAAAAAAGCATTTCATGGAAAAGTATTCTGTATTTTACTATGACAACTAATAAAGAAACTTGATCTTGAAACTTGACCCTGCTGTGTTATAAACGTATCATTCATCCGTGGTTTTGTTTCAGGGACACCTGTAGTAAAGGGGAGGGGAAGAGGGGAGAAACAGCCCAGTGCTGCAGTTGTTAAATTTCTCTGTTCTCCGCTTGTCATCATGGCTTTACAAGCGGCAACCATTCATTTATAATCTGAATTTGATGATAAAATCGAAATATTCTGAAGGCCAAGACTTTGTTTATTTGAAATCATATGCAAACCTATCCCTGCCTTCAGGGGCGTAGCTGTATATTCTGGGCCCCAGGAAAAAATGTATTTGTAGGCCCCCAGTGAATGCGAGCGCGCATAAGCGCGCAAGCAAAAAAAAATTTGGCCATTTATTTATTGGTGAAAACGCATAATATGGTTTTTACCTATACATTCGGATCAGCAGTTCAGCACCTGCACTGTTGGTGGGTGAGCCTAGTAAAGGATGTCGCATTGCGTTCATCTTCAATGAATGGACCAATGCAATAGGCCCCCCTCTCTCTATATATATCTCTCACACACACACACACACACACACTTCAGAAACAAACATCAATAAATATACCCGAGTGATGTCTAGTTAAAATAATTTTTAATTTTTTTGCCCCCCCCCCCCCCCCCCCCCCCCCCAGTGCTGGGCCCTTGGAATCATCCTAAGCTACCCCCCCCCCCCCCCCCCCCCAGCTACGCCCCTGCCTGCCATGGCGGAAAGTGTTTGATATTCTAAAAGCCAAGACATGTCACAATTTATCATTTAAAAAATGTTTTGCAGATCCAAAATTAATGTTGTTTAAATGTTGCAGGCATGTACGCCCTCCGCGTCTATTCGAAAGGCAACCGGTTTATGCTTCCGCGTTCGCGTTTCACGCTCTGATTGGCCACTGCTGTTTCTGGTCGCACTTCCCATTTCCCACGGTGGAATGCACCCGATTGGTTAAATGACATGCTGGTGCTCTAGTGCAGTGGTTCTCAAACTACAGGTCGCAACCCAAAGTGGGGTTGTGACTCGTGGGTAGGTGACAGTGGGGTCACATGGGGGTTTATTTATTTCTTTTATGTTCTGGCAACATATTTTGGCTAAATATGCCTCGTTTTATAAATGTGTATTGATAACATAGTGCTGTAATTAAATGTTCTAATAAATATGCATGATCAAGTTCAACAACGTGTGATTTTATTTTGATATTCCTTAATTCCACGTTGAAATTACACGATACAAAAATATCCTAAATAAAATGGGGTCGTGTATATTACAGTGGTTCCCAAAGTCGGGGTCGCGACTCAAAGGTGGGCCGCGAGCAGCCAGATGCAGCAAGATGATAAAAAAAAAAAAAAAAAAAAAAAAATTGTCAGGCCACTGAACTTAGAAGCAGGCCAGGACAGTGTTTCTAGTTGTATTCTAAAATGTGACTATATGGTTTTATATTAACTTAAAGGTGTCATGCAGTGCTATTCCTAGCACTATTTGGGCAACTTTACACACTTCCTGTGAGTCTATGTAACACATGTGTAATTTTTATTCCAAAAATAATCATTGTTTTATATTTCTTTTTTTTTTGATCCACTTTTTCTCCCATTTTTCTATATTTTTCTCCCATCCCAATTTCGTATCATCCAATTCAACCCTCCCCTGTCACGAACGCTGTTTCTTGCCTCCCACAAGCCGGCTGCAATGTGGACTAAGTCATACATAGCACAAGTCCCCTCCGGTACTTGAGGTAACAGCAGTCGCATCTTTTCACCTGCGCAGCTCGACCTCTCAGTGTCGAGGAGTAACGCGTGGGAGGCTCACGCTGCCCCCGACACTTCCTGATTCTACTGCGCAGGCGCACCAACCGACTTGTAGGAGTCGCTTGTTCACAACGTTCGATCCCCACCCTTCAGTTTTTCCCTCCCCGTAATACGGCCAATGTGTATTACTGCGGACGACCAGCCAAACTGAAAAACAATGTGGAGAGCTGGATTCGAACACGCGAATCCTAGCGTCTCCACACTGGTGGCGAGTGCCTTAGACCACTACACCACCTAGCCGCCCGCATTGTTTTATATTTCTAATCTTGTACTCAAAACCAGCATTTTTCAGCCTCATGAAATCAGGCTATTATTGGCTTGGCTCCACCCACACTTTGAGTGACAGCCACCCACCAAATAGCTCCGCCCATCTCCCCGTCATTCCATCCAGGTAGAGGTCTGAGGTCTTAGGTTTCAGGTTTTTATTTCGACACGCAAAAACATATACCGATTTTACTAACTAATACAACATGGCTGTACATTATGTTTGGGATCCAGAGAGCGACCCACAGTTTGATCCCGAAGAAGAAGAAGAAGGCGATTTGCTACAGCGAGGCTTACATTACATCGTTTCCGATTGGTAAGTTGATTAATTGCACTATTAGTTACTTACTGTTATATAATAGTTGTGTACTTCTGTCGCGCGCGGCCCGTCGAAAACACACACTCACTAACGTTAGATTGTACTGACACTAACCCCCAAACAACAGCGATCGAGGCTTACGTTACATCGTTTCCGATTGGTAAGTTGATTAATTGCACTATTAGTTACTTACTGTTATATAATAGTTGTGTACTTCTGTCGCGCGCGGCCCGTCGAAAACACACACTCACTAACGTTAGATTGTACTGACACTAACCCCCAAACAACAGCGATCGAGGCTTACGTTACATCGTTTCCGATTGGTAAGTTGATTAATTGCACTATTAGTTACTTACTGTTATATAATAGTTGTGTACTTCTGTCGCGCGCGGCCCGTCGAAAACACACACTCACTAACGTTAGATTGTACTGACTGACACTAACTGTACTTGACGATTGAAATTGGGGGACCCTGATGTAAACAAGACGAAAGTCTTTCTCTGGCCTCCATCATAACAGTTGTTGGTATTGAGCAATACTGTAGCAATAGAAATATAGTATGTCATAAATATAGAGATGTAGCAGTACTGTCTATCTATATGTTACCATGACGATTGAAATTGGGGGACCCTGATGTAAACAAGACGAAAGTCTTTCTCTGGCCTCCATCATAACAGTTGTTGGTATTGAGCAATACTGTAGCAATAGAAATATAGTATGTCATAAATATAGAGATGTAGCAGTACTGTCTATCTATATGTTACCATGACGATTGAAATTGGGGGACCCTGATGTAAACAAGACGAAAGTCTTTCTCTGGCCTCCATCATAACAGTTGTTGGTATTGAGCAATACTGTAGCAATAGAAATATAGTATGTCATAAATATAGAGATGTAGCAGTACTGTCTATCTATATGTTACCATGACGATTGAAATTGGGGGACCCTGATGTAAACAAGACGAAAGTCTTTCTCTGGCCTCCATCATAACAGTTGTTGGTATTGAGCAATACTGTAGCAATAGAAATATAGTATGTCATAAATATAGAGATGTAGCAGTACTGTCTATCTATATGTTACCATGACGATTGAAATTGGGGGACCCTGATGTAAACAAGACGAAAGTCTTTCTCTGGCCTCCATCATAACAGTTGTTGGTATTGAGCAATACTGTAGCAATAGAAATATAGTATGTCATAAATATAGAGATGTAGCAGTACTGTCTATCTATATGTTACCATGACGATTGAAATTGGGGGACCCTGATGTAAACAAGACGAAAGTCTTTCTCTGGCCTCCATTGATTGATAATTTCATTCACCCTCAAATCTACTAGGTGCACGTGCGGAAATTGTGAACGGATGCCAACAGAGACTGAGAATGTATGCTGCATGGAAGTTCCACAGGTAAAGTAGTAACACAAACTTGCATCTTGGTAGCACTGAAAACCATGCATATGGCTAACGATTTAATTTTCTATATATATAGGTCAGACGTCGAATTAACCAGGAACCAACTGGACTACTGTGCATGGTTGATCATCCGGGATTGGATCCAGTGTGCTTCAACCCCTATACCATCCAAATGGCAACTAATATCTACAAGGCAGATTTTGGCCGGATACCAGAAAGCGGAATCAATAAGTAAATAATATTTATTACAGATTTATATATTTTTTTACAGGTGTTTCTCCATCTTGCATCTCTCAGACTATACTAATCTTTCTTGCAAACACAATCTAATCCTTATTGCACATCACATATAATCAATGCTTGCTACTGTCCAATGACATGACATGACAAATGGTTATTTCCCAGCTTTTTATTTTATTTTATTTGTGCATAAATATAATACTTGATTTTCTTCAGCCGTTTCAGATATATCGCGTACAGATGCTTTGTCGCGTGGTGCTTCGGCTACTTAGGCCGCAGAGTGAGAGTAGTAATCCCATCCTGTGTCGTGGTTCGAATCCGCACAGAATTTCCGGATGTTGATGGTGTCTATACTGGCTTCAGACCGGTACAGGATTGAATCGTGACACATAGCCGGCAACCGCTTCTTCCATGGAAGGCCTGTCGAACTGTGCGCACAAAGGTTCTGGGATGGCAATCGCCTCTACCACCTGGATATATTGTTGGGGGTCACGAAGGACGAAGTCAAAGAGTAGCGCCATCAGCTGGTTGACATAGTCTGTAAATGAGAAATTGTTATTTGTTTTGTCATGTTAAAAAGGTTATTATTTATTCAATTTATTGTATTCCACTGTAAGTGGAAATATTTTTCTATTTATATAGGTCATGTGTGTGCAATAATAAATGTTGATATTTTTACTTACTGAATGTCGCTGGGATTTTCCTTGGTTTTATTGTGTGTCCACCTTTTTTGGCCTTTGGAAAACTCATCTTGTACGCCGGCTCTCCAGAAGCGTTTATGGCTTGCTGGCGATTTGAGTTTTCATTGAAATGCATGGCAGCTAGGTATAGTCTGAAAGGAAAATTTCAATAAGCACAAGCAATATATTTGTAGTTGATCTGAGGTTATCTAATGCAACATAATGAGTTATTTGACAAATCAGGAGTCCATAATTAGTCATTTGTACACAATATAAAATACCTGCAAAGCATTCCTATGTACGAAAAAACCACGTTTTTTGGGGCAAAATGTAAAATCACACTGTGATAGGACTCCAATGAAGACGTTTGATGGTGTGGACTCAATTTGGCGACATCTTTGATGATCCTTGTGTTTAGCAAAACCTTCTCGAGCTGGTGGGCCGGTTTTGAGTCTAAAGTAAAAAAGAAATTGCATTCAGATATTTCATTAGAGTATATTACAGTAGATTAGAATTATTCAAGCAAGTATACATTTGTAAATCACACCAATCTAGAATGAGGACATAAATAAATATTTTGAGTATATATTCATGATGAAAGACAGACAGACATACCAGGTTTAACCCACTTGCTACTATCTCTTGATACACGGTCAGCATGAAGACAACGCGGATAGAGTGGTTCTTCGTCGTGTTCATGTACATTCATCATGTGATTGAGACATGACTTCCACCTAGCAACCCTCTCATCGGCAGACTTCGACGTGGCAGCTGTCCAGTAGAGGTGGTTTGAAATGTGCAGGCGCCACTTTTTTATGACCTTGCAGTCTTTCGCCTGTGCAATTTTGTCAAGCTTCTTAGACAGACCTTGAATTACATAACATAACATAACATTACATAACAGTCGTATGACATACATGACATACAGATAGACAGTACTGCTACATCTACATTTTTTGACATACCAGATTTGCAATTACAGTACTGGTTGGGTGGGTAGGGGGGGGGGGGGGGGTGTTGGTAGGAGGGGTGGAATTGAATGTGGGATGCCTTTCGACATACCTTTGGCCACGTGCCACACATCGTAGAAGTGTTTGATGTCGTGATCTCTCAGGTACTTTTGGATCTGCGGGTGACGGTCTGTGACAATACAGTCCAAGGTCACGGATTTGGCGTCCAGAAGAGCGAGGCTTCTCCTCAAGCCCTCCAGTTCCATATGGTAGCTGCCTCCCACCTCATTGCTCTGGAACAAGGAAGGGAAGATCAATGAAATAGCCTTTTCAAAATTCCACAATTAACATTTCCTAACCCCCGCTCACACACACAGCCAGCCAGACCACTTCACACCCCGCTCACACACACAGCCAGCCAGACCACTTCACACCTACAGCGATTCAAGATTCAAGACCGAGAGCTTTGTGTTCGTTTAAGCACAATGAAGGGTGCAGTGTCTCTTCAGACTTGTTAATTACCTGAATTAGTTGGACGTCTATGACATGATTGGTGGCGAGTTCCATCACAGAGTAACTTCCGTACTTAGCACTGTGGCCTGTTGAAAATAATAATAACAATTTCAATCAATGTAGTGCAATATTAAAAATTTATTCATAAAGTAGGAATTTGTCATTGGGGAGCTTTTTCTAACCTGGACTATCGGCTCGCATGTCACCGCCGATTATCACGCTTTCTTTCTCGCTTAATCTGGCGAGGGTAACGTCTTGGTCCTTGGTCCACAAACTTAGAACAGCAGGTTCCAAGAACTTCTTGGCGTGTTCCCGAAACGCTCTGTACTTTATTGTGGAGACGTGTAACGCATTTAGGACCTAAAAGAATAAATGAATAACGCTTTGTTAATATGCACGTGTGAATCACAAACAAAAACATAATGTATATCTGACTTGTCAATCAAATCAATCAAATCAAATACCTTCTCCATTTGGGTGAAAGATGAGCCAGTGAAAAATACTGCTGCAGAAAGCTGAATATTTCCAGCTGGTGTGATGCCGATGAGAGGCTGACTCGCCCATTTACGGCTGTATTTACAACCGGGGCAAACTTGGGAGACAGCCAAGAAGGTCCCTCGCGTAGTTTTGGTGATATGACATTGAGCATTGCACACCGGACACTGTTGAAATAATTCCAGTAGACTGTCTTCGTAAACGATGTATTTCTGGACCTCATAGATTGGTTTTGACGGTTCCCTGCTCGAGAAAAACACAAATAAATAACACGGCACAACTATATAGCTTTTGTATTTTTACGGGCCATGGAGATGTTTGTAACAACTAACTTACGCTAGAATCGAGGGCTCGCTAATCAAAGAGTCAATGTTGAAAGTGGAATCCTGCGGCGGCTCTGGAACATCGATCGAGCTGTCGGTCACTCCATCGTCATCGTCATCAGACTCCAGTCGTGGTCTTTTACTGGGTCTAAACCCCTTCACAGGTGTTGACGTGGATGGTCCCTGTTGATTAGACCAGTATCCAGTATTTTGTGTCCCCACCGAGACCGACACGACTTTCGCCTGAACACCTATTTACAAAACATAGTTTAGTCAAACAAGGGATTTATTGATAACTTTGCTCACTCACTCACTCACTCACTCACACACTCACACATTGTGACCTGCTCTGACGTAACAGCAACATGGTCACCACACTAGAGCTAAATTTGATTTGCAAATACAGTACTGTTTGTGATACTGAAGGAGTCAAGAAAAGGGAGTATATACATTTGACTGTATATACTGTATATATACTGTATATTGACAACCATACTGGGTAATTTACATTGGAGGTGGGGGGGGGGGGGGACACTATACAAACAATCCACATTCCTTTACAGCTTTGGGTGAAAGCGGTGGGTGAAGGGGGCCAATCTAAACAATTCTGGGTCACATTATTACACATTATTACATTACATCACACTGAGTTACAAACCTACCTTGACTCTTGACATGCGAACGAAGTGTTTTCATAGAAAGCTGTGTACCAACAGAACGAATCTTTGGGTTGTCTGTCTGGCAACTGAAGTCCCTTGAAGCAGGAGAAAGGCGTACATTGCCGCTGGAACTTGTGGTGGCCTAAGAGTTACCAAATCGTAAATCAATTACAATATAATACAAGCCACTAAATATAACGTTACCTTGTTTACCTCTCACTAGTTGTGTTCTTTTATTTAGAAGTTATGACTAGCTTGCTTCAATAGTTTTCTATAACGTTACTTTATAAAGAGCAGCAGTTACTATAACGTTAGATGGTATTTATGATAACATATCTCACACGACATATCTACTTACTATTTCTTGTGTCGGGTCGCGTATTGAAGGCACAGCTCTTTTGGTTAGCACCAACATGGAGACCACTCCAGCATCAAAAATACCTTGATTGGTGACGTCGTCGGCGGAGAAATGTGCAGTACAAACCCGAGTATTAGACGTTGCAACGGAACTTGGAGGGTCACCAAAAAGGAACTTGTTCCATTGTTGGCGAAGTTCGGCATCAACGGGGAAACTGTGCAAAGACTTCTCGGTAGCTCTACAACCAGGAACATTACATCTGCGGGGTTTGCTGCTCATCGTGAAATTGAGGCGAGTGACGGCAATTTCTGTTTCCAGGTTGTATCGGCTCCAGGTACCAAGAATGGAGGCGGGCATTAGGTAAAACCACACAGCCAATCACATCACCTTGCGCTATAAACAGCGCCCTGTGACGTTGCCCAGCTCGTCAAATCAACATGACCTGATTTACTAGAGGCAAACAGGGGATGGGCTGTAGCTGAGGAATTCGTCAATATAGTATTTAGGCCCAAAAACACATTGATACGAACTCCTATTACTATAATACAATGCTAGAGACTGAAAAATGACATTTATAACGCATAGCCCCTTTAATAGATAAACAAAAACGAAAAATCTAATTATTTCAACGAACATTTCAAACTAAATAACAGATTATGCACATAAAACGCTGAAAACAACCGAAGCAACAATAGTATTTTAATGAGGCTATTATTATTATCATTATTATTTTGCAACAAGTTAGCCCTCTCATAAATAGCACATATAAATGAATAACTAACTTGAACTAACTTAATAGGATTGAAGTGATATTTGGCTTAAAAAATCGGTCGCCTGGCAAAAAAAAAAAAAAAAAAAGCCTGACGATGTGCATTGGGCCGCGGCTCTCTGACGCCTTATTTTCTGGGCCCTGGCCTGAAAAGTTTGGGAACCCCTGGTGTATAAAACAGTTTGAGAATACCTGCTCTAGTGCAACATCTAGTGGCTGAATGATATCTATAGCACCTTTAATTAAGTTCACAGATCTAATGTGTAATTCAGGCAACTGTGTTTTTCGCTGACATGTTAGAGTATGATTTTTTTTTTTTTTTTTTTAAACTTCAATTTTTATTAACATTTATAGACAAACAACACTTACACAAAAATGGATCCCATAACACAATATGAAAGAATGCAGTGAACATAAATGGTTACATGAATAGCATTGTTGGTTATATGTTTCCACTACAGTTGTTTTTCCAGGCACTTAATACAAAGACTGATTGTATACCGCCCTTGAACAGGTATAGACAAATTTAATACCTACTCAAAGGATTAGATACTGACTAAGGCAAATATGTATGGTATGGGTCCAGTGACCCTCCTTGAATTTCTTTCTTCTCTTATCCTTCGCCCTTTCTATTTCTTTTATACTAAATTTCTCTTTGCTTTTTGATTCACCCATTTACAAACCACATCTTCCTTGATTATTAATACAACATTGTTAAACAGACATAAATAATAAAGTACAAAAAATATAATACAATTGTAATGCCCAAAAAAAAGAAAAAGAAAATCAGAAAATACTAACTAAGTCAAAAGTGTGTGACATGGGTTCAGAGACCCTCCTTGAACCTCTTTCCTGCTTTACCCTTCGCCCTCTTGTGATGCATTTGGTTCTTCCTCTGTGATGTCGTTTTCGTTCCCCTTGTAATCCTCCCACTTTCCCCATCTTTCTCCAAATTTCTCTTCCTGTAACCTCAGCATGTGTGTTATCCTCTCCATATCCTGTATCTCCTCCACTATTCCTACCCATTGTGCTATTGTCGGTGGGTCTTCTTTGTACCACAGTCTTGTTATTGCTTTTCTGGACGCTATCAACATTACCTTTATTAAATATTTGTCCCCCCCTTGTATTCCCTCGTGTGTCAGGTCTCCTAAGTAAAGCACCAGTCCTGTTTGTGGTAACCCGTATCCTAATATTCTGATCATTGCCTCCCCTATCTCCTCCCAATATCCCTTCAGCCTCTGACATCCCCAGAATATGTGCGTGTGATTTGCCCCCTCCTTCCCACACATCCTCCAGCATGCTCTTTGTGTTGGTGCATATTTTCCCTTCAGCTCTGGGGTTATAAAGAATCTGATTATGTTTTTCCATCCAAACTCTTTCCATATCCTCGATCCTGTTGTTGAATGTTGCACCTCGCATATGTTCCCCCATTCCTTCCCTGTTATTCCTATCTCTAGTTCTCTCTCCCATTTCTCCCTTATATAATCGGTCGTGTGTCCCTTGCTGGTCATTATAGCCCGGTACAGTGCTGATATTACCCTTCCTTTCCCTCCTTTGTATGCCCTTACTATCATCCTAATTATTCCATTCTGTTCTTCTTCCTTGTCCCCTCTTATTTCTTTATTATAGTAATCTCTAATCTGTAGATATCTGAAGTGGTCCTTGTTTTCTAGTCCAAATTTCTCCTTTAATTTTTGTAGTGCTTGCATTTCCCCCTTCTCTATCATTTTGCATATCGCTGTTGTCCCCCTCCCCCCCCTCTCCCACCTTCTGAATCCATGGTCCAGCCTCCCTGGTTTGAATCTCTTGTCATGTGCTATCCATCTCAGAACCCCTGACTGCTTCTCTAATTTGTGTGTTTTTACTACTCTGTTCCATATGGTCAAGGTGCATTTGGTGATAGGATCTAACAGTCCCTCTTTTTCTTTGAACAGTTCCCTATCTCCCACCAGAGCTTGTACCTTGTATCCCTCCCCTTCTTTTTCAATGTATTTCCATCTTGCCTCATATTTGTCGTTACACCAGCACGTCACTGCTCTCAGTTGCGCTGCATAATAATAATCTTGTAGGCTGGGTACTGCCATCCCTCCCTCTTCCTTTGGTAGTTGTAGTGTTTTATATCTGACCCGTGGTCTTCTCCCCGCCCATATGAACCTCGATATCAGTCTGTCCCACTCCCTGAATTGATTCTGTGGTATTTGTATCGGTAGTGACTGGAACAGGTACAGTAACCTTGATAGTATGTTCATTTTAATGACCTCTATTCTTGAATTGAAGTCCAAGGGCATTACTGTCCATCTCTCTAAGTCTCTCTTGATGTTCTGATTTATCTGTGTATAGTTCGCCTCAAACAGTTTCCCCACCCCTCTCGTGATGTTCACCCCTAAGTATTTAATCTTGTCCATGTCCCATCTTATCCCGTACTGTTCCCTAATTTCCGTCGTTGGGGTATAGTTCCATGCTAAGGTCTGTGTCTTTGTCACGTTTAGTTTGTATCCTGAGTAGTGGCCATATTCCTTCAGTAGATCCATCAGTGCCGGGAAGCTCTTGTCTGGTTGTCTCATGTATACTATCACGTCGTCCGCAAATAGGCCTAGTTTATATTCCGTTCCCTTTATCCTTACTCCCTTGATGTCCTCGGTCTGTCTGATCAGTTGCGCCAGTGGTTCTATGAAAACGGCGAAGAGCGTTGGTGAGAGACAACATCCCTGTCTGGTAGCCCTCTCTAATCTGATTCTATCCGTCAGGCTGCCATTCACCTTAACCCTCGCTGTCGGTTCTTGATATAGCGCCTTGATCATCTTCATCGCCCTCCCGTTCAGTCCGAACCTCATCAATGTTTTATATAAAAATGTCCAGCTCACACTGTCGAATGCTTTTTCTGCATCTAGGCTAATCAGTACCACGCTACCACCTTGTTTTTGTATCTCCTCTACTATGTGTAATGTCTTTCTCACGTTGTCCTGTGTCTGTCTCCCTTTAATAAATCCAGTTTGATCTTCATCTATAATGTCTGGCATAAACGTCTCAAATCTCTTTGATATTATCGATGTATACATCTTGTAATCCACGTTGAGTATGGACACAGGTCTGAAACTACTACATAATTCTCTATCCTTCCCTTCCTTCGGTATCGTGGTGATTATGGCTTCCTTCCACGAGGGGGGCATTTTGCCCTCTTCCATCGTGTGTCTGAACGCCGTCCCTAACATGGGTGCCAATTCCGTTCTAAATGTCTTGTAGAATTCCGATGGGAATCCATCGCTCCCCGGAGATTTGTTGTTTTTAGCTCTACTAATTGCCTCTTCCAGTTCTCGTTCCGTAATTATTTTATTTAATTCTTCATTCTGTTCTTTCCCTATCGATGGTAACTCTAGCTTCTCCAGATATGCTTCTATTTCCTCTTCTCCCGCTGCTTTTGGCTGTGTGTATAGTCTCTCATAGTATTCTCTAAATGTCCTCTCTATTTCAGCTGGGTCTCTCAATATTTCATTAGTCTTTGTATCCCTTATTGTGTGTATCGTGTTCAACTTCTGTTGCGTCCTAATTCTCCTAGCCAACAGTCTGGTCGCTTTTGGTCCCCCTTCATAGTACGTTTGTTTCATGAACCTCGCTTTCTTTTCTATTTCCGTCAATAATTCCCTATTTATCTTGGCCTTTACTTCTTTGATTTCTCCGAGCGTTTCCTGTTCTTTTGATATCTGGTGTCTCCCCTCTAGCTTCTTCAGCTTCCCTATCAGATTGTGATATGTCTCCGTTCTGGCCTTCTTCAGCATTGCTGTCTTCTCCATCAATTTCCCCCTTATCACCACCTTCAGTGTGTCCCATAGAATGTTCGGATCTACCGCCCCGTTGTCATTTTCTTCCTTATACCTGGCTATCTCCTCCTTGATCTGTCTCACCACCCCCTTGTTATTTAATATTCCTACATTTAGTCTCCAGATCGTGTTCCTCCGTCTCCCTTCTAGATCTACTGTCAGATATATGGCACTGTGATCCGATATGTCAGCTACTCCTATTCTGCTCTCCCGTACCCTGTAACTGTCCCCCGTCGTCATCAAAAAGTAGTCTATTCTCGCATATGTCACGTGCGGGTGTGAGTAATGTGTGTATTCCCTGTCCATGGCGTGCATCCCCCTCCAAACATCTATAATTCCCATTTCCGTCATCTGAATATTCATATATCTACTGATTTGTGTCCGTCCTTTTCCAGTACTCGTGGTGTCTAGGTCGTGATTCAGTACTACATTAAAATCTCCTGCGCATATCAATATCCCTTCTAGTTCCATCACTATCATATCAAAAATGGTCTCATATAAATCCCTCTCTCTCTGGGGGTGCATAAACATTCACTAACGTAACCATTTGGCCCTCCATTTTCCCCTTCACCAGAACAAATCTTCCCTCCTTGTCTCTTACTTCCTTGATCAATTCAAATTTGACTGTTTTTGATTAACGTGATTACTCCTCTCCTCAGGTTCCATTTAAAGGAACTATAGTATGCATTTTCATATCCAAATCTCTTCAGTTTCTCATGATCCTGTGCTACCAAATGTGTCTCCTGCAAAAAAATCACTTCCATCTCACTTTTTTTACACTTCAACATCACTTTGCCCCTCTTTATCGTATTATTCATTCCATTAACGTTTAACGACATCATTTTTATACCTTTAACCTTTGTCATCTTTCTTCTTCTTTCGTCTATCAGTACCCCCCATGTCACAGTCATTCCCCCCTCCGGTTGTAGCCTCCGCTCTCTTCACCGAATACATATAATGATTAACATAAATAAAAAACATAAACTTTACATAAAGTGCTCCCAAGGCGTTCGGGGGGTCCCTGTGTCCCCCCCTGTCCCCTGCTGGTGGGTGAGGTGTAATTGCTCTCCTAGCGAGAGGCCCCCTCCTGACGGCTTGGGGGTTTGAAACCCTTACCCCCAACCGCTCGTCATATTTGTCCAGCCTTCTTACTGTTTTTATTGCTGTCGAGCTCCTGGTCAAAAGCGCTCTGTCCTTCATTCTGATCAAAGACCCCCATTTCCTAGGTCCCTCTCAGTGTGGCTCATATGTTCCAATGTCCCTCCTTCCTCCTAAACACGTGTGTGGTGTCTTCTGTGTACCCCTTTTACTTTCTTTTCCTCCCCTCTATTTTCTATGTGATGTCCATTTATCCCCTTAATCCCTTCCAACTGTGTTACTCACAGCGTGTGTCTATGCATTTGTTTCAATATGTTCTGTGTTCCGTCTATTTTACCTAATTATATTTCCATTTATTTCCTCCATCAGCATGTGTATTATGTGTCCATGTATACGTTATGTTCGTTCCTATATCCTGCCTCTACCTGGGAATGTGTGTTTATGTATATGTCATTTCCTTCGGAACTCACTGAGAATATTGAGTCAAATCAAAAAGGTTTTCAAAGTACCTTCAACCTCGGCATATGCTCCAATATGTGATAACCATAATTTTCCCCCTGGTCAATCTGATATTGTTTTTTCATTATGGAAGGGAAAGGGACTGGCCACTATTAAAGATCTATATGTTGATCGTCACTTTGCCTCATTTAACGAACTTAAGTCTAAATTTAATCTTACAAGCTCACACTTCTTTCGTTACCTGCAGGTTAGAAATTATGTCCGCAGTAATATCCCAGACTTTGAGACATGTCCTGCTGATTACCAGTTTTATAATCTCATGAGCCGATCACCAGTTTCAAAACACCTGATCTCTGATTTTGTTTCATATTTCTCTGTCCAATCTATGGCTTCCTCCGACCACATTAAAGATGTATGGTCCACAGAGCTTAGTATGGAAATCTCTGATGAGATGTGGGAGGAGGGACTTAGCAGGATACATAAATGTTCTATTAATGCCAGAGTCCAACTTATACAGTTTAAGGTCATTCACAGACTACATTACTCTAAAACCAAACTGCAGAGAATCTATCCCTCTGTATCGCCTATCTGTGATCGTTGCATGTCCGCAGAGGGTAATCTTTCACATATGTTTTGGTTTTGTCCCAAGCTATTTAAGTACTGGGTAGACATTTTTGACTGGTATACCAAGGCGTACAAAAGAGAGATTGCCCCAGACTGCCTTCTATCTTTACTCGGCTGTTCAGCTAACACTGCAGAATTACCTTACAATGAGCAGGAGGCCCTGATGTTTGGTATGGCTGTGGCCAAAAGAATTATCCTGAAGGAATGGAAAGACACGTCGTCTCCAAATTTTAAAAGATGGCTCACTGAGATGGTCTCCTCTCTGCAGCTGGAAAGCATTCGTCACAGTAGGTCTGAGACCTTGAACAAATTTGAAATGATATGGGGTCCCTTTTTGGAATGCTTAGCTAGAACATAAGTGCTTCTCAATGTCCTCCTGTGTATTTTCTGTACTATGTATTGGTGTTGTCAGGATAGTGGAATTTCGAGCTTCGATGTGATAACTTTTTCGATACCACAGGGAAAAAGGTTCAATCTTAAATTATAATTTTTTTTGATAGGTTTTGCTTCTGTTGCTGGTTGGTTCTCCTCAGCTTCTCTCTGGTACTGTAGGAGAGGATAGATATGGCACTTTTGAAACCCTTTGTTTATCTTTAGATCATACATTTGGAAATAACTGTTCATCTCACTTCAATCGTTTTTTGTTGCAGAGCATGGTGTTTTCTCAGGCAGACAGATGTAAACACTGGTCTGTGTTGCATGTGCCTGACGGGCTGAACTGTTTGTATTGCAGTCATGTTCCGACTTAACTGAATGCACATGTGTGTGTGTGTGGACTGCTGTACTATTGCGGGTATTGAAGTGAACAATGCAACTTCCTTTTTTTTATTTTATCTTTTTTTTTATAAATGATTAGGTGTCGATATTTCGGGAAATGAGTATTGAAACAGTTTTGGGTATTCAGAATCGATATGTCGATTTTTAGATATTTTCGACAACACTACTATGTATGTGTGTATATATATATGTATATATATATGTATGTGTATATATGTCAGAGAATCAGCCCCTTGCGTCCTTAGTGTATAGCATATGACATGGTGTATGTTTGTTCATTGATGTGACAGTGTCTGGCAACATACTGTTTGTGTTCTTTTTATTTATTTTTTATTTTCTTTGTGTTTGTGATTTGTCTTGATGTGTGTTTGTGAAACTATAAAAGCTGAAAATAAAATATTATAAATGTATATGTCATTTCAGTTTCTATATTTTGTCTCTATTTGGATAGTTTTTTCAATCTCTTGTGCGTGTACTCATCCGTTCGTCTCCTCCCGCCTCCTCTCCCCTCCTTCTCCGTCTCTGGCCTCCTTGTCTGTCTCCGCCTTCGGTCTGTCACGTCTCACCTCGGCCTTCTCCTCTCTCCTCCCTCCTCTCCCGGGTTTCGATCTCCTACTCTGGTCCATCTGCGTGCTTTCTCCAATCTCTGCCGCAGGCTCAGCGTCTGGCCCTCCTGTCCCCTTCCTTCTCCGTCCTCCGCCATCTGCATCCCCCGTCGCCTCATCTCCTCCGTCGCCTCCCGCGCCGTCGCGTACGTCACCGTCCCTTCCTTCCAGTGAATCCTTAGCGAGGTCATGGGTGATTGGAATTTCATTCCGCTTTCTTTCAGAATTCTCTTCAGTCCCGCGTAGGACCTGCGTGTTATTGCTACCGCTGTCGAGTAATCGTGATCAAACGACAGTCTTTTCCCCTCGATTTCTATCTTCTTGGTCCACGCGGTTCTGAGTATCAATTCCTTAATCTCAAATCTCAGAAAGTTAATAATCACCGCCCTCGGAGGTCTGTCCGGTTTCGGTCTCGGAGCCAACGCCCTGTATCTCCATTTTTTCCAGTCCCGTCTCCTCCAGTTGTTCCTTGATAAGCTTTTTCACATATTGGGTCACCGATTCCCCTTCGACTCCTTCTTTCAATCCCCATATTCTGATGTTATTTCTCCGTGACCTCCCCTCCATGTCCGATAGCTTTGTCTCCATCTGTTCTTGTTGTTGAATCGCACATGTTAATACCTCGTGTATCTCTGTGTTCCATTCCTCCGCTTGCGCCGCTCTTGTCTGTAACTCGGTTACGTTTCTGTCCTGTTCCGCCATCTTCTCATCCACCCTTTTGAGTTCTGTATTCATTTCACCTCTGAAGTCCTCCTGTTCCTTCCTCAATTCCTCCCGTAACTTCCCTATATCGTTCCTTATCGTGTCCGTGTTCAGTTTTATCGTCGCTGTTATGGTCTCCAATATCCCGGCCTGCATGACCACGGCCCATCCTGGCATTCCCGTGCTTGTCCCAGCCGATCCCCCTCCTTCCTCCGCCTGACCCTTCTCGGTCTCGTTTCGGGGGCTCTGTTCCATCAAACTCTCCTCTTCCCGTGAGTCCTCCATTTCTCTCTCCTTCACAATTGTTTTTTCCTCCTTCCTTCTCGTTTGCATTTTCATTTTTAATCACTTTTCGGGTCCTTTTTTATCAGTTTTTTCACCCTTTTGACCAGGAGCTCCACCGCATGCGTGTTACCCTTCCGCTCTCATACCGGAAGCCCCAGAGTATGAATTCTTACCGTATTTTTGTGTGCATTGGTTTGCACTGATGATGCCAAGAGGCTCTCACCGGATCAACATTGCATGCAGAAGCATCATGCCCATTCAAACTGGGGGGGGGGGGGGGGAGGAGGCATATGTCCCAACAAGTCTTTGATATCTGTATAAAAAAAGAAAAATCTTTTCTTTTCTTAATTTTTTATATGTAGTTATGATCATTTTATGAGTCAAACATATTCTTCTAATTATGTCATAGATCATATCTCAAAAAGTCACACACACCCTTTGCCTACGGTATTGGTTGCTTTCCAAAAGTTATAGGATGAAATTGGTTCGCTCTCGTGTGCATCGGAGGATATGTTGCTGAAGTGGTTCGTAGTAAGAGTCCCTGTCCCTTCATGCAAACAGTTCATGTTCACAGGTGTGTTAGGTGAATGCGTACATGTGCACAGGAAAGTATTGGTATTATGGTATGTATGTGTATTGTGGAGTAATGAAGTTAATCTGATGGTCATTGCAGTCAAGGCAGAGAGGACCCAGAAAGTGAACTTGGAGAGTTAGGGATTCCTTTTGGAGTTTTGCAGATAGACGTTAAGGTAGGCATGAACATTTTAAGCTTTGATTGGCAGTGGAGCAGACACTGCTATGTGATGTCAGCACAGTCTCATCTGTACTTGTGCTGCTTCCTATACATTGTGTGGGAATACAGCTCTTACCATGTTGACAGGTCCCTTTCATCTGTGGCTGTAGTATTTATGTTCTCTAAATAAATTGTGCATTGTGGATATAGTATTTTCTATGTGAATTTATGCAAAGTAGAGAGAGAGAGAGAGAGAGAGAGAGAGAGAGAGAGAGAGAGAGAGAGAGAGAGAGAGAGAGAGAGAGAGAGAGAGAGAGAGAGAGAGAGAGAACATTCTGGCTTGCATGATGCCCCTGATTTGATTTCACCTAAAAAAAACAATATGCTGGTACATCAATGAGCAACAACACTAGGGTTCCTTGTTGTTTCCTTGTTATATCCAAACTTGTAATGAATTAACAAATAATTTCCTTCCAGAAATTAATTAGCTGTTTACATAACGGCTAACTGAAAGTCTTTGTGTAATAATGCCCCAAGCATTATTATTATTTAACACAGTTTCAGGAGAAGGGATTTATGATCAAAGACCATCAGTTCACCATGTTCCTTCATCAATGAGCCAAGATCTAATTACTTCTCTCCCACTTTCTCACATTTATGCAGGTGAACACCAGGAAGGCTGCTGGCCCAGATGGTATAACAGGACGCATACTTAAGTCCTGTGCAAACCAGCTTGCCCCGGTGTTCACCGCCATATTTCAAGATGCATGCCTGCTTCAAGATGTCTACCATCATCCCTGTACCGAAGAAACCCTCCCCAACATGTCCAAATGACTACAGACCGGTGGCACTCACCTCTGTGGTCATGAAATGTTTCGAGAGGCTGGTCAAGGACCACATTTGTGCCTCCCTCCCCAGTGATATGGACCCTATGCAATTTGCATACAGGACAAACAGGTCCACTGACGACGCGGTCTCCCAGGTACTGCACAGCACTCTCTCCCACCTTGACCGTCAGAAGGGGGGCTATGTGAGACTGTTGTTCATTGACTACAGCTCAGCGTTCAACACCATAGTCCCCACCAGACTGGTGGACAAGCTGATCGAGCTAGGTCTGAGCTCCGCCCTGAGCGCCTGGGTACTGGACTTTCTGAGTGAAAGACCCCAGGCGGTCAGGGTGGGGGGTCAGACCTCCAACACCATCACCCTGAGCATCGGGTCCCCCCAGGGCTGTGTTCTAAGCCCCCTGCTGTACTCACTCTACACACACGATTGTGTGGCCAAGTTCAGCTCCAACTCCATAGTGAAGTTTGCAGACGACACGGTGATGGTGGGGCTGATCTCGGACGACGAGAAGGCCTACCGGGAGGAGGTTGAGGTACTGGAACGTTGGTGCCAGGACAACAGCCTGCTCCTGAACATTGGTAAAACCAAGGAGCTGATCGTGGATTATAGGAGAGGACAGCAGGAGACACACACACCACTGATGATTAACGGGGCTACCGTGGACAGGGTGAGCAGCTTCAAGTACCTGGGGGTCCACATCTCAGAGGATCTGACATGGTCAACACACATAGACACAGTAGTAAAGAAAGCGAAGCAGCGCCTCTACCACCTGAGGCAGTTAAGGAAGTTCAGAGTATCGGGGAAGATACTCCAGTCCTTCTACTCAGGAGCTGTAGAGAGCATCTTGACCGGAAACATCACTGCCTGGTATGGAAACAGCACGGCACAGGACAAGAAGGCCCTACAGAGAGTGGTGCGCTCAGCCGAGCGTACCACGGGTATTGCGCTACCTACCCTGCAGGTTCTATACAACAAGAGGTGCAAATCCAGAGCCTGCAGAATAATGAAAGACCCCCACCACCCCAATAACAGCCTGTTCCAGCTGCTGAGGTCAGGCAGACGCCTGCGAACCCCAGCTACTAGGACGGAGAGGCTTAGGCTCAGCTTCTTCCCCCAGGCCATCAGAGCCTTGAACAAATGAACATTGAGAGCCACAGAAACTGAACTATCCACACACAAGCACACACACGACACGCACGCTGAGCACGCTCACACACTAGCAGCCACTTTAACACTCATGCCGCACACACGCACACTTATGGCCAAGAGGAAAGGCTACTTTAAATTAGTATAACAACAGGAACAGTGTATTGCACTACTAAAGCTACCTAGCATGTCCTATATGCTCTGTAAATACTATGTACAGATACCGAGATGTCACACCATGTTACCTGTTTATTGCACTGTTGTTTTATTGGATTCTATTATATGTTGTACCACTGTTTTTTTTATTGGATTCTATTATATGTTGTACCACTGTATTGCACATCGTCGCGGGCAAGACCACCCGCATTTCATTGTATACCTGTATGCCGTGACAATTAAAACTCTTGACTTGACTTGACTTGACAAGTGCCTCAACCACCTCCGATTACTCTCAGGTGTTCACCTCTGATTAACTCCAGGTGTTCCCTATCAGCCAAGACAGTATATAAATCACAATCACGTTAGACGCCTCCGCCAGTTCCAAGCTATCAGCTTATTGAAACTATATGAATTGAAAATGGGGGACCCTGATGGAAACAAGACAAACGTCTTTCTCAGGTCTGCATCCCCTTAACAATTGTATGTATTGAGCCGTACTGTATTGTACCCATTCTGCAATCTGTTAAATAAAGTTTTCATTCATTCATTCATTCAGACTCTGCTTCCTTTCTGCCACACAAGCCAGGGACAGGGAACCTGTGCCCTGAATCTTACCTGGGAAGGACTGTGCCTGCCAGGGCTCCCCTTCCTCAAATAAGATAAGATAAGATATTTCTTTATTGATCCCCTTGGGGAAATTTGGGTTATAGCAGCGTGGGGGTACAGATATGAGCAGGGTATAGTAGAAAGACATAAATATAGGCAATAAATGTTGAAAAATACGAGGAGAAAAAAAACGGTGCAGATGAGGGTCTGTATGTCCTATCGGTTATATTATAAGTTACAATAAATATAGGCAATAAAGAATTTTAATCTGAATATATATTATGAGTAAAAGTAAACAGTATACACAAGGTACCCTAACATGACATGATATACGTCATACGTTGTAGTCCAGGGGGATTTTCCGGGAGGGTTCTCCTCCTCCTGCCATGCAGGCCAGGGACGAGTATGTCTAACCTGCTTTCTCTAAACTATCCAGCCCAAACCCGCCTGTTTGGTGAGAGGTTCCACCACACAGGCCGTTCCTTCAAGCGGGGGGAGTCAGATCGCTGGTACGTTCAGCTGGCTCCACCAAGGGGAGGATACACCACACCCCAGTGGGTGTCCTCACAAGCATCCTCCCCTCATCAACGCCAATGATCTGAGTACACCAAACCATCCTTCTAGTCATTCTAGACATTCAATCTCCTCCTACGACTCTCCAGTCATTTGTTGATCATAGAAGACTGAAATATTCCATATTTGAAATTTATTGGAAGGATAAGCCCCTTGAGATATGCTATAATACAATACATAACAAAACAAAACACAGGACAACAAATACACTTATACACTGACAGACGCTCTCCCAAGCTCACCCCCACAATCCACACTGATTCCTTCCAAGAGGATCACCAATATATATATATGTATTTATTTTCCCTTATAAAACACATACAAAATTATAATTTGATCTGTAAACAACATGTAAGCCCTAACACAGTAAATCAATCAATAACAGGTGCAAGTAGTCTGTAGGTGAGTGAACAAATATATCTTGAATAATCGGTAAGAAGTGAGAGATCTGAGTGAACTAGGCAGTTTGTTCCAATCTGCTGGTGCTTTATATTTAAAGGCAAGTCGACCAATAGCTTTGGTGTTTCGAGGTATAGTAAAGAAAGGAGGATCCGTGTGTCTTAAATTATAAGTTGAACTATATGGTGTTAAGAACTGCTTTAGATAGGGGGGATAATTAAAGTAAATACATTTGTAAACAAAAAGCAACCAATGAAAATGTCTTCTGAATGGGGGAGAAAGCCAGTTTAACGACTCAAACATAAGACAGTGATGGGTTCTATAAGGGCACCTCAATATAAATCTGCAAACACTATTATAAGTGACATTTAAAGGACGGAGATTTGTTAGTGTGGTGTTCTGATAGACTGTCTGCGTAGTCCACTATTGGAAGTACCAGCTGTATAATGATTCTTTTCCTAACTTGAAGAGAAAAACAGTTAATAGAACCATACATTATGATTACGATATGAATCTCCAGCTTCCATTAATTTGGTATCTATCTTGTCTGACTCTGGGGAAGACAGTAAGCGCATTTCCCATAATGTTGGCATGTTCCTTTTAAGAAGAGAAAAGTGGATATAGGCAATAAGATGAGAAAACGGTGGGACTCACTCTCAATAGCCTATGCCAACATGTACAGCAAGTCATGGTAAGGATGCTGCTAGCTCTGTGGAGGCAGCACGTTCTTAATATGTCATCCAGTTTGGGCAGGGGGAGGCAGAGGATTTTTTTGGGAGGTGTTTATGACTCTGGAGGGATTTTCTTTCATATTCTGTGCAGTTTGCATACCATGCTGTTATGGAGTATGTTAAAATTGTCTCAATAGAGCAGTGGTAGAAGGCCTTAAGCAGCTCAGCAGATAGGTTGATTTTTTTTAAAGTCTCCTTAACACTTTAATTACCGGCGATGCGGTGCGCCTTACCGCCGTTGAATGCCAGCACCCACTTCAATGATAGCATTGTGAACGCATAATCTCTGTCTTAAATTATGGCTATGTGTCTAATCTGCCCGTCGTTTATCAATGACTTGTTTGCAGTCAACATTGTCGAGACGGATTGTTTTTTAATCGGTTCATTTCCGTTTTATTCTGCCTATTTATGAATTGTTTTCAAATAAACGCTAGATTATCGATTATGTGTACTTATGCACGCTAGAGAAGCGATCTGAAAAATATATTCTCTCATTTCCTGATCAGCGAGCACACACTCACAGCCACACACACACATATGGGACACGTTGATATATAGGTGAAAACAGATCCGATTACCCTAAGACTGGTAAAATAAATTGCTTACCTCAGATCAGATGTTATCCAAAAAGATTATTCCAATTCCCGATCGCCATTCCAAATATCGATCGCGTTTATTGATTCAGCGTTGGGTACTGTAAATATATATTCCACGCGTTTTCCGGGCCGGCGATCAACTTGGGTCTCTTAAGATGCCTCGTTGGATAAGTAACATGAAGAGGCTGCCCCCCCCCCCCCCCCCATCAGTCTAAACGAATGGGGTGCAGTTACACAGGGAGAGACGATAGGGGGCGGTATTTTCCCAATTGAGCTCAGAGAGAGTCTGCAACACTAGCGCGAGGCTCGATTGATGAAATATGAATTCAATTCGCTAATAAAAAAAAATACGACAAACAAATGCTATATAGCGTTGGTGGCACTCAACTGGCGGCATGAACTAAACAAAACGCATCCCTGGCACTCAAAGTGTTCAAAAGTAAAGCCGCTTTTTTACCAGTGCAGTGGAGTTGGTGGTCCATTTGAGGTCCTCAGTGATGTGGGTCCCTAGGAACTTAAAGGAGCAATAGGCGACCATTGATTTTGGGCAGAACATAGAATGCCCTTCCCAATGAGAATGCATCAGGATGCCTCCAAAGCCACACCGGCTAAGTAGCTAGCAGGCAGCTATGTGTTAGCAGCAGGCCTTTGTGTATGCCTACAACTGTTATGCACATAACATGTGCGTGTGTTACTAGAGGGTTTGATAGACCGTTCGCTTGTTCCAATCTTTTTCTGAAACAGTACTGTATATTTGTATGTCATAAATGTCTTGATGAAACAGTATTGTATATTTGTATGTCATGTATGTCATAAATGTCCTGAATGGAGGTTATTCAATGACAACACGTGAAGCACAAATTCACTCATAATTATTATTAATTTACACACACATTCTTTTTTAATTATTATTATTATAATTTTTTTATTAGAAATGTTTTCCTCTGTAAAAAAATACCAGTGAATTCTTTTTTTCTTCAAAAATGGCCAAGTGACAGCTCTGAGCTCTCTGATCAGGCCTGCTCATCACATAACTGCAGTGATGGCGAGCTGTCAATCACTATAGTGCAACTTATAGTGCACGGGTTGATCTTAGTTGATTATTATCCAATCAAAATAGCTCCCGCCCGTGCATTATTGCGCACGCCACTCGCGAACGGGGATTGAATGATTGACAGCCCTCAAAGTTCTGACACTCAAATCAGAGAAGAGCTCCGTGACTGTGAGATGTCATCAAGTTCTCCGGCTGTTTGATTGATTGATTGAAAATTGTATTAACAGATTGCAGAATGGGTACAATACAGTACATCTGTAACAACACAGTAGGCTAAATTAAACTTTGCGCCAACATTAGGGCTGCAGCGTGACTGTGATGTCATCACCAGTGATCTCCAGTAATCGGAGATAGTATAAGGAGTTTGGGGGAGGATTCGCGAAACATGCGTTTACCTGTGGCCAGGGAGAACCGGGAGTTGCATTGAAACCTACCAAGATAGACCCCCACGACCAAGGTTATCGGACTACCAGGTCAGACGGGCCGACTTAGCCTTGCTCTGAGTGGGCTGGCTGGGGAAGACGAATGGAGACCTTTTTCATCAGAAAATATCGAAGGATGGATTTAATTTACAAGTGATCAGATGGGAGGGAGTCTATTTACGAGGGACACTATTTCCTGTAACGTCGTCAATGGTGAGTGATTTTTTTTTTTATATATTTAGGTAACAAGCGATTTATTTTGGTCCGCTGTGGCCTGGCCTCTGTGTGTGTGCGTGTGTGTCGTTCAGTTCTATATAGTGCTGAGTGATGTGCATCTGAGATTGATCTGGTGATGCATTCTGTACAACATCTCCTCTCCTCCTCTCCCCCTCCTCTCCCTCTCCTCCTCCTCCCCTCTCCCTCTCCTCCTCCTCTCTCGTGATGTTTGTAAGTGAGGCGTGTGTCAAGAGTTACTCCAAGGTATTTATTACTAGTGCCTGTTGTCTTTAACTGTAGTGTCTGTCTGCTGTCTTCATAACCACACTGTGTGTCTGTACTTCTTTATTATTATTTTTTTTTATCTCTCATGTCCTCCCCAATATTTTTAACTCACAGCCACCACTGCCACACACATTGGGGATGTTTTAAAAATATAATTTAACATAATATAATCATTTGTGCTTCACCAAAAAATTTGGTCAGCAGCCGCCAGATGAATTTGAAAATGGAGGACCCTGATGTAAACAAGACAAGTCTTTTTCTGGTCTGCATCCTCTTATCAGTTGTTTGTATTGAGCCATACTCTATTCATTCTGCAATCTGTTAATAAAAGTTTCGAACAATCAATCGATCCCATTCAAATGAGTGTAGGGGAGAGATACCTATTTGATTAAGTAATCTAGTGATAATAATCTATATGTGCCATTGTTTATCTGATATTGTACAATCCACAAGGACATATCTGTCTGTCAAATAGCTTCACTGGCTCAAACTCAAATGAAGTGTATTCCAATTAAATACTGGCTAGGGTTGGATGACAGAGAAAGTAATACAATTACATACATACCTATCCTATGGTATAACTATGTTCAGTAATTACAAAAATATATATACCAGAATTGTACTTAACTGTATAATGAAATACTTATTTTATATAATTTATACAATCATTATTTATATTATTATCTATACTAAATAATTACATATTATACAATAGTTCAGGCACCAGTTACGACAAAGTATTTTTCATTAGTGTTTCATGGCGTCTGGGATCCAGAAATGTTGCATTACTGCCGGCTGCTGGATTCTTACTGCATTACAGTATTAATTCAAACTAAGAGTGGACCTGGACCTAATTTTATTTTAAGTCACAAAAGGCTTTAATTCTGGGGGGAACCTCTCTTAAAGCTGATATGCAAAATTCCTGACAACTTGACTGGCTATATATAGTCACACAGAGATTGAAGATCTCAAATAGCAAAGATCACGTAACAAGGTTTAATTGAGAAAATTAAAAGGCTACATGAAGAAGTCTCATTTAGCTATAGGAAGAACGATAGAGGACAGTGTTTCTAGAGATCTGGATCATGGGATTGAGACCCAAAATGGGTCACAGACCTGTTTCTGATGGGATTCCACAAGACAAGAGTATAATCAGATTTAATGGGTCTGGGTCTCAAGATAATACTAAATTACTCAATGTGAAAATCTTTAAGAACCCCTGCTATAGTAATGTTCACACTGCAAAAGTACAGGACAAACCCTTATTTGAACAAATTTAGAAGCACCATGGAAAGGCAAAGATACAAATGGGCCTCATGTATGAAGCGATATAAGAACAGATTTCGTTCTTAACTAGCATTTCTTCTTATTTTGTTCTTACCTGGGATTCAGCAATGTTTTCGTATTGTTGCTTTTCTCTCAGGCAAGACCAAATTCTAAGAGTGGTCGAGAGCACTCTTACCCATAAGAAAATCGTACACAAAACATTTTTTTTTTATAAAAAAAAAAAAAAAAAGCATACCACTGGTTAATTGCCCCCAAATACAACTTTAAAAATACAGAACTTTTCAATTATAATAATAATAATAATTATTATTATAACTTATTGCGTGCGTTCTGTCTGAAATGGATTATATATTGCTGTTAGAACAGTTATGCTCTGGCCGCCCAGGCCATTGATTGATTGAAGATTTTATTTAACAGATTGCAGAATGGGTACAATACAGTACAGCTCAATACACACAATTGTTAAGGGGATGCAGACCAGAGAAAGACTTTTGTCTTGTTTACATCAGGGTCCCCCATTTTCAATTCATTATGACATTTATGACATACAGATATATCATGACATTTATGACATACAGATATAATACAGTACTGTATACGTAGCATAGAACGCATATTTAGAGATTGTCTATATCAGTGGTTCCCAAACTTCTTGTTTATGCGGACCACTAGATTGTTATCAAGAACATTTGTGGACCACCTCGTATCGTATGCAAACAGTAAAAAAAAAAAAAATAAACAAACAACTGACTTTGACCCATGTCGCGGGCACTGCGTTCCGTTCTCAGAATGGATTTGAGAGAGATGTGCCATCCAGTCTGACTTGGAGCACGCACTGTACTATGCGCACTGCCAGCCAGGCTTATATGCGGAGATATTTCAGATTCTAGATCTATTTGCAGAGCCAGATGAGTGGCTGCTTAACCCTTAAGTATTTCCCAACTTACTGTGCGATTGGCTCTTGAATCGTTCAGTATTGACAAAGCCTACTTTGCTGGAACGATTAATTTTGCACAATTTGTATATACAGTACGTGCGTGTGTGCGCGCACTGCGGCAGTCTGCGGGAGGTGGCCAGAAGCCGCAACTACTATTATATTACTACTATATTAATAGTCTATTCCACTATATAGCTATAGGTGCTGTATGATGACAATACATTTGATACCTATCTAATTTTGATCCATCACAAAGCGCAACGTGCTAATTACGCACGTAGGCTATACAGTACTGCGCACGCGCGTGTGTGTGTGTGTGTGCATGCGCGCTGCGGCAGGTGCACCACGAGCTGTACTATATGATGACAATACATTAATCTAATCTCATTTTGATCGGCTGCATATGTATATACTCTCTTTTCTAGACTCTTTTTGTATCACAAACAGTACTGTATTTGTAAATCTGGTATGTCATAAATGTATAGATGTATCAGTACTGTCTATCTGTATGTCGTGTATGTCATATATGTTATGATGAGTTGAAAATGGGGGACCCTGATGTAAACAAGACGAAAGTCTTTCTCTGGTCTGCATCCCCTTAACACTATGGTCGCCAAAAACGCCGTACCACGTCATTCCCCGCCATGCTCATTCTGCCAAAGACGCCGTACCACGTCTTTGATATCAATATTTAAAAAATCTGTGATCGAAATCATATTTCTCCCCCGGAGACTTGAGATCTACTGTTGATCCCCTCTCAACTCTCCAACGGTTCAAGAGCGCCATCTGGTGGCCGATCGGCGGATCGCCCAGAGCGGAAACAGGAAATGGAAGCTGGTGCTCATTCCAATTCGGTCCGATCACTCTGTAATAGTCCCAGGACTCGAGCTAGACACAACAGATAGCAATCCGTTACCAATAACTCGATAAACAACATGATTTGGACGTATATATACTATTATACAACCTGGAAATGGATCGCATATTTCTACATCCCATAATAGGAATATTTCTGTTCCACGCTCATCGCCCAACGCTATGAGGAAGCTACGGTAAGATTCAGCGTTATTTTTTAACGTGTTCGATACTAACTGCTCTAATGATCATATCACCCACACTAGATGAATAATCTAACGTTGGCCACGGAATTATAAACGACCCCCCCCCCCCATCCGGTCAACATCAGATGATCAGTAGTAACTTCTAGAAGCACGTCCATTTGAAATTTTTTATCTCGCGCAGATTCCTATCAAACTGTATTTGATCATCAATATAATGCATTTGGGGCTATAAATCACGTTCTGGAGAAAGCTGCAGAAAACGATAACATACTTATACTTTAGACCGTATTTTAGTATGAATATGTGAATGAAAAAGTATAACGTTGCTACACCCTGAACAATAGATACTTGATGTTGAATGGGCCATAGTAATGTCAATTTAGCAATACAATTTAAAAAGTTATAGCCCTGCAAAGAAGGGGAACTTCTCCATAGACAAATAGAGCTGGAACGATTCATTTTGCACAATTTGTATATACAGTACGTGCGTGTGTGCGCGCACTGCGGCAGTCTGCGGGAGGTGGCCAGAAACCGCAACTACTATTATATTACTACTATATTAATAGTCTATTCCACTATATAGCTATAGGCAGGGCCGCCTCAGGGGGTGTGCGAGCAGTGCGGTCACACAGGGCCTCGCGGGAAGGGGGGCCTCGCAAAAAAAAAAAAGATAATAAAAAAAGTATTAATTTTCTTTTATTATTTTTTTGCGAGGCCCCCCTTCCCGCGAGGCCCTTTTTCATCACAGACCTAAAATCTAGTTTTGCTTATATGCTTATATATTTCACATTAGACACGTTTGTAGAATGTGTCTGACTTGTTCCTGGGTCTGCAGTCCTGCAGACATACTCACTATTGGAGCTCAGCTTCTGGGGTTCTGCAGCAGCAGGCAGGTTTCAACGAAGGGAGTGGTTTTACTTACATCATGTGTAGTAGTACGCCGGCGCCGCGTGAGTCAGCTGCGTTTGACTATTTCGCGCGTGCAGCTTTTGACTATGCTTAGTTATGCCAGCCAAGACGAAGAAAGAGGTCGGTCATTATCATCATTATCAGTCGGTCGGTCACCAAGGAACGTTGACGAAAGGCCTCTCGCTAGCGGGACAAATGGCCGGAGCCTTGTCATGGTATAGCCATGATGATGTCGGCGGCTAGTAGCTAGCTTAGCTAAAGGCTAACTAGCGTTAGCTAACCTATTCAGAGGAGCGAGGCGAGGCGAGTGGATGTCTTTTCAAAAGAAGGAGAAGAGAACTTGTGAGCAGATAAATCTGTTAGGCAGCAATACGCCGAAAGGTGTCCAGTCTGCCGGAAAGTACTCGAAGAAGAAGAAGAAGAAATTACACCGTGGCGTGGGCCAAGAAAGTCTCCTTCCAACTTTACCATTGGCGCCGGCGTTGATACTGCGTTATGGTGAGTCAACCTATGATTATATACCCGCCGTGGACCTGTCTCTCTTTCTCTCTCTCTGGAGCCAAACTGGTCGACTAGCTAATACTACTAGTAGCTAACGGTGTGTGCCTGATTGAGCTAACTGTTAGCCAGTTAGCTGTTTAGCGTCAGCTGGGAACGTTCGTTTGATGCTATCAGTTAGCCTTGAGAATAGCAGGCCCTTTGACAGAAGATGTAGTCGGGCCTGCACCATGACAAGGCTCTGGCCATAGCTTCTTTTTGTCCCGCCAGCGAGAGGCCTTTCGTCAACGTGGAGACCTGTGTTGCGGCCTTTCGCCCTGCGTTCCTCGTGCAGGTAAGGTAAGATTAATTAAAATGTCATGACATTACCCCACTCTTCCTTCCTTCCCCTCCCGAATGTTTTGTTAATAACGATGTTTTTTTCCAGGCAAAACATATGCTACTTCACAACATTTGGAGATACGACATGTGCTGTGTGTGAATGTCTTGGTCGTTTGTGTAGCTTGGGTAGCGTTGGGCCGTTGGCCAAAGCTGTGTGTGTCACAGTACCTGGCTAGCCTATTTAGCTGATGTCGGCCATTGGCTCCTTGCTGCTTTGGTTTCTCTATAGACCCTCTTCTCTTTGGATTTAAGTGTTGATCTTTGTCCTTTTTGATCTCTCATACATGCTCTCTCTCTAACACACACACATGCTCTCTCTCTCTCTCTCTCTCTCTCTCTCTCTCTCTCTCTCTCTCTCTCTCTCTCTCTCTCATACATGCTCTCTCTCTAACACACATGCTCTCTCTCTCTCTCTCTCTTTCTAACACACAGTCTGCCTATGGCGGCCTTTCTCGATGGCTAGGCTGTGCTCGCTGAGTCTGTATAGTCAAGGATCTTCAGTCACAGTGCTCAGGTATTCTGCCACTGTGTACTCTCTGTTTAGGGCCAAATAGCATTTCAATTTCTTTCTAATGTGTCTCTCTCTCTCTCTCTCTCTCTGTACACTGTATATTGACTGTAGAACGGGAGCTCTCTCTCGCTCTCTCTTTTGCTATATGTTGACTGTATCATGCCCCGCCTCGGGCAGCGCTATTATTTAAGAATATGTTGACTGTATGAAAAAAAAAAAAAAAAATATATATATATATATATATATATATATATATATAATTTTTTTTTTTTTTTTTTAACCTTTGGGGGGGGGGGGGGGGGGGGGGGCCTCACGTTAAATCTCGCACAGGGCCTCGCATTTCTCCCAGGCGGCCCTGGCTATAGGTGCTTAAATATTCTTAAATATTAAGAATATAAGCCTGGCGACCAAAGTGTTAACAATTGTATGTATTGAGCTGTACTGTACTGTACCCATTCTGCAATCTGTTAATAAAGTTTTCAATCAATCAATCAAGCTTCGGACGGGGACGCGCGTTCATGTTTCAGAGCGGTGAAATTCCTCATCGCGGCATCTCAGCTCAGATAGTTTGAGCCACTAAGACATCTTCCCCACGTGTTGGGGACTCAGAGTGAACTTGTCGTAGATTCTGTCTGTCTGTTCCAAGATAAGTCTTCCACGAGAACTCTTTGGAAAATATTCGGGAATGAGACCCATTGACTGCCAGACCCCAGATTTCTCAGGTTTTGATTGTTTTTTCTTTTATTCGATTCAATTGGAATATTCTTTTTGGAATAACCCCGATCAAAGGTAAGGACTAGACATCAATTCCACCTTGATCCTACAATGTTTTCATATCGATCCGGCCAATCAACGTAGGTAGTATTCAAAACGAATGCCGTTACTGGCGATCAAAGTATCAAAAAACGACCCCCCCCCCCCCTTTTCATGCATTCATGATGAAACATAATACCTATTATATACCTTTGAATTGGAAATAGTAGCGTGTACAGGCGAGCAACGCCAACGCTATTAGCAGAATTCACGTATTGCTCCATAACACAGTTACCAGGAATTAGCCAGGATCTTTAACGTGTTCGATACTAACTGCTCTAATGATCATATCACCCACACTAGATGAATAATCTAACGTTGGCCACGGAATTATAAACGACCCCCCCCCCCCATCCGGTCAACATCAGATGATCAGTAGTAACTTCTAGAAGCACGTCCATTTGACATTTTTTATCTCGCGCAGATTCCTATCAAACTGTATTTGATCATCAATATAATGCATTTGGGGCTATAAATCACGTTCTGGAGAAAGCTGCAGAAAACGATAACATACTTATACTTTAGACCGTATTTTAGTATGAATATGTGAATGAAAAAGTATAACGTTGCTACACCCTGAACAATAGATACTTGATGTTGAATGGGCCATAGTAATGTCAATTTAGCAATACAATTTAAAAAGTTATAGCCCTGCAAAGAAGGGGAACTTCTCCATAGACAAATAGAGCTGGAACGATTCATTTTGCACAATTTGTATATACAGTACGTGCGTGTGTGCGCGCACTGCGGCAGTCTGCGGGAGGTGGCCAGAAACCGCAACTACTATTATATTACTACTATATTAATAGTCTATTCCACTATATAGCTATAGGCAGGGCCGCCTCAGGGGGTGTGCGAGCAGTGCGGTCACACAGGGCCTCGCGGGAAGGGGGGCCTCGCAAAAAAAAAAAAGATAATAAAAAAAGTATTAATTTTTTTTTATTATTTTTTTTATTTTTTTGCGAGGCCCCCCTTCCCGCGAGGCCCTTTTTCATCACAGACCTAAAATCTAGTTTTGCTTATATGCTTATATATTTCACATTAGACACGTTTGTAGAATGTGTCTGACTTGTTCCTGGGTCTGCAGTCCTGCAGACATACTCACTATTGGAGCTCAGCTTCTGGGGTTCTGCAGCAGCAGGCAGGTTTCAACGAAGGGAGTGGTTTTACTTACATCATGTGTAGTAGTACGCCGGCGCCGCGTGAGTCAGCTGCGTTTGACTATTTCGCGCGTGCAGCTTTTGACTATGCTTAGTTATGCCAGCCAAGACGAAGAAAGAGGTCGGTCATTATCATCATTATCAGTCGGTCGGTCACCAAGGAACGTTGACGAAAGGCCTCTCGCTAGCGGGACAAATGGCCGGAGCCTTGTCATGGTATAGCCATGATGATGTCGGCGGCTAGTAGCTAGCTTAGCTAAAGGCTAACTAGCGTTAGCTAACCTATTCAGAGGAGCGAGGCGAGGCGAGTGGATGTCTTTTCAAAAGAAGGAGAAGAGAACTTGTGAGCAGATAAATCTGTTAGGCAGCAATACGCCGAAAGGTGTCCAGTCTGCCGGAAAGTACTCGAAGAAGAAGAAGAAGAAATTACACCGTGGCGTGGGCCAAGAAAGTCTCCTTCCAACTTTACCATTGGCGCCGGCGTTGATACTGCGTTATGGTGAGTCAACCTATGATTATATACCCGCCGTGGACCTGTCTCTCTTTCTCTCTCTCTGGAGCCAAACTGGTCGACTAGCTAATACTACTAGTAGCTAACGGTGTGTGCCTGATTGAGCTAACTGTTAGCCAGTTAGCTGTTTAGCGTCAGCTGGGAACGTTCGTTTGATGCTATCAGTTAGCCTTGAGAATAGCAGGCCCTTTGACAGAAGATGTAGTCGGGCCTGCACCATGACAAGGCTCTGGCCATAGCTTCTTTTTGTCCCGCCAGCGAGAGGCCTTTCGTCAACGTGGAGACCTGTGTTGCGGCCTTTCGCCCTGCGTTCCTCGTGCAGGTAAGGTAAGATTAATGAAAATGTCATGACATTACCCCACTCTTCCTTCCTTCCCCTCCCGAATGTTTTGTTAATAACAATGTTTTTTTCCAGGCAAAACATATGCTACTTCACAACATTTGGAGATACGACATGTGCTGTGTGTGAATGTCTTGGTCGTTTGTGTAGCTTGGGTAGCGTTGGGCCGTTGGCCAAAGCTGTGTGTGTCACAGTACCTGGCTAGCCTATTTAGCTGATGTCGGCCATTGGCTCCTTGCTGCTTTGGTTTCTCTATAGACCCTCTTCTCTTTGGATTTAAGTGTTGATCTTTGTCCTTTTTGATCTCTCATACATGCTCTCTCTCTAACACACACACATGCTCTCTCTCTCTCTCTCTCTCTCTCTCTCTCTCTCTCTCTCTCTCTCTCTCATACATGCTCTCTCTCTAACACACATGCTCTCTCTCTCTCTCTCTCTTTCTAACACACACAGTCTGCCTATGGCGGCCTTTCTCGATGGCTAGGCTGTGCTCGCTGAGTCTGTATAGTCAAGGATCTTCAGTCACAGTGCTCAGGTATTCTGCCACTGTGTACTCTCTGTTTAGGGCCAAATAGCATTTCAATTTCTTTCTAATGTGTCTCTCTCTCTCTCTCTCTCTCTGTACACTGTATATTGACTGTAGAACGGGAGCTCTCTCTCGCTCTCTCTTTTGCTATATGTTGACTGTATCATGCCCCGCCTCGGGCAGCGCTATTATTTAAGAATATGTTGACTGTATGAAAAAAAAAAAAAAAAAATATATATATATATATAATTTTTTTTTTTTTTTTTTTTTTACCTTTGGGGGGGGGGGGGGGGGGGGGCCTCACGTTAAATCTCGCACAGGGCCTCGCATTTCTCCCAGGCGGCCCTGGCTATAGGTGCTTAAATATTCTTAAATATTAAGAATATAAGCCTGGCGACCAAAGTGTTAACAATTGTATGTATTGAACTGTACTGTACCCATTCTGCAATCTGTTAATAAAGTTTTCAATCAATCAATCAAGCTTCGGACGGGGACGCGCGTTCATGTTTCAGAGCGGTGAAATTCCTCATCGCGGCATCTCAGCTCAGATAGTTTGAGCCACTAAGACATCTTCCCCACGTGTTGGGGACTCAGAGTGAACTTGTCGTAGATTCTGTCTGTCTGTTCCAAGATAAGTCTTCCACGAGAACTCTTTGGAAAATATTCGGGAATGAGACCCATTGACTGCCAGACCGCAGATTTCTCAGGTTTTGATTGTTTTTTCTTTTATTCGATTCAATTGGAATATTCTTTTTGGAATAACCCCGATCAAAGGTAAGGACTAGACATCAATTCCACCTTGATCCTACAATGTTTTCATATCGATCCGGCCAATCAACGTAGGTAGTATTCAAAACGAATGCCGTTACTGGCGATCAAAGTATCAAAAAACGACCCCCCCCCCCCTTTTCATGCATTCATGATGAAACATAATACCTATTATATACCTTTGAATTGGAAATAGTAGCGTGTACAGGCGAGCAACGCCAACGCTATTAGCAGAATTCACGTATTGCTCCATAACACAGTTACCAGGAATTAGCCAGGATCACTCAGAAACTATACAATATTCACCGCGGTATAACACGCAAACGTATACATGAAAACATTTCTTCTTTTTCACATGTTGAATGATGGATAGTTGATGTCAAATGAGCCATAGTATTGTCTCCATAGCTATAATATAGAATATAGTTATAGCCCTGCAAACACCGCAATGCACAGTGAAAATCCCTATACTTTACAGCGCTGGCCAACTAAGTACAAAGATGGGGAAACAGTGCGGCAGTCAATGTGTTAAGGTAACAGTGTTTATTTTTTGAATATGTACTTATTTGTAATACATACCTACTGTACATTTTCAATACAATATGTAAATATACTATGTTTATACTATGTTTCCCAACAACATCAGAGCCCTGTTCCTCATACCTGGCTAACTGAGTTAGCTGGATAATTTTCAGCATAGCTTGACTTAAGCCAGACCTTTCCGTTCCCCGACGTGCGATTGTCTAAATCGCTATGGCAACAAATCAAAAAGTTTGAACCTGCTCCAGAGCAGGGTTTAGTTCAGTTAGCTCGATAACCTGCATGGCCACACCCTCGCGAAGAAATCCCAGCTCGCTTCCTGAAATAATTCTCACAGTCTAGATCCCATTATACCATTCTGAATTATGTTTTTGTGCTTCGTTCTTCTAAAGGGGGCTTTTGAAATGTAAAATAATATACCTAAAATGCTGATAATAAATCATATTGAGCCTATAGATTTACTTTGTCCTAAATAATGCACGTCATATTTATACGGATACGGCGCTCGGTCGCGATACACACTGTGGTTATTTTAATAACGGCGCATTGCAAATGTGAATCCCGCAGGGATATTTTTAATGAATGAAACCTATCGGGCGTTTGGCTCCGATTCATTTCATATTCTCCGCTGTGAATGTATTTGCTTAACGAAGCGCATACAGTACAGAATGATATCCTCATAAGTATCTATTAATTCGTATGAATTAGATACTCTTTGGGCTTGTTTGTATCTACTTATTCTGAAAGAGTTGAACTAATTATTTTCTCATTCGATTATTCATTCCATTAAGCCTACTGCCAGCAGGCAGATTTAAAGAAATATAATCTGATTGATTGGGGTAATGAGGGACTTAAAATTTGACTATAGATTATGCATTTAACTTGTCTGCAAGGCTATTGAGCCGTACTGTATTGTACCCATTCTGCAATCTGTTAATAAAGTTTTCAATCAATCAATCAATGCCGTTATAAAATCAGGATTTCTGCGATCGACACCTGCTGTCTTTTCAGGTGAGGCGGCCGCGCGCAATTATCCTGAGTATCAAGTCTGGTTCGAATTAACGAGACTGAATCAGCCTTTCGAGGAACAGGGAAAGCCTGGATTCAAACATAGGGTTAATTGAATCTGGATAATGGAACTTTTGATCGACTTAGTTGAACCAGGTACGGGGAATAGGGCCCAGGTCTAATTTTACTAGAATTGGGCTTCACCCAAGGAAAATGTAATGTTAGCTTTTTATGCTGCCCTGAAATTTGGGAGTTGGTGTCCCGTCTATATACTCATGTGCTATAGAAGGTAGTTAGCTATGTCAGGAGACAGAGCACTCCAAGAGTTTTGAATGGAGAAAACGTAACACTTAACAAAACACAAACAACAACAAAACTAGTGCTACAAAATAAAACCTACTCAGATAAAATAATTAAATGTGATGTGTTTTTGTTTTATTTTTGTGTAAAATTATTATCTAATGCATGTTAAGTTGAAATGTGAGTGAGTTTTAAGGATGATTCAAATGTATCTCTGAGGTGAGTGGTTGCATTGGTAACCAAGTACCAACAGTGGCAGAAACCACTGGATGGCACATGTGTAGAAGGGGTCAGGTCTTGCCGTTAGTTGCCCAAGATGGCGGCAAGACCATGAGCAGACTTCTCTTGAACTTTTGGTTATGTCTCACTAGTCTCTCAAGAACATACTGTAACTAAATTATCAAATGACTTCACCATGCGTTTGTCACAATGTTAGAAAACGTTTGTATTAACAATTCAGTTGTTTAGTGGGTTTTGAATGACTAACGTTATTTGTTGTGACTGCTAAGTACCAGTGAGGAATGTTCTTTCCACTATGAAAAGTACGATGTAAAAAATATATATATATAATACTAAACATAGCAAACAAAACAACCAGAGAGACAAACAAATAAAAAGCATGGATTCCAGATTTATTTTCCTTAAACATTTTTAATCATCATTCTTCAAATCCAATACTACTAAACATTTTGGGGTGGAACGGTTTACAACCCCCAGTTTGGTACATACCTCGGTTTTGGGGTCATAGTTCAGTATGAGTTTGAGATTATTTATTTATTTGCAGGGACAATGCACATTAATTAACATTTCTGTAAATGTGCCAGTTTAGTGTGAGTGGTGACAAAGATGCTTCAGTAGATGTAAATTGGATATAGGCCTACTGGTAATTAGTGAGAAAGAATGGTAATTAATGTAAGGATTTCACATATTCTCCTTTTATACTTGCATGTGTTGCACTCTGGGATTGTCCTGTATTGTTTGGGGCCAGTAAGCAATACATGTCTGTTGTGAAAACATATTTGTCTCAAATATGAAGAGCTTGTGCATTTACATTTATTAATAATTGAGTTGGCATGTCTGAATTAGCAAACTAGCAAAGGCTTATTAGCTTAACTACACCTGACCACAGTATAAGCATGCACTTCAGAACACCAGTCAATCATTTTTCATTTACCAATTTTGCTCACCAGTAAATGGTTAATTTATCTGTAAACTGTCCCTGGGCCTGGCCTAAATGTTATTCTCTTTAAGAATATATGTTTCCAAAGAAATTATCCATTTACTGGTGAGCTAAATTAGCAAAAGACTAATTATTCTTTGCTACTGCCCTAATATACAGTAGGCAGAGCCCACATTCATTCTTACATCAGCTTACATGAGCCAATATTAACATAGCTCACCACTCCAGGGACCATTTAAAAAAGATTCTTGCACACAAAGTTTGTGCTTACAACCAAATCCAAGTTAAAGTTGTGATTTATTAATCATCTTCAATCAATATGTTTAACTTTATCCAATTGTCTGTGATACAGTAAAACTAAACCCAACTTCTATCATTACCCAAAGTATGAATGCTATGGATACAATTGTCATGTTTTTATTATATTCCTTTAAAGGCGACATATTATGGAAAATGGATTGAAAATGACATATGTACTCTTTGCTGTTTGGCCAGGGTCTTTAGTTTTCAGATGAACAAACTGTTCAGAATTATTGCTCGTTGTGATGTTATGTGGAGCCAGGAACACTGCCTAAATAATGTACTTCCCAGTTTGGGTGTGGGATAGCCAGGCAGGAAGGAAGTCATTAATTTAACATTTGTTGTGTGCCCACCCAACAAAAACAGCAAGACATTTTTATTTCCGATTTAGACTTCAATTTCATTTAGGTTTCTTTGCAAACAAATTTAACATTCCACACAGATTACCAAAAGGAAGTCATAATCCAGTAAAATTATTGAAGATACATATGTCCCCTTTAAATGACAATTTTACAATAAAATGTCCCAAAATACAATGAGCCATCGTTTTCTCTCTAACCTCCTTACAGGCTAACCAGGTCTAACCTCCTTACAACTACAGGCTAACGAGGTCTAACCTCCAACTACAGGCTAACAAGGTCACAGGGAATATGGTGACTTGATGAAGACTATTCTATAGCAAGGCTGTATGTCATAACTTCACTCAGATGCCTATTTAGGGAGTGCATCAGCAAATTAACCTGGCAGACCTTTTTAAGTAGAATATGTTGTCAATGTTAGGTAGAGGAGATATTCATACCATCAAGCAACTTGTGCTCTTAGAACTTTTTATTCACTCCTGACATTTCAGCTAGTCTTTTCTACCATATACTGTAGCTAAGTAGCCGAACATCACAGTTTACGTGATGTACAAGTGGCTTAGCAATTAACCTATATATTTCTTCAGATAACTAGCCATGAGATACAACTGAATTCAAGGTGCATCCTGACCCGGGGGTGTCGTACCAAAAGGCTTTATTTACATATACCATTCCACCCCTATTGTAGCACAACATGATGCAATCACCCAAAATAAAACATTAAACGAGGATAACATCAAAGCTATTTAAACCATAACATCTTGGAAAGGATAAGAAAACCAAATCCCTGCACTCTTAAGAAATTAAATAAAATCAAAGGCAAAGCTTGAAGGCATAACTACATAATGATATTAACAACAGCAAAACAATATGATGAAAACAGTGTAGTAATAATAATAATAATAATAATAATAATAATAATAATAATAATAATAATAATAATAATAATAATAATAATAATAATAATAATAATAATGCAAATGTTTATTTAAATGTATTTATTTTCTCCAATTTGGCATTAAACTGGAAGAAGATGGTGTCCATGAATCTTCACACATTTCCTCTGTAACGGCTGGCTATGTCTCGACTGGAAACCGGAAATTAGCTGTAAAAGATGATTTTTTTTTTTTTTTTGCAAGAATCAGAGGTGGGCCACTTCCACCTATTCATTCTGCATTTTACTGTTCCATTTATGCTCCAACCTTTTATTAAGTACTTTTCAGTGTTCGTTGGTGTGGTATTGTGATGCACAAGTACAATTGAGATACTTGGCCTAATAGTGTAACCAGAAGATTTTGTTCTTTGTAGTTCTTCAACTAGTAGATTGAAATTAAGTGAACAAACCAAACAAGAAACCTTAAGAATATTAAGATCTTTGCTTACCACAGGAATCCCTCCTTATATTCAGTGAATTTGTGTCGAACCATAAATGTTGCTAAAGCTTCTGCTACCTGGTGACAGATGAGAAATATTTTAGTCCAAACCTTTACCCTGTCATCCTATACTTTGTTCTCCATGCTGTCTAAAACAGTCAACTACAGCCAAAGTATTTCTTCAGGTGGACAAAACTTACTTTTTCAGGTGCGTCCTCGTGGACCGCATGACCACACTGAGGGAGAACCTGCATCTGAAACTTCCCTGTGGACAAAAAGCAGCAGAGATTACAGATGTGACTTGAGGGATTTCAGGGGTTTCACCAAATCCAATATTTCTCAAATGTATTACTCACACGTAGGACTATGTGATATGGACAAAATCTTCTATCACGATATGGGTGATTTCATATCTTGATAACGATATATATTATGATATAGTACCTTTTCTGTACATTTTATGAAATAATTGAAATAATAAAATACTGCTGTAAAGCAGGGTCTGAATGACATAAAATACAGCTATAAAGCAGTTATGTGGCTTTTCTCCAACAATAGCGATAGAAATGATAGTGGAAAATCTATCAATAGAAATCCTTCTATCGTCTCACAATATATATCATCATATAGCACAGTCATACTCACACAGTTGTCTTTTTATCCTTACCGATATGTAATAATAATAATAATAATAATGCATTTTATTTATAAGGCGCCTTTCAAGACACTCAAGGTCGCCGTACAACAATTTAAAAACAGTTAATTTACAATCACTGTTACAAAGGATCAGATTAAACCGAATATATATATTTATTTATTGATATATATTGCATAGTATTTGTATATCGTCTGATATCCCCTGTATATTCCTTGTACATATACACAGAATATCCCTTTAGCCCAGACCATAATAGTTCATTCTCCTATTGGACAGCGCTCCACCGGCGCCAGGGACCGGCCTCTGGAGCCAGGTTCAAAGTCACCGTCAAGATGTGTCTGGACATGCCCGACCTTGCCCAGGGATACGCGACAGAAATGAGAGTGGAACTAGTTTGTTCACCGTGCGTATAAATACGGCGCAGGTGAATGTAGAAGCCCCTTACCCTTCCTTAGCATGTTACCGATAAGTTGAAGCCTCACCCACGATACAACGTGCGGTGAAGTATGGCCTGTTTGGCCCCAGAATAGAGCATTGAGACCGCGTGCGAATTAGTAACTGAATTGTCAGAGTTTGGCGCTATACCGTCGAGTGCGACATATTTCTATTAAGTCATTAATAGTCTATTTGTGTATAGTGTATCGTGCGGTTAAAGTTCTACAGTAACCAGCATCTCCAACGCTTCCTCGTATTAGCTAGAGTTCTTATCCAGGCTGGGCCGACCGCATGGAGCTTTCACCCGAGGAGACCTAGACGGGAACCGTATGGACATGTGCACTGGATTAATCTACCCGACGACTACATAGCCCTTTGCGGCTGGAATATATTTGCTTTGGTCCTGTGATTTATGGAGCGGATAATCGCAGACGCCTGCACGTGTTGGATTTACCCCGCGAGGAGTCAAGTCGAGTCGGCGTCTCAGAGAGCCTGAGGCCGACTAGCTTTCTTCACTGTGGAGCTACAGTCTACAAGAGAACCAAGCTGTATTCGTCTGTGGATCAAGAGGCTACTGCACCGGCTTCTGTACCTGAAGTCTCCCTAGTCATCGTTGACCAGACGTCCTACTACCGACAGATCTTCTACCCCCCCGCTGGCTTACAACCAGGGGGAACCCCTTCCAGTATCTCCCGCTATATTACTAGTGTACCATAGATATAATTCCCTAAGATTCAGGTTGTATAATTACCTCCTGCGTAACCAGAGAATGGACATTCATTATTGATTTGCCTACGCATATTCCTTTGCCTTACAAGTGCATTCAAAGAATAATGTAAAGTATCCTATGTACCTTTTGCTCCATTAAATACTTGATTAATACCTTTGACTGGAACCGATTTCATTGTGGGAAGTGTTCATCATATTCATATATCGTGTACTGTATGGCCAGTAATTAAAGTACATAAAGCGGTAGTGGTTTAATGATACCATACTTATCAATACAGTCAGGGAATTGTACCCCTCAGTTACAATTGGTCCTTCGAGCCGGATGGTAACTAGTGTAATATTAATATAGTGGTATTAATATTGACATGGCCTATGATGAACACTCCACAAAACGGTTCTCCTAAAGTAGATCGCCCGCAGCGTAGACGGCAGACACCTCAGTACTTAGAGGATTACGTTGCCAATATACTACCTAGCCTTCTACAGACGGTAAACGCGGAAAAAGTAGATAGTAAAATTATGTCCGACCCTATCGCCCAGGTTACCCCGCCAATAGAGGCCCTAGTGGGTTCTAATGTAACTGACCAAGCTCACGGTAGGGACCAGGAGGGACCTGACACGACTTTACCCCCCGCCAAGACCGAAGAAGTAGTCCCCGGAGAGCTCCAGGATAAAGACAGCTCTCCAGGTATGGAACTCTACCCGCTACAAGAAGAGGAGAGCACCCCGGAGATGGATCTCCAGGACTCGCCACCGGAGAACAGATCTCCAACGAGTACTGCCAGGAGCGGATCACCTCAACCAGCGTCTTCCCCCAGCGGGGCGGACAAGATGCTGGCACAGGCATTCCTCGCCAGCCTAGCAGCCTCTACAGAGCGCGATCGACTCCAAGCACAGATGCTTAGCGAGCGGGAACATTCTTCCATGGAAAGAGAACGCCTTCAAGCGCAGCAACGGAGCGACGAAGATCGTATACGTCTAGAGATTAGACGCCTTCAGACGGAAGAGAATATGGTAAGAGACCGGGCCGAAGCAGAGCGCGCCGCCGCCGAAGCGGAGCGCGCCGCCGCCGAAGCCCAGCGCGCCGCTGCCGGTGCCCAAAGAGAAGCAGAGCGCGCCGCCGCCGAAGCCCAGCGCGCCGCTGCCGGTGCCCAAAGAGAAGCGGAGCGCGACCTCGCTCTCACCAAGCGCGAAGCCGAGCGCGACCGATTACAAGCGCAGATAATGGAGCAGCTGATCGCCAGGGCGACACCCCCTCCCTCCGCACGGGGTTCCAGGGCCTCGTCAAGACACGGGTCAAGGGCACCCTCCCCTACCCGATCAAGCGACCCTGAGCCCGACCACCAGAGAGAGCCTATACCCCCCTCCGAACTCCTTCCCCGACCGGTCCACGCGAGGACCAGCTACAAGGAAGAAACGGTCTACACCGCGGAGAGGCTAAATAGACGACTACAGGATCTAGAGGACCTGCCAGAGCAAGAAGAAGAGGGAGAGGAGGAGAGTCAAGCCCGACAGCAGCACAGAACTCCACAGGACCAGGAGGTCCAGTACAGCCCAGGCTCTACCCCCGCGGCTCTGCGCTACAGACCCCCGACTCAATTCACGGGTGAGCTTGACGCACGACCAGCCCCGAGGAATAGCACCTGGATACGCGGGCCATGGTACCCAGCAGGTACCAGCCCACCAAGAGGCGTAAGAGGAGACTCGCCTAGGAGGCCTCTCTTCCAACGCTCACCGATGTGCCAGCCATCCATGGCATCATACATTGGCACACCGACGTTTCCGGACTTCACCCACGAGAACAGAGCACAGTACACCGAGCTACGAATGTGCTTAGAGACAATGATGTCCGATGTAGCTGACGAACCGTACAAGTATGCTATCCTACTGAAGCACCTCAAGGTGCCCCGAGCGCACAATATAGCGCTGGCCTATGCCACCTCTACTACCCCATACACAGCGGCTCTAGCAGCACTCGACCAAAGATATGGACGCATATGGGATTACGTAATACAAGAGATAAGGCATATCGACCGCCTACCCCCAGCCACAGACAATCGCTCACTAGATGACCTGTCTATCAAGGTACAATCCCTGGTAGGGATGCTGGGGGCGCAAAGAGAAAAGGGTATGCACGAACTGTACGCGAACTCTAATGTCGAGAGGATTTTAGAGAAGCTTCCGCCCGCCCGACAAGAGCGCTTCAGGCGGCAAAGAGACCACCGTGATCCTAACGGTCCCGAGCCATCCCTCCTAGACCTAGCCGACTTCCTGGCGAGAGAAGTCAACAGCCTACGGTTGGATACGTTCATGCGGAGCACCCCAAGCTCCAGAGAGGGACCTAGGAGAGCAAACGATGGCCGAAGATTGGTGACCGTCATGCACCAATCAGAACCAGTACCGAGCAGCAAGAACCACAGTACCCCCTCGATGAAAGAGAAGTGGAAGATGGTGTGCCCGTACTGCGAGAAAGAACACTGGTTGTCACAATGTGACACGTTTAAGAAGATGACCGCCGACGAGGTGGGTCAATGGATAAAGTCCAACCGACGCTGTTACCGATGTGCGCGCAGTCACATGGCAGCCGACTGCCGCTTAAAGAAGAGGTGTAGTCGGTGTGACGGAGCCCACCTAGATGTCCTACACGACAGTAACAGAAGAAAGCCTGCACCCTCAAGCAGCACAAAGGCAAGTGTTATGTACATTGACCCCGCCAGCAGCGGGGGGCGCCCGAGTGCTCTTAAAGGTGGTCCGCGTAACACTGAGTTACCAAGACAAGGTCATGGACACTTACGCCGTCCTTGACGACGGGTCAGAGAAGACCCTTCTCCTCGCGTCCGCTGCGGCCCAGCTGGGGCTGCGGGGGAGCGAAAACCAGATGACGATTCGGACAATAAGAAGAGATCTAAAGACGATAAAGGGCGAGAATGTCTCCTTCACTATCGCAGCAAGCGGGCAGCCAGAGACGGTATAGGATTACTAATGCTTTCACCAGCCAAGAAATAGGCCTGTCGCAGTACACCTACCCCATCGCCAAGCTGATGGATAAATATGTGCACCTGCGTCAACTACCTATACCGCTCATAGACGGTGCCACCCCGACCCTGCTGATAGGCTCCGACCATGCAGACCTCATAGTCCCGATAGACCGGGTCCACACAGGGCCCAGAGGCTGTCCTGCAGCAGTCGAGACCCGCCTAGGATGGACATTACAAGGCCCCCTCGCTAAGTCTCTTAACCGAACAGCAGCCACTAACTGCCTCCACTCCAGAGTGACAGAAGAAGACACCACCCTCCTACAGCATGTCGAGAGGCTATGGACACTAGAGACAATGCCCTTTAAGAACGAAAAGAAAGACATTCGTTCCAAGGAAGACATTTACGCTATAGCCCTCCTCGAGCAAGGGACAAAGAGAGTCAAAGTCAACGGAGTGATGATACGCAACTCCACTCCCGAGGCGAGAGGGTATGCCTACCTTCCACGCCCCAAAAGAAGCGACGGAGCGGTATCTATTGAACACAGAGCGGCGCCTAGCCAGAGACCCCGCTCAAGAGACTGTGTACCGCGCTGAGATTAACAAGCTAATCACAGCGGGACACATAAAGAAAATTGACTGGCGACGTCGTGCGCTGCTCCGCGCCTCCCTGATCAAAGACGGCTTTGATCTCCGGCAGCGGGCCAGCAGCGACCCCCCAGTATTGCGCAGCCTCTCCCCAGAGGACAAGCCCCTGCTGCGGTTCCTATGGAGAGAGAGGATCGGGGATGAGCAACCAGCCATCTATCAATGGGAAGTCCTCCCTTTCGGAACCACATGCAGCCCATGCTGTGCTACGTTTGCACTGCAAAAACACGTCGCAGAGGACCCAGCAGCTGATGAAGAGGTCCGACAAAGTGTAGGAAATAGTTTCTACGTGGACAACTGTCTGCAAAGCGTCTCGACGCCAGAAGAAGCCGAGGCCCTTCTACTCAAGCTCCGCGCCTCCCTGATCAAAGGCGGCTTTGATCTCAGGCAGTGGGCCAGCAGCGACCCGCAAGTATTGCGCAGCCTCTCCCCCGAGGACAAGGCAGCAAGCAGCGAGACCTGGATGGCGACCATCCCAGGAGAAGCCCAAGAAATGACATTAGGACTAGTCTGGCGCTTCAAAACAGACTCGCTCCATTATAAACACACACCCCTGACCAAGGAGCAGGGAAGGTCGACTGCACTACCGACCACCAGACGGAGTGTATACAGAACACTCGCCAGACAATATGACCCGTTGGGATGTATTCTACCTTACACCACCAGGGCAAAGATGATTGTAAGAGCGTTATGGGACAAGGACCAGGGCTGGGACGACCCCATACCCGAACACCTTGCATCCACATGGAGAGAGTGGGAGACGGAACTCAGCTCACTCCCAGGTGTTAACATACGCCGCAGCTACTTCCCACCCACAGTGAGGCCGGAGACGTGCCAGATGGACCTGCACGTCTTCAGCGACGCCTCCGAAGTAGCCTACGGTTCGGTGGCCTACTTGCGTGCCCGAGAGGAGGGAGGAGAAATACATACTGCCTTCATCCTGGCCCGCTCAAGAATAGCCCCACGAAAGCAACAATCTATCCCGCGTCTAGAGCTCTGCGCAGCCCTAGCAGGAGCGCAACTCGCCACGTTAATCCAACGTGAACTCACCATTCCGGTGCAAAGAACAATCTTGTGGTCAGACTCCACGACAGTACTCACATGGATCCGGTCTGATTCGTGCATTTACATTTAGTCATTTAGCTGACGCTTTTATCCAAAGCGACTTACAAGTTCTGTGCGACAAGACAGCAAGAAGGGTATAACTCTATCAGCTGAGTAACAATGTTCATCAAAGTGTTGCGTGTTACAGTGTAGGTTAGTTTATTAGGACAAGTGCATGACATTAAGGTTAGTCGGGGTTAGATTTTTTTTTTTTTTTCTTTTTTTTTATCATTTCAGATAATGGTTGAAGAAGTGAGTCTTTAGTCGACGGCGAAAGATTGGACGGGATTCGGCTGTCCTAACTGGGATGGGTAGTTCATTCCACCATTGTGGGGCAAGGACTGAGAATAGGCGGCTTCTCTTTGATGACCCTCCGGGAGCTTGGATAGGAGTAGATCTGAGGCGGCCAGAAGACGCAGAGCGTAGGGGTCTTGAGGGTGTGTAGTTAGAGACCATTGACCGGAGGTAGGCGGGAGCGGTTCCCTTTGCCGCACGGTATGCTAGGTCGAGGGCCTTGAAGCGGATACGTGCAGCAATGGGGAGCCAGTGCAGGTCCCTAAGAAGTGGGGTGACATGGGCCGACTTCGGTAGGTTTGAGATCAGGCGGGCCGCTGCATTTTGAATGAGTTGAAGAGGCTTGGTGGCAGTGGCCGGGAGGCCAGCTAGCAGTGCGTTGCAGTAGTCGAGGCGGGAGATGACTGTTGATTGGACGAGGAGTTGGGTGGCTTCTTTTGTCAGGAAGGGGCGTATCCTTCTGACGTTGCTCAGGAGGAATCTGCAGGTTCTGGTTGTCGCTGCGATGTGAGCAGAGAAGTTCAACTGGTCGTCGAGGACAACACCAAGGTTCTTGGCGGTCGGCGACGCGGTCACAGCTGCATTCTCGACTGTGATGGAGAGGTCGGTCAGGGGGGAGGATTTGGCCGGCAGGTGGAGCAATTCTGTTTTGCTTAGGTTCAGTTTGAGGTGGTTGGTCGTCATCCAGGCGGAGATGTCGGACAGACAGGCCGAGATCCGCTCAGAGACGTGGATATCTGAGGGAGGGAAGGAGAGGAAGAGTTGAGTATCATCGGCATAACAATGATATGAGAAGCCATGAGATGTGATAATGTTACCCAGTGATTTAGTGTAGAGGGAGAAGAGAAGGGGTCCTAGGACCGAGCCCTGGGGGACACCCGTCCGGAGGGGGCGGGTGGCCGACAGAGTCCCTCTCCATGACACTTGGTAGGAGCGGTCATTGAGGTATGATGTCAGCCATGTCAGCGCAGATCCAGCCACTCCCATTCCTGCGAGGGCCGCGAGGAGGATCTGATGGTTGACTGTGTCGAAGGCTGCAGATAGATCTAGGAGAATCAGGACAGAGGAGAGGCCTTTCGCTTTTGCTAAGTGAAGTGCCTCTGTGACCGCAATGAGGGCCGTTTCTGTGGAGTGGCCAGTCCGGAAGCCAGACTGATTGGGGTCTAGGAGGTCATTCTGTAAGAGATAAGCAGTAAGTTGGTTGGATACAGCACGTTCAAGTGTTTTAGAAAGGAAGGAGAGAAGAGAGACAGGGCGATAGTTGGCTATGACGGTGGGGTTCAGGGTTGGTTTTTTTATGAGGGGCGTGACTCTGGCTTGTTTTAGGGAGGTGGGGACCACCCCCGAGTTGAGTGAGGAGTTGATGGTTGCAGTTAGGAATGGGAGGATGTCCGGTGCTATGGTCTGGAGGAGTGGGGAGGGTAGCTGGTCCAGCTGGCATGTAGTCGGACGGTTCGACGTTACCAGTGTCAGGGTCTCGGCTTCTGTAATGGGAGAGAAAGATGACAGAGTGAAGGATGAGGTTCTCGATTCAGCGTTTGGAATGGGTGGGGGTTGGGAGAAGGAGCTGCGGATGTTCTCCACTTTTTCCTCAAAGAAGATCGCAAAGTCTTCGGCAGAAAAAGATGAGGGAGGAGGAGGTGGGGGGGGAGTGAGGAGGGAGGACATGGTAGCATGCAGTTTGCGAAGATTCTTGGCAGAGGCCTCGATCCTATGGTGAAAGAAAGAAGCTTTGGCATTAGTAATGGTTTTGGAGAATGTTAACAAGAGGTTGTGATATGTGTCGATGTCAGCAGTGAGGCGTGACTTTCTATACTTCCTCTCGTGCAGATACAAGGTCTTCGTGGGAGTCAGAGTCACAGAGATTCAAGATTTAACAGAAGTAGCAAGCTGGAGGTATGTGGACACAAAGCACAACCCAGCTGACGTCATCACCCGGGGAATGTCCCTGGATGACCTCACCCGTCACAACCTATACAGTGACGGGCCAGAGTTCCTCAAGCTCCCGGAAGAAGAGTGGCCTACACCCACCCCACGGGAAGCGAGTAAAGAGGAGGCAGAAAACAAGAAATCTATGTTCTGTGGATTGAACACACTCGTCTCCACAGACCCCGACATAGACGATTGCCTCACCCTAGAAAGTGCGCAGCTAAAGACATTCCTGTGGCACCACCCAGAGGTTCAGCTCACTACTGACATTACTGCAGCTGACTACGAAGAAGCAGAACTTCTTCTACTACAACGAGCCCAGAGAGACTCGTTCCCCGATGAGCTAGACTGTCTACAGGGAGCAAAGCCCGTCCCATCAGACAGCAGACTGCTCCACCTAGCCCCCGAGAGCGACACCCATGGTCTCATCAGAGTGGGTGGTCGTCTGCGGAGAGCTCCAGACTTACCGGATGACGTCAAGTACCCGATAGTCTTAAACAGCCGACACAAGGTCACAGAGCTGATCATAAAGAAATACGACGAGGATGTGCATCACGCCGGGGCAGAGAGAGTCTTCGCGGAGATCAGACGTCGTTATTGGATACTGCAAGGGAGAGAAGCAGTGCGGCGCTTCCAGCGAACCTGTCTACACTGTCGTAAGTGGCGAGCGCAGCCCAGTATACCCCGGATGGCTGACCTACCTCCCTGTCGCCTCCGACTCGGCGACAAGCCCTTTCACTCCACCGGTATGGACTGTTTCGGCCCGCTGTATATAAAGAAAGGAAGAGGAACCGAGAAGCGGTGGGGTATTGTATTCAAATGCATGACCACCCGAGCGATGCATATAGAACTCCTTCCAACCATGAGCACAGACTCATTCCTTATGGCCTTCTGAAGATTCACATCGCGGAAAGGTAAACCGTCTATATTGTTGTCTGATCACGGGACAAACTTCAAAGGCGGAGAAAGAGAGCTGAGAGAGAGCTTCCAAGCTATGGGCCCAGAACTTAAGACCCACCTCGCTCCATACCAGATTGACTTCCAGTTTAATCCCCCGAACGCACCTCACTTCGGTGGAACTTGGGAACGAGAAGTACGTTCAATAAAGACAGCCCTGTACGCCGTGCTTGGGGCCCAGACCGTGGCGGAAGAAGTCCTAATGACAGTCCTCACGGAGATCGAGGGAGTATTGAACTCAAAGCCCCTCGGTTACGTCTCAAGTGATGTAGCAGATGTCGACCCAGTCACCCCCAACACACTCTTGATGGGGCGGCTGGACCCCGCGCTACCACAGACAATGTACAGGCCTGAAGAAGCGAACGGCCGAAGAATGTGGAGGTACAGTCAAGTATTGGCTGACAAGTTTTGGAACAGCTTCCTACTCCACTATCTACCGTCTCTACAGACCCGCCAGAAATGGGTGAAAGAGAGAGACAATTTGACAGAAGGAACAGTCGTCATGATTATCGACCAGTCACTACCCCGAGCTATGTGGCCGGCTGGCCGCGTAAGCAAAGTGATCACCGGTGCCGACGGAAAGGTCCGAGCAGCCGAAGTGCTCGTCCAAGGGCGGACCTACACCCGACCCGTGGCGAGGCTAATAGAACTGCCAAGGCTCCCCGATACCATCGATGACGACCATGACCCCATGACTTTGTGAACTGACCGATCCCTCACAACAGACATTGAGTAGTGGACAGTGCGGTTAATCTGTCTCTGCTTAGCTAATTAGGTGGGACTAATTAGGGGGCGGCTGTTACAAAGGATCAGATTAAACCGAATATATATATTTATTTATTGATATATATTGCATAGTATTTGTATATCGTCTGATATCCCCTGTATATTCCTTGTACATATACACAGAATATCCCTTTAGCCCAGACCATAATAGTTCATTCTCCTATTGGACAGCGGTCCACCGGCGCCAGGGACCGGCCTCCGGAACCAGGTTCAAAGTCACCGTCAAGATGTGTCTGGACATGCCCGACCTTGCCCAGGGATACGCGACAGAAATGAGAGTGGAACTAGTTTGTTCACCGTGCGTATAAATACGGCGCAGGTGAATGTAGAAGCCCCTTACCCTTCCTTAGCATGTTACCGATAAGTTGAAGCCTCACCCACGATACAACGTGCGGTGAAGTATGGCCTGTTTGGCCCCAGAATAGAGCATTGAGACCGCGTGCGAATTAGTAACTGAATTGTCAGAGTTTGGCGCTATACCGTCGAGTGCGACATATTTCTATTAAGTCATTAATAGTCTATTTGTGTATAGTGTATCGTGCGGTTAAAGTTCTACAGTAACCAGCATCTCCAACGCTTCCTCATATTAGCTAGAGTTCTTATCCAGGCTGGGCCGACCGCATGGAGCTTTCACCCGAGGAGACCTAGACGGGAACCGTATGGACATGTGCACTGGATTAATCTACCCGACGACTACATAGCCCTTTGCGGCTGGAATATATTTGCTTTGGTCCTGTGATTTATGGAGCGGATAATCGCCGACGCCTGCACGTGTTGGATTTACCCCGCGAGGAGTCAAGTCGAGTCGGCGTCTCAGAGAGCCTGAGGCCGACTAGCTTTCTTCACTGTGGAGCTACAGTCTACAAGAGAACCAAGCTGTATTCGTCTGTGGATCAAGAGGCTACTGCACCGGCTTCTGTACCTGAAGTCTCCCTAGTCATCGTTGACCAGACGTCCTACTACCGACAGATCTTCTACCCCCCCGCTGGCTTACAACCAGGGGGAACCCCTTCCAGTATCTCCCGCTATATTACTAGTGTACCATAGATATAATTCCCTAAGATTCAGGTTGTATAATTACCTCCTGCGTAACCAGAGAATGGACATTCATTATTGATTTGCCTACGCATATTCCTTTGCCTTACAAGTGCATTCAAAGAATAATGTAAAGTATCCTATGTACCTTTTGCTCCATTAAATACTTGATTAATACCTTTGACTGGAACCGATTTCATTGTGGGAAGTGTTCATCATATTCATATATCGTGTACTGTATGGCCAGTAATTAAAGTACATAAAGCGGTAGTGGTTTAATGATACCATACTTATCAATACAGTCAGGGAATTGTACCCCTCAGTTACAATCACAATCCATTAAAAAAATTAAATCAGACATACGCCTGCCTAAACAGGTGGGTTTTGAGGTGGGTTTTAAATGGGATGATGGAGTCAATGTTCCTGATGTCGGGGGGGAGGGAGTTCCAGAGGCGGGGGGCAGAGCAGCTGAAGGCTCTTGACCCCATGGTGGACAGACAGGCTGGGGGGACGGTCAGGTTGATGGAGGAGGCAGACCTGAGGGACCGGGTGGGAATGTTGATGTGGAGGAGGTCGGACAGGTATGGAGGGGCGAGGTTGTGGATGGCCTTGAATGTATGGAGGAGGATCTTGTAGTCTATGCTGTGTTTAATGGGAAGCCAGTGTAGTTGGCGTAGGACAGGGGTGATGTGACTGATGACAGGGGTTCTGGTTATAATACAGGCAGCAGCGTTCTGGACCAGTTGGAGCTTATGGAGGAGTTTGTGGGGGAGACCAAAGAGAAGGGAGTTGCAATAATCCAAGCGGGAAGTGACGAGGGAGTGGACCAGGATTGCGGCGCTGTTGGGAGTGAGTGATGGGCGGAGGCGGTTGATGTTGCGAAGGTGGAAGTAGGCGGACCGGATGGTGTTATTGATGTGGGAATGGAATGATAGGGTGCCGTCGAGGACGACACCCAGACTCTTGACCTGGGGGGAAGGGGAAACCAAGGAGTTGTCTATGGTGAGGGTGAAACTGGGGTGCTTGGTGAGTGTGGACTTGGAGCCAATGAGGACTACCTCTGTTTTATCACTGTTTAGTTTGAGGAAATTTGAAGTGAACCAGGATTTGATTTCCTGTAAACAGGCACAGAGGAAAGAGGGAGGGAGGGTGGAAGTGGGTTTGGAGGAAACATAGAGCTGGGTGTTGTCAGCGTAACAGTGGAAATTGATGTTGTATTTACGGAGAATCCGACCAAGTGGGAGGAGGTAGATGATGAAGAGGATAGGGCCAAGGACAGAGCCCTGGGGAACACCGGAGGAGAGGGGGGATGGATGGGATGTGAATGATTTTAACTGAATGAACTGAGTACGACCAGAGAGATATGAATGGAACCAGTCTAGGGATGTGTGGGAGATTCCAATGGAGGCTAGTCGGTTAAGGAGGGTGGAGTGAGATATGGTGTCAAATGCGGCGCTTAGATCAAGGAGGATGAGGATGGATAATAGTCCGGAGTCAGCTGCCATCAGGAGGTCATTAGTGATTTTGAGGAGGGCTGTTTCTGTGCTGTGACGGGGGTGAAAACCAGATTGGAACTGTTCATAGAGGTTATTGTTGGAGAGGTGAGCATGAATCTGAGAAGCCACTACTTTTTCCAGGATTTTTGAGAGAAATGGCAGGTTGGAGATGGGGCGGAGGTTATTGAAAATGTTGGGGTCTGAACCAGGTTTCTTTAGAATCGGTGTTACAGCAGCGGATTTGAGAGATGATGGGACAGAACCAGAGGTGAGGGAGGAATGGATGATTGCAGTTATAAGGGGCAGGAGAGAGGGGAGGGAGGCTATGACCAGGGAGGAGGGCAGGGGGTCAAGTTGGCAGGTGGATGGCTTGGATTTCTGGATGAGTTTTGATATATCGGCAGCAGAGGGGAGATGGAAGCAGGAGAGAGGTGCAGAGAGGGGGGGGTGGAGCTAGAGGAGATGGACAACTGGACATGAGGTCAGTTGCTGGTGTATATTGGCTATTTTTTAATTGAAAAATGACATCAGGGAGTTACAATGATCAGTGGAGTAGAAGTGTGAGGGAAGGGAGTCAGGGGGGCGGAGTGAGTTGTTGACCACTGAGAACAGGGCCCTGGTGTTCTCAGCACCAGCACTGATTTTGTCTGCAAAATATTGGGATTTGGCTGAGGAGAGGGCGTCTTTGTAGTGGAGGATATGGGTATTGTAGCTGAGGGGTACAATTCCCTGACTGTATTGTTAGATATGATATTTAATACCACTACCTCATGTACTTTAACTTCTGGCCACCCAGTACAAGATATAAGTATGATGAACACTTTCCCACCTGATGAAACGAACCAACATAAATGGACCAAATCGAATATTTAATACAGCAAAGGGTGTACACAATATTCACTTAATTACATTTATGATTTGAAATGTTAAGTATGCACTTTTATGGCAAATGAGTATTCGTAGGTAAATCAACATTGAATGTCCAATCTCTGGTTGCGCAGGGAGTAAGTATACAACCTGGAATATTTAGGAAACGATAGCGATAGTACTTAAATAATTATAGCTGGATACACTAAGGGGGGGGGGGGGGTCCCGCTGGTTGTAAGACAGTAGGAGGGGGGGGTTAGAGAAGTCGCTGGCGGTATCCCATCTGGCCGACGGTGTCTTGGGAGAATCCAAAGTCTTAGACCCAGTGCCCACAGAACCTGGGGCCGTAGACGAACACAGCTGGACCCTCTGTGGAACGGTATCTGCCGGTCCACAACGGAGAGACGTGGTGCGACCTCACGTGTAGAGCGCCGCCTCACCTGTAGTCCTCTCCGGGGGGTAATTCCAACACTCGACAGTGTTGGCCTTTATCCATGGAATAATCAAAGCACATAAAGCATAATCCAAGAGCCGTGGAAGGCTCGCCGTCGTCGGGTAGAGTAATCCAATATACAGGTCCAGTCGCTCTTGACCCGGAGCTCCTCGGATGCAATCACCACTAGGGGTCTGACCAGCCTGGATAAGCGTCCAGATAACGTCAGGAACGATGGGGGTACTGATAACTGTAGAACTCGAACCGAACGATGCACCATACATAAATAGACTATTATTAGCTTAATAGAATACGTCCAACTCGACGGTATGGTGCCAAACTATGACCATTCAACTATTAATCTACACGATATCTCAATGCCTATTCTGGGCCAAGTAGGCCCTACTACACCGCACGTGCTTCGTGGGGAGGCTTTTGCGTCTGTCACTCTGTTGGAGGGTAAAGAACTGGACTAAAAGAAAGTTCTACTTTACGAGCGTCATATATATATGCGCTATGAACAAATAGTACCACACGTATTTCGCCCGGCATATTACTGCGCGGAACCGGGGGCTGCCTCGACATGTTAGGCGGCACGATTGAACTTGAACCTAGGGGTATGGCAACCTGGCGCCAGGTTCTAGTCCAATGGTAGAATGAAACTATTATGGGCTGTTTAGTAGAAACGGGGATATTCAATGCATATTGTACAAGGAATATACAGGGGATATCAAACGATATACAAATACAATTAAATATATATATATAAATAAATATACATATTCGGTTTAATCTGATCCTTCACAACAGGTATGGTGCATCGGTTTGTGAACAGTGAGTCCGGTTTTTCTGGAAAGCCGCTCCAGCTGACGTCCTTTGGCTTTCAGCAGACGTGAGGGGAGAACCAGGGGGCAGAGTGGGGGAATGAGACAGTCCGGGTTTTTAGGGGGGCAAGTGAGTCCAGCAGAGTTTGGAGACTGTCGTTGTAGTGAGAGACGAGCTGATCCGGGGTGCATGGGGGGATGGTGATGGGGAAACTGTCTATGCCTGTGGTGAGATCTGCTAAATTAATGTTTTTGATGTTGCGGAAGGACATAATACGTGACTGTTTGGTTTGGGATAGTGTCAGACTTAAATTAAATGAAACAAGCATGTGGTCAGAGATGGGGAGATCGACAGCAGAACAGTTGAGAGGGGTGACACCTGAGCAACAGACCAAGTCCAAAATATGACCTTTAGAATGGGTTGGGAAATCTATGAATTGTTTGAGACCAAAACTGTCCAGGCAAGAGATGAAGTCCTTAGTGAGAGCATGATTTGTGTTGTCCATGTGAATATTTAAATCACCCAACAGAATTATGTTGGATGAGAGTGAACAGATGTGGGTGAGAAATGTGTTGAATTCATCAATGAAATCCTTGTTTGGTTTGGGTGGGCGGTAGATATTTACTAAAATAGTTGGTGTAGGTCCATTTAATTGTAGCGCTACAGACTCAAATGATTGAGACACTGGTGTGACAGATGAGACCTTCCAAGACTCGCGGTAGATTAGCGCGAGACCTCCCCCTCTGCCGGTGAGACGGGGTTGGCAGGTGTAAACAAACCCAGGTGGGGTAGACTCGTTCAGCTGAGAGAAGTCATTGGGATGTTGCCAAGTCTCTGTTAACAGAAAAAGTCATACTTGCGGTCGAGGAGGAGGTCCTGCAGTAATTGTCCCTTGCCAGTGAGGGAGCGGATGTTAAATAATCCAAGTTTGATGTCGGAGTGCTGGTTGGAGAAGCTAACGTTAGCCGACCTGGCTAGGCTAGCTAACGCGCTGTGGTCCACCTTCCTGCGAGTGTTTCTCAGAGGGTGGCGGCGGGTGGAGGTCCAGATAGAGTTTATTGCAGTGGAGTCATCGATGTGGTAGCTTCGTCCGGCACTGCGATGGATGTACCTCAGTATGGTACAGTACAGGCGGGGGAGCAGACCGGTGGAATCGGAGTTGATGGAGCTCCGTACTCATGTATTGGATCAGGGTTGACGCTGGATATATTAAGAAGGACAGGACAGTCCACAAGAGCACAGAGCTCACAGCGAGGTTGTAAATCAACATGATGAACGGGCAGATGTTACGTTCCGAACAGCAGTAGCAGTGACCGGGTGAGTAGAACGCCAACACGCTTTTGTTAACGTTTGAGCAGTCTAACACACAATACTGACAAACGGATCAATTTGACAGTAATTCCAGAGTAGAGACCAACGGTACCACGTTCGCCAAGAGTAGGTGATCTGCTGCAAACTATGCAGATAGTCATAAAAACATTAAAAACAACCGGAGAGCAGCGGCAGCTAATCGCGCCTGCGTTCGCTCAACCGGATGTTGTACTTCAGCTAATACTATTGCCACGGACAGTTTCATTTAAAAACGAATACTAGGAAACAGTCCATTACTATTCTGGATAACCAACAGTTAACACTCGTTTAAAGTAGTTTCTGGGCCTAAGTCGTTCAGTGCCAAAAACGAAAAATAGTTTCTGGGTCGTTATTCCTTTTTTTCGATATTTTTATTCATTATCCACCCAGGGAGCCTGCTGTACCATATGGAATGAGTCTGAGGTCCCCAAGGTGCAATACTGGCTGCATCCCGCTAGACGGCGGTATCGAGCACCCTTTGCAACCTTGTATCTTTATCTGTGGGACGGCCAAATATCTCCGGTTTCATGTTTCCTTGTCGGGCGAGGGCAGCCGTTCTGCCGTTCCATTGAAGCGCGTCAAATAACCCCGATCCATATGTTGTGGTGGATTATGCCGTGGGCCAAATGGGCATTGGATGTACCAGATGGCGATCATACAATTGGAATATAATTTTTGGAATACTCCTGATCACAGGTAAGAATGATCTGATGTCAATTTTTGCTTGATCCTGCAATGCTTTTACACCGATTTTACACTGATCAGAAACGACCCCCCCCCCCCCCGTTCATGCATTCATGATGGAACATAATGCCTATGATATAGATTTGATTTCGGGATAATAGTGTATACAGGCAAGAAATGGCAACGTCTATAGTGGAATGGACGTATAGGGCTCTAACTCAGCATTTCATGAATTACCCTAGACTGCTCTAAAACCATACTTATATTCACCACGGTATAACACGGGAACGTATGGATGGAAACATTTATTCTTTTTCACATATATTGAACGATAGATAGGAGATGTCAAATGGGCCATAGTATTGTATCCATAGCTATAATATAGAATATACAGTAGTTATAGCTCTACAAACAAGGTGACTGTTCCCTATCTATCTAGTGGTGGCCTCGCTACAGACGGCTTCGTCTAATAGCTGGCACTCAAAGTGTTAAGGATGGAAAAGGAGAGTAAAACTAGAACTATTTGCAATGCAGTTCTAAATTAATCCTCCTCACCTTGCATCTGTCCAATCATTAGGTCTTTGTCGAGTCTGTCCACCCCTGTAGAGGAGACATTTCAAAATGTAGAGTTCAGTGGTCTAAGTAAGGGATAATGTATAGCTACGAGGTCATTGTCACAAAATAATTGACCGACACGGAGTTTAGAACTTACATTACATTACATGGCTAACTTACTAACAATATACCCAATTCATTTTACACCATCGACAAGACGAGATCAAATGCAGACGCAGTTGTTCTGTGGCTCCGCTGTCATCGCTGGCAGCCGGCAGCTGTGTGGTCTGATTGCACTGATGAGTGCAGCTGTGCATATGAGCTTAGCTTTCGTGACTGCGACCAAAATGCTTGATTGTGATTGGTCAATAGCGCTCTGTTACCCGTATCAGCGGTCATTATTGCGCGTTGCCCATGGCAGCGGTCAGTTATCGAGAAATAATTCACCGCTGTCAGGGGCAACCGAGCGCTATTGACCAATCACAATCAAGCATTTTGGCGAATGTTAAAACGCCATGTAATAATTAGATGTAGTCAATGACATTTGAGCAGCACCAATGCTTGTCATCGCTGGTCAGTCATGGACAACTGGCTGTCAGCCTACTCCCCCTGCAGCCTTTAAATCAAGCCCCTAGTTTAATCTTTTTTCAAAGTAAATAATAATAACTTAATTCTAATATGATTTTTTTTTATTATATATATACATATCAGACCGACTATAGGCTAGGCTATATATTTAAAAGTCCCGTGTTTTGCTATTCCTTTCACTATTTGGGCAATGTTACACAATTCCTGTGAGTCTATGGAACACATCTGTATGTTTTTTTTCAAAAAAAATGCATCGTTTTGTATTTCTAATCAAGTACTCTAAAGCAGCATTTTTCCACTTCAAGTTTTGGACTGGGCTCCACCCGGTCGGGAGTGTGTGTGGGGTGCTCCGTGTCCCTCTCTCTCTCTCCCTCTCCCTCTCGCTCGTCACGGTCTGTGTCCCGACTGCATGTGTGCGTTTCCCCGCGTGCAGTCGGGAGTGTGTGTAAAATGCTCCGTATCCCTCTCTCTCTCGCTCGTTCTCTGCTCTCTGTCGGCACCCGCGCCACGTCAACCCGTTTGAGGAAGTGTCAGTATTTCCACTCGCTCTGTTCCACTCGCTCTACAACCATAGAGGGGCCGTTAGTTATGCAGATCAGCTCCTTGCTACGTAGGATAGCGAGTCAAATCAGAATGGCTTAGTTCACTGGGGGAGGATATTGTCTCAACTGAATTGGAGCAATCCGCCAATATGAGAATTAGAGACACAGACCCCATTGATACAAACCCCCATTGCTAGAAAACAATGCTAAACACTGGAAAAGGCAATTTATAAGACAGGGGACCTTTAAGCTATAATGTCCAAACAGAGAAACTACCACCACCTAAATAATGCTTATTATACTTTGTTTTAACCATGTTGAGAGTGAATAACAGGTAGGCTATCGGCAGCGAGGTGCAATGTAGCGCTTGCTCAACATGAATAAAGTTGGTGGACAGCGCCTGGTGCTGAAATAGCAAACAAGCAGTGTGGTATGGTATGAAATTAAAACACCAGTTCAGTCATCTTTGGATCCGTGCATTTGCTTTTATGTGTTATTGGTAAGTAGTGATGGGGTCATTGCAAAACATCATAATTTTCTTTTATGATTACATGTGACTCTTAACACTTTGGTTGCCACTTGTTAACATGGTAAAACGTGGTTGAATGCCAACACCCACTTCAATGATAGCATTGTGAACGCATAATCTCTGTCTTAAATTGCGCGCACACACACACACACACACACACATCTGTGAAAATAGATCCGATTACCCCAAGACTGGTAAAATAAATTGCTTACCTCAGATCAGATGTTCTCTAAAAAGATTATTTCAATTCCTGATCGCCATTCCAAGTATCGATCGCGTTTATTGATTCAGCGTTGGGTACTGTAAATATGTATTCCACGCGTTTTCCGGCTCAGCGATCACTTCGGTCTCTTCAGATGCCTCGCCGGAGAAGTAAAATGAGGAGGCTGGACCCCCCCCATCAGTCTAATCCAATGGGGTGCAGTACCATCCGGAGAGACGATAGGGGGCGGTATTTTCCCAATGGAGCTCAGAGAGAGTCTGCAGCACTAGCGTGAGGCTCGATTGATGAAATATGAATTAAAATCGCTAATAAAGAAAATACAACAAAGAAACGCTATATAGCGTTGGTGGCATTCAACAGTCGCATGAACTAACGACAAAACGCGTCCGTGGCACTCAAAGTGTTAACAGTACACATTATTTATTACTCCCTGGGGAAAGTAATTACTTACACAACTTGTTACATTCATTTAGCTTTACTCTCTAAAACGTCTGATGCGTTCTCACTCAACAGGTCTCTTTTGGGGAAGACAGTGAACACTGTGCTCTCCTCTCTCCTTGCACTTTAAAGGGGAACTATCTTATAAATGGCTTTTTCCAGTGGTTTGCATTGTTTTCTAGCAATGTGGGGTTGTACTAACACTGACTAGATTTGAAATCTCTAGCTAGTCCCGTTTCTTCAGTTCAGCTCAGACAAGAACCTCCCCCACTGAACCAAGCCATTCAGAATTGACTCGCTCCCTGACGTAAGTAGGTGCTGCTGAGCGAGTGGGAATAATGCTGAATCGGTTTAGTCACTGACACTTCCTCAAAAGAGAAAAATAGAGAGGGAGAGACAGACCGATAGAGAGAGGGAGAGAGAGGCTCTCGGAGCAATCTCTCCTCTGTCTCTCCCCTGAGCCGCTCACACACGCGCACACACACGCTCTTGGAGTGATCTCTCCTCTCCCTCTCTATCTGTCTCTCGTTCTCTCTATCTCGTTCTCTCTCTCTCGTATTATCAGCACTCACGTCAACCTGTTGCAAAATATCATAGCGCACACTCCCACACGTATTCCTATCCGTGCAATAATATTCACAGGGGTATATATTGTCATTTGAAACAAGTTACCAATGTATTGTCCCGTGGGATTATGCCCCCCCCGCGGCGAAATTAATTAGTCCCTCTCTATCTCCCAAAAGGTATCTGCCAGTGCATTGCAGTACAGTGGGTGACTGTCACTCAAAGCGCATTGCGAGTATGGGCGGAGCCCAGCCAAAAACAGCTTGGAATTTTTAAGGGCAGAAACTGCTGCTCTACAGTACTTGATTAGAAATACAAAACAATGCATTAAAAAAAAATATTACAGATGTGTTCCATAGACTGACAGGAATTGTGTAAAATTGCCCAAATAGTGAAAGAAATAGTAAGATAGTTCCCCTTTAAACTTCAATGTGACAGCAAACAGGAACCATCCCTCTTCCTATGATAACTAATAAAAACAATCTTATATTACTATTTTATATCCAGTTTAATCACTTGTACATTGTATATTACACATGACTGTTACATTTGGATGCCAAACTTCTTTTCGTTGTACTGAACTTGTGCTGTATAATGACAATACATTTTAATCTAATCTAATCTACAGGGCTAATGCACCATTGAAACACACCAGTGACTAAAAAAATTGTTCTCTGTAGATCATGCTTCCATTTGTTGCAGATTGAAGAAGAGAAGAGAAGAGAAGAGAAGAGAAGAGAAGAGAAGAGAAGAGAAGAGAAGAGAAGAGAAGAGAAGAGAAGAGAAGAGAAGAGAAGAGAAGAGAAGAGAAGAGAAGAGAAGAGAAGAGAAGAGAAGAGAAGAGAAGAGAAGAGAAGAGAAGAGAAGAGAAGAGAAGAGAAGAGCGTATATTGAATGATTTGGGGATCAAACCTGCAAGCAGCAGTAGTTTTGGCACAGCGCAGGAGAGGAAGAGAGCAGACAGGCCTTTAAACCAGCCTTCCCAGTATTTTTCTGTCTTGGACAAGTCCACTCGCCACGTGAAGACAGTCTCCTTCTTTGACTATATATATAAATACAGAGAATATGTCAACCATTAAAAACTCCTTTCAGGTGAACACCAGTGTCATCGGAATACTGATAAATGAACATTATAATGATGTACAATTACTACTGGTCATGGGAAGAAATGGATGTAGAATTCCAAATGAGAATTCTTAGGAAACATTCCAAAAGCTATAACTTTCAAAAAGGGTTTACATTTCAACTCCCCCTCCAAAACACACACACATTACCGAATATATAATTATCGGTCTGAATATACCTGCATATAATATTTTTGACAAACCTCTATATATATATATCTGTACATCTATATCTGTACATATCCCTTACCTACTCTTACTAGTTATACCACTGGCCAGTATGGCTTACTACCATAGTGTCTTTATACCTGTATTACTGTACATAATAATACTATAACACTGTACATACATCTGATTAGCTCTATTACTCAGTAGTACTAATTTATATATTTTATACCCAGTTAATCACTTGTACATTGTATATTACTATTGCACTTCACTGTTACATTACACGCTCTGGTTGGATGCCAAACTTATTTTCTTTGTACTGTACTTGTACCTCTTGGTCGTCCTCCTTCATCCTTTTATTATTGGATTCTTCTGCCGCTTCCTCCTCCTCTTCCTCCTCTATGATCCCCTCTCTGATGCTGTTGGCGACACCGGGGCCACTGACTGGCTCCTCTAGTCTGTGGAGGTTGGGTATGTAAGAAGGTGCACACGGGACACATTTGCACTACAGTACAACTGCCCTTGGATTTATTGACAGGCTAGGAAACACAGGACATACTTTTTCACCTGCCCTCCCATGGAAACACGCGCCGATTCCATGTTGCGGATCTGCCCACTCTTCACACTGGGGGGAAAGGAAAAGAGCACCTACAGTATGACTGACATGTTTCATTAAATTTTATTTCAAACTCAAAAGGCAACTGAGGTTTTCCTCATTTACAGTCAACTAATACAGAAATTAGCAAAAAAGCATATACAATCAAATACAATTTATTTGTAAGGCCCGACAACACACGTTAATGTCCCCATTGGCCGGACACGTCTCTTTTAACTCTTTAATGGCCAGACCCGAGATAGCTCAGGTTTTGGTCGTTTATTCAATATTTGTATTCATTATTCATCCAGGGACCTCTGTGTTACCATAGGAAATGAGTCTGAGATCGCCAAAGTGCAATACCGGCCGCATCCTGCTAGACAGCAGTATCGAGCACCCTTTGAAACCTTATATCTTACCCTGTGTTACGTTCAAATCCCTTTGGGCGCAGTTTTCTGGGTCAGGCGAGTCGAGCGGTTCGCCCGGTCGCATTGAAGCGCGTCAAATGCCCCCGATGCATGTGTTGTGGTGGGTTATGTCGTGATGGACCAGATGGCGATCAAACAATTGGAATATTCTTTTTGGAATACCCCCGATCAGAGGTAAGGACTATCTGACGTCAATTCCAGCTTGATCGTGCAATGTTTTCATACCGATTCAGCTGATCAGTGTTTTTAGTGTTCAAAACGAATGCAGTTACCGGCAATCAAAGCATCAGAAACGACCCCCCCCTTTCATGCATTCATGATGAAACATAATACCTTATATACATTTGATTTGGAAATAGTAGCGTGTCCAGGCAAGAAACGCCAATGTAGAATTAGTAGAATTCACGCGCCCTATAACTCAGCGTTTCATGGATTATCCCGGATCACTCTGAAATGATACTTATATTCACCAAGGGATAACGTGCGAATGCATGAAGAAATTATCTCTTTTTTGCATCTTGGACGGAAGAAAGTCACTGTCAAATGACCATAGTATTGTCCCCATAGCTTTAAGTACCTCGGAGCCTACATATCCGAGGACTTGACATGGACCACACACATTGACAGTGTTGTGAAGAAGGCACGACAACGCCTCTACTTCCTCAGGCGCCTAAGGAAGTTCCAAGTCAGTCAGAAGATCCTTAAGAACTTCTACTCATGTACAATAGAGAGCATCTTGACTGGCAACATCACCTCCTGGTTTGGGAATAGCACTGCACAAGACCGAAGCAGACTACAAAGAGTGACACGTTCAGCCGAACGCACAATTGGAGGGGGGCTCCCCACCCTCCAGAACATTTACAACAAGCGTTGCAAGGGCAAGGCTAAGAGAATCATTAAAGACTCCAGTCACCCGAACAACTGCCTCTTTGAACTGCTGCGGTCAGGCAAGCGATACCGGAGTCTCAAGGCGAGCACAGAAAGACTCAGAAGAAGCTTCTATCCCCAGGCCATCAGACTGCTAAACGAACAATGAACACTACACAACAACAACCACCAAACGCACATAGCACACACATCCACACGCACACACTCACTTTAAACAGACACACTGTAGCACCCACTCCACACACTTTATAGCACACACCCACTTTAAACAAACACACTGTAGCACCCACTCCCCACACTTTATATTTATTGATGAAGGATTGCACTACAACTCGTACACCTTACTGTAAATTGTACCTCACCCCATTTCTGCTTTGCACTATATAGTACTGTACATTAGTACACTGCATAGTATTGTATATTATATGGTAACTCAGAACATTGTACATATGTCTATACCGAACACTGTGACCTCATTTTCTTCTTCTAAATTACATGCTATACTATGTTATTTGATACTATCTTGTCTAGCACAGTCTCTGGAGCGTAACAGTAAGAAGCATTTTGTATGAAAGTATTCTGTACTTCTGTATGACAACTATTAAAGAAACTAAGAAACATAATATAGAATATAGATATAGCTCTCCAAACATAGTGACGCACAGTGAAAATATGTAATGGAAACCTGGCACGTTAGCTACAAGGCCAAGACTAATAGCTGGCACTGAATGAGTTAAACAAGTCAAGAAGAAACATCACAATAAATCAAGAACAAAACAAAAACACCATGAAGTCCAAAACATTTTAAATAAATGAATGCAACACTCCCAGACATACCCCATGCGAAGGTAAGGAAAAACTCACTAAAACCTAGCAATAGGAAAATATGCACCACGGGCAATGTGGAGAGAAACCTTAGAAGGGCCGTTCAAGGGGGGGATCTCCCTTAGATGTTGGTGATATTAGTGTTGCAATAAAACAGGCAAGACAGTTGGTAAGCATGCACACATGTGTAATATCTGTATTGACAATCTGTTGAGGAAGGACAGAACACTCACTGAGAGACATTGCTTTATACTGAACCAGGGTAAGCCATTTTAAGTTATTTAATGAAATCTTAAAACTGAGACTTCAGGAACCAGCTGAGTTGATTAACACATTGGATGCCAGAGGTCGCTGTGGGCGTATGGCCGTTTGTGCCACTGTAATGCAATGGGGGTAGATGCCTGTGTTTGTAGTGCTAAAACTATATTAAATATTATAGCTATGGATCTAACAACGTCGATTGTCAGTGAGTTTCTTCCGGTCAACATGCAAAAAACTGATTATTTTTTCATCCATACATTCCCGTTTTATACCGTGGTGAATATGAGTATAGTTCTAGAGTGATTCTGTGTAATCCCATGGAACTCCGCCAAACAGTGCTTTACTGCATTCCACTACTGTATAAATTATGCCACTCCTCGTCTGGATCAATAATCATCCTGAAATCAATGCTAGATTATCTGAATTATGTTTCATCATCGATGCATGAAAGGGGCGGGGGAAGCCGGCCTTCCGTGCTTTGATCGCAACCAACGGGACACGGCCCACACACACACCACAGACGCATGCTGCGATCGCGGGGAAAAAATTATCGGATCAACGCAAGATTGATAATATACAGTCCTTACCTTGTCTATGATGTACTGCAAAAAGAATAATCCAATTATCTGATCGCCATTCCAAATACTGGTCGCAATCGTGTGTCCAACGTTATCCACCAAAGAAAATGAACGGGGGGTGGGGACCCTCGTCGATGCCATCCCTATAAGCGCTTGTCTTGCTGGAGTGTTTAGACCCCGCCTGCATGCTACAGCTCGGCCAGGAAAACAAACCACATTGTTTCAAATGGAGTGCAACAGCGGCCGCAAGGCGTTAGGCGGCGGTATCGGACTGTTGCGGTCTCAGACAGAGTGCCACACAGTCCTACAGCATAGCAGGATAAATGATGAATGGAAATAGCGAATAAAAGAAATAACGATCCAATAACGAGTTTACTCGTTGTTGGCAGAATTAGATTGGCGGGCTATAACAAGTTAACTCGTTTTTGTGTTAAGGGGCGGGTTTAAAATGGCCATTTTGTTTTCTTAAGTGCCCCATTAAGGGACTGTTTCCTAGTTAAAAGCAGCACTTGTTTTACTAAGTAAGCCATTAAGGGGCTGTCTCCTGTTTTAAAAGCAGCAGCTCAGCCTCTGTTGGAATCACTCTGTATTGACAATCTGTTGAGGAAGGATACGACACTCACTGAGGCTGCGGTTAGACTTTCGTTTCGTTTTCAGATGAGTTTCGCTTTTCCAGGTCGCAACGTAGCGGGAGGCGAGTCACACTTTCGTTTTGTCACCTGAGCACAGTGATGTAGTACACTGCCAAAGCAGTAGGTGGCAGTAGGTGGTGAACATGAAGGCAATTTTCAACCAATCAGAACTTGAATGTGCCAATACACTTCCTGCAAAGAAATGTCAACACGCCGCCATCTTTAAATGCTTCGGCTATTTAGCCAATGCAGCACTTATTTTTCAGCAAAGTGTAATAAAAGTGCAATAAACAAAACGGATACATTCACTGTGTGTTCTGCCTCTCATTTGTTGATGAAACAAAACTATCATCAACACAATTGACCACCAAGAGCGGAGTTTAATCTCATCGGCGCGGCATTTTGTTAACTTACATGCTAACGCGATAGGAATATGCCATTATAACAGTATAGCATTGTGGCTAGAAGCTAACATTTGGCTCACGTTAACCAGCCAGCACCAAACTGATGATATCGGGAGCTATCAGTAGCTAGATAACATTAGAGACAACGCTGTGTGTATTAAACAAAGGTGAATAGATGACTGGGCCATTTTGTTTAATGCTTGTTAAGATTGAAAGAAGAGGGGGGGCAGGTGGCGCACGGAGATTACGTTCGTCACCAACACCGGGAGACACTGGATTCGCCTGTTCGAATCCAGCTCCCGGCGTTGCTATCAGCTTGGCTGGCCTCTTGATTGATTGATTGATTGAAAACTTTATTAACAGATTGCAGAATGGGTACAATACAGTACAGCTCAATACACACAATTGTTAAGGGGATGCAGACCAGAGAAAGACTTTCGTCTTGTTTACACCAGGGTCCCCCATTTTCAATTCATCAGGACATATATGACATACATGACATACAGATAGTCAGTACTGCTACATCTATACATTTATGACATACCAGATTTGCAAATACAGTACTGTTTGTGATACAGAAGGAGTCAAGAAAAGGGAGTATATACATTTGACGTAGAAACTGTACATTGGAGGAGGTTGGGTGGGGGGGGTTGGGTACACTGGGATATTGACAACCATACTGGGTAATTTACATTGGAGGTGGGTGGGGGGGGGGCACATTGTATAAACAAGCAAAACTGTACATTGAGGGGGGGGGGGGGACTCTGTACAAACAAACAAAATTGTACATTGGACTATTGACAAGACCATACTAGGTAAATGACTGTACATTGGAGGGGGTTGGGTTAGGATATTTACAGGGGCCAGTGTTGCATTGCAGTCTCCCGTAGGTGTCTCTTGAGAGAGGTTTTGAAAGTGGGTAGTGATCCACATTCCTTTACAGCTTTGGGTAGGGCGTTCCACATTGATGTGGCATAATTGCGAAACGTGTTTAGTCCCTTATTTGAGCCGAATCTGGGTTTAACATGATTTGTGGAGCTCCCTCTGGTGTTGTGATCGTGGTATTCACTGACCTTTGGGAAGTATTTTGCCATGTACATGGGTACCTTGGTCGTGTAGTGTATCTTGTAGACCAGGCCCATTGCAAGTTGCTGTACTCTGTCATCTACTCTAAGCCATCCTAGGTTGTCAAAGTGGGCAGGGGTGAGGTGGGTTCTAGGAGTAAGGTCAAGCAGTAGTCTGACCAGTTTGTTTTGAGATGTTTGTAATTTTGTTTTTAGCGCCTTTGAGGTGCTTTGGTACCATGAGGTGCAAGCATAGTCGTAGTACCCCTGAATGAGTGCTCCTGCCAGAGTCTTCAGGGTATTCTTGTTTACCAGAGAGGAGATCCGGTACAAGAATCGAGTTCGTTGGTTGACTTTTTTTATTACATTGGATGCCATTTTGTCACAGGAGAGATTAGCCTCTAGGATGGAACCCAGGTAGGTAATTTCATCTTTCCTTGTGACAATATTGTCACCCACTGTAACTGAGAAGCCGTCGGTCTTGCTGAGTTTGTTATTTGAACCGAAGAGAATGGACTCTGTTTTGCCCATGTGTAATGATAGTTTGTTATCAGCGAGCCATATGCAGATTCTGCCTAGTTCAGAGCTGAGGGTTTTTTTTCAACCTGTAACTTGTTCTTGTCAGAGACCAGCAGGGCTGAGTCGTCCGCAAACAGGAACAAGTTGCAGTCACAAGCTGACGACATGTCATTTGCATAAATTAGGAACAGTAGCGGTCCTAGTATGCTTCCTTGTGGAACACCACAGCTCACTGTGAGAGGGGGGGATAGGGTACCGTTTACCTCCACCATCTGTTCCCTGCCCTCAAGGTAGGATTGCATCCAGCTCACTGATAGACTATCAAAACCAATTGCACTGATACAATTGGCTGTATCAGGGGGTGGGAAAGCTGAAGGGTGGGTCCTGGGCGTTGTGGACAGCGACCCCTACAGTTCGGTCGGGGCGCCTGCTCAGCAAGGGTTGGAACTAAGGAGAGATAGTGTGGCCTCCCACACGCTACACTCTCCCCGGTGAGAACCTGCGCGGCCAGGTTGGCCTGCTCCAGGCTGCACATGCGTCGGAGGAAAGCATGTGACAGTCTCCGGTCTCCCGGACCAACAGTAGGGGAAAGTACGCAACAATCAGGAAGGGTGGGATGGGAGAAAAATCGGGGAAAAAGGAGGGGAAGAAAGATTAAAAGAAAAAAAAAGAAAAAAAAATATTGAAAGAGGAGCTTGAGCTAACAGGGTCTGATAGCTCACGTTAGCCAGCTGCTCATGCAATCGGTAATGCTAGCAGAATGAATGGATGTAAACTTTATTTAACATATTGCATAATGGGTACAATACAATATGGCTCAATACAAACAATTGTTAAGGCAATGCAGACTGTTGTAGCTTGGACTGGGGTCCTTATAACAATAACTTGACAACACATGGTAGCTGCAGCTATTTGGGACAGCTCTGTTGTCACCGGAAGGGCACGCAGATGGTATCTACTGCGCATGGGCGTTGAGCAACAACGGCTCCGCGCAGATTACACGACACGTTGTCGGCGAGTTTTTGGCGTTATTCCAAAACGGAAACACAATTTAGCGTTTTCAGTAGGGCCAAAACGTTTCCTGCCAAAACGGCATTACACCGCATTAACACCGCATTAACTTTAAAACACTCCTCCTCACTTTCAAAGCCCTCCACAACCTGGCCCCCCCCTACCTGACTGATCTCCTTCTCCCCTACCGCCCCACCCGTTCCCTCCGGTCCTCCTCCACTGCCTCCCTCACTGTCCCGACATCCAAGCTTAAAAACTTCGGAGATCGGGCCTTCTCTCGTACTGCACCCCGACTCTGGAACTCCCTCCCCCAGTCCATCAGAGACTCCCCTACACTCTCCACCTTCAAAGCTCGCCTCAAAACCCACCTGTTCTCCCTTGCCTTCAACCCCCCCCACCCCTAAACCCCCCCCCTCCCCTCCAACCTGATTGATGTCTGTCTCCAGTATTTTTTGTGCTATCAGGCTGTCTCCCCTGTTCCCCCCATGGTCTCATGTTCCTTTTGTTTTTGTTTCTTTGTTGTTTTTGTTTCTTTGCTTTCGTTTCTTTGTTTGTACTCCTGCTCCCGACTACTGTCAGCGACTTCGGGTTATTGAGAAGCGCTATATAAATTAAATTAATTATTATTATTATTATTATTATTTCTATCTAATAGGGACAGCAAACGTATTCAAACGTATTAAAAAAAAGACCACAAAAACACTAGTCTAACCATGGCCTGAGAGACATTGCTTTATACTGAACCAGGGTAAGCCATTTTAAGTTATTTAGTGAAATCTTAAAACCGAGACTTAAGGAACCAGCTGACTTGATTAAGGGGCGTGTTTAAAACGGCAATTTTGTTTTCTTAAGTACCCCATTAAGCGCCAGGTGTTAGACAGCAGTAATTAGTGATAGAGATTTAAAGACTTGCTGGGTAAGCATCAGCGAAGCGTCGAGAAATGAAGACATTTACATTTAGTCATTTAGCTGACGCTTTTATCCAAAGCGACTTACAAGTTCTGTACGACAAGCCATCAGGAAGGGCACAACTCTATCAGCTGAGTAACAATGTTCATCAAAGTGTTGAGTGCTACAGTGTAGGTTAGTTTATTAGGACAAGTGCATGACATGGTTAGTTAGGGTTAGATATATTTTTAATTTTTTATTCAGATAATGGTTGAAGAAGTGCGTCTTTAGTCGACGGCGAAAGATTGGACGTGTTTCGGCTGTCCTAACTGGGGTTGGTAGTTCATTCCACCATTGTGGGGCAAGGATTGAGAATAGGCGACTTCTCTTTGATGACCCTCCCTGAAGAGGGACAAAGAGGAGTCCGCAGAGGGATCCGACCAACCCATCTAGTGCTAAGTATACCATAATCCTATCTTTCACTCCACTCTGACATATTTTCCTTTCCCTCCCACTCTGCTATTTTTTCTACCTCTCTTCCTCCCTACTCCCTTCACCTTTCTCCCTGCCACTCTTGACACCACAATGTGTCTCATACCTATATCCACAATCTGCTCCTCCAGAACAGATTCAACCCACCCACGACAGTTTGCTAGCAACCCGGCTAATCTCTCCTACCCTCCTACAGCCACTAATATACCTGTCACAGTACGGGGAGGCACAGTACATGGGCTACAAACTTAACACCACTCCCAGAACTGTCACTCTCCTCTCTCGAATATCATGCTGTTTGTCTCTAATCCTTTCAATCTCACCATTGTTACACTGTATCGCCCTCTAGGTCCGCTTGATCACTTCCCAGATGAGCTGGACATGCTTCTAAGCTCCTTACCGGAAGATGGTACCCCCCTCCTTCTATTGGGCGACTTCAACCTGCCTGACTCATCTCAGTCAAACACAGTGGTCTCCCTCCTACAATCCTTTGACCCGACTCCCACTGCCATGCCTCCCACCCACAAAGCAGGCAACTCCTTGGATCTCGTATTTTCCCATAACTCCAGCATCATTAACACCACGGTAACTCACCTGCATGTATCTGACCATTCCTTCATATCCTTCTCACTAACTCTCAAAATTACACAATAAAACAATTCCAAATCAACAACAGATATGAGGCTGATTCCATGTTACTCACAAGGTTTAAAAATGTTGTTAAGAGAAATGAGCTCCTTCAGGTCCAGAGTGCTCTGTAGTGAGTGCTTGCCAAATTCAGTAAGAACGTTGGGGATATGTAGCAGACAACAGTCGTTGGAGCTTAAGGAGTAAGTACTCTGGGTTCTTAAAATATAACCACATAAATAATGGGGGAGTAGGCCTAAAATGGCTTTATATATAAAGGTGTGCCAGTGTGAGAGATGATGTGCAGCCAATGAGGGTCACTCAACTCTGCCATATAAGGTACAGTGGTGAATGAAGACTTTGCAACATGTGATGAACCTTAGGGCACTGTGATACACAGAGTCCAGAGATTGAAAACATTTTGCAGGGGCGTGCATATAAAAAAGGTTGCCATAATCCAATACAGGAAGAAAGGTGGATGCAACTAACTCCTTCCTGGCACACCTGGTTTGATCCTCAAGCATCTGTATCCTGGAGACCATTAGAGGAGAACATAGTGGCACCACATAGACTGCAGGATATAGTATACACCAACTTATCAATTAAGCAATGCAACTTGAAATTTGGCCCTCTTATTACACATGTGATTCGGATATGGCGTGACACACAGAAAAAATTTACTAACCAACATAAATGGCATAGTCATTCTCCCCTATTTAATAACAATTCACTCCTTATTGCACAACAACCTATCAGATTTACCAAATGGGAAAAGAAGGGCATACATACATTGGGGGATGTTTTCAACAACCGGGGTTTTTGCAGCTTTAAAGATATATCTAACAAATTTAACCTCCCAAATTATTTCTATCTACAATTAAGAGCAGCTTTAAGGGCTCATGGAGTTCCATTAAAGGTGCCACTTGAACACCACAGATATCACAAATTCTTTTATGGAAAGGAGACATCGAGAGGCTTTGTCTCGGATTTTTATCGTCACTTACTTACGTCCTCATATGAGGTCCTTCCTCTAGACTTAGTCTGGAGGAAGGATATACCAAACTTGGAAGTAGATTTTGATTGGGATAAAGTTTGGGCAAACGTACGGCTTTCATCACGCAACCCGGATCATCAACAGATTAATCTTAATTTTATTCATAGGACTTACTTAACTCCTAGACGTTTGTACCTAATGGGGCTTAAACAAGACTCTCGATGCTCCTTATGTTTAAACTGTGATATTGGTACATTTATGCATATGTATTGGGAATGCCCTCCGGTTAAGATATTCTGGGAAGAAGTAACCACGCAATTATCAGAATTTTTATTTCTGACCATACCTGTACTGCCTTCTGTATTGTTGTTGAATGATGTTTCTCAGTTAGCAGCCTCTATACAGGTAAAGAGACTAATTTTGTCCGGTCTTACGGCTGCTAAAAAGCTGATAGCATCACGCTGGATTCAACCGGATAAAATGTGCGGGAAGGTATGGGCTCTTACCTATCTCGATGTGATTTATCTAGAGATATCTACCGCAAGAATTTTAGGTGTTAATGAAGCCAGCATAGCAATCTGGTTAGAGGTGGTGGAGAGGATAAAGTTTAGCATATGAATTTGTAATTCCTGGTGTTAAACGGAATAATGGATAGATTGTCCAAGAGGGGGTCCTGAGGGGGGGGGGGGGGGGGAAGAACGAGCAAGAGCATATGTATTGTATTGTATTGTATTTATGGGTAAATCTTTTAATCTACATTTATTTTGATTTAAGTACTGGACTGTCATTGTTTTTTTTTTTTTTTTAAACTTACATTTTTATTAACAGTTATAGACAAACAGCACTTACAAAACAAAAACAAAAAAAAGGAAAGAAACTAACATCACAATAAAAACAAAAACAAAACTGCACATAAATGGTTACATGGGTATCATGGTTAGTTGTCTGGTTCCCCTACAGTTGTTTTCCAGGTACTTAATACAAAGGCTGATTGTGTACCTCCCTTAAACAGGTATAAAAATGTAATTCCTACTCAAAGATGTTAAATACTGACTAAGGCATGTATGTGTGATCTGGGTCCAGAGACCCTCCTTGAGCTTCTTTCTTCCCTTATCCTTCGTCCTTTTTTTTTTTGTTAATTTTCACTTTGCCTTTTGATTCACCCATACACAAACCACATCATCCCTGAATATTAATATAACACCGTTAAACAGACATAAATAATAAAGTATAAAAACATAAAGCAATTGTAATACCCCAAAAAAAATAGAAAATACTAACTAAAGCATAGTTGTGTGACATGGGTTCAGAGACCCTCCTTGAACTTCTTTCCTCCTTTACCCTTCGCCCTCTTGTGTTGCATTTGGTTCTTCCTCTGTGATGTCGTTTTCGTTTCCTTTATAATCCTCCCACTTTCCCCATCTTTCCCCAAATGTCTCTTCCTGTAACCTCAGCATGTGTGTTATCCTCTCCATATCCTGTATTTCTTCCACTATTCCTACCCATTGTGCTATTGTCGGTGGGTCTTCCTTGTACCACAGTCTCGTTATTGCTTTTCTGGCCGCTATCAACATTATCTTTATTAAATATTTGTCCCCCCCTTGTATTCCCTTGTGTGTCAGGTCTCCTAAGTAAAGCACCAGTCCTGTTTGTGGTAACCCGTATCCTAATATTCTGATCATTGCTTCCCCTATCTCCTCCCAATACCCCTTCAGCTTCTGACATCCCCAGAATATGTGCGTGTGATTTGCCCCCTCCTTCCCACACATCCTCCAGCATGCTCTTTGTGTTGGTGCATATTTTCCCTTCAGCTCTGGGGTTATAAAGAATCTGATTATGTTTTTCCATCCAAATTCTTTCCATATCCTCGATCCTGTTGTTGAATGTTGCACCTCGCATATGTTCCCCCATTCCTTCCCTGTTATTCCTATCTCTAGTTCTCTCTCCCATTTCTCCCTTATATAATCGGTCGTGTGTCCCTTGCTGGTCATTATAGCCCGGTACAGTGCTGATATTACCCTTCCTTTCCCTCCTTCGTATGCCCTTACTATCATCCTAATTATTCCATTCTGTTCTTCTTCCTTGTCCCCTCTTATTTCTTTATTATAGTAATCTCTAATCTGTAGATATCTGAAGTGGTCCTTGTTTTCTAGTCCAAATTTCTCCTTTAATTTTTGTAGTGTTTGCATTTCCCCCTTCTCTATCATTTTGCATATCGCTGTTGCCCCCCCCCCCCCCCCTCTCCCACCTTCTGAATCCATGGTCTAACCTCCCTGGTTTGAATCTCTTGTCATGTGCTACCCATCTCAGGACCCCTGACTGCTTCTCCAATTTGTGTGTTTTTACTACTCTGTTCCATATGGTCAAGGTGCATTTGGTGATTGGATCTAATAGTCCCTCTTTTTCTTTAAATAGTTCCCTATCTCCCACCAGAGCTTGTACCTTGTATCCCTCCCCTTCTTTTTCAATGTCTTTCCATCTTGCCTCATATCTGTCGTTACACCAGCACGTCACTGCTCTCAGTTGTGCTGCATAGTAATAATCTTGTAGGCTGGGTACTGCCATCCCTCCCTCTTCCTTTGGTAGTTGTAGTGTTTTATATCTGACCCGTCCCGTGGTCTTCTCCCCGCCCATATGAACCTCGATATCAGTCTGTCCCACTCCCTGAATTGATTCTGTGGTATTTGTATCGGTAGTGACAGGAATAGGTACAGTAACCTTGATAGTATGTTCATTTTAATGACCTCTATTCTTGAATTGAAGTCCAAGGGCATTACTGTCCATCTCTCTAAGTCTCTCTTGATGTTCTGATTTATCTGTGTATAGTTCGCCTCAAACAGTTTCTCCACCCCTCTCGTGATGTTCACCCCTAAGTATTTAATCTTGTCCATGTCCCATCTTATCCCGTACTGTTCTCTAATTTCCGTCGTTGGGGTATAGTTCCATGCTAAGGTCTGTGTCTTTGTCACGTTTAGTTTGTATCCTGAGTAGTGGCCATATTCCTTCAGTAGATCCATCAGTGCCGGGAAACTCTTGTCTGGTTGCCTCATGTATACTATCACGTCGTCTGCAAATAGGCCTAGTTTATATTCCGTTCCCTTTATCCTTACTCCCTTAATGTCCTCGGTCTGTCTGATCAGTTGTGCCAGTGGTTCTATGAAAACGGCGAAGAGCGTCGGTGAGAGACAACATCCCTGTCTGGTAGCCCTCTCTAATCTGATTCTATCCGTCAAGCTGCCATTCACCTTAACCCTTGCTGTCGGTTCTTGATATAGCGCCTTGATCATCTTCATCGCCCTCCCGTTCAGTCCGAACCTTATCAATGTTTTATATAAAAATGTCCAGCTCACACTGTCGAATGCTTTTTCTGCATCTAGGCTAATCAGTACCGCGCTACCCCCTTGTTTTTGTATCTCCTCTACTATGTGTAATGTCTTTCTCACTTTGTCCTGTGTCTGTCTCCCTTTAATAAATCCAGTTTGATCTTCATCTATAATGTCTGGCATAAACGTCTCAAATCTCTTTGATATTATCGATGTATACATCTTGTAATCCACGTTAAGTATGGACACAGGTCTGAAACTACTACATCAGTGGTCACCAACCCGTCGATCTTGATCGACTGGTCGATCTTTGAGACTGTCCCTGTAGATCTTTCCATGATTTTTTTTTTTTTTTTTAGATCTTACCCTCAGAGTCCACATTACAGTTCTACCTTTGTTTGGATGTGAAAAGTGATGCTGCACTTAGCACTGACCAAGAAAGTACACATACAGTTCTACTTTTGTTTTGATGTGAAAATGATGCTGCACTTAGCACTGACTGCACTTAGCACTGACTGAGAAAGTACACATTACAGTTCTACTTTTGTTTTGATGTGAAAAGTAATGCTGCACTTAGCACTGACTGAGAAAGTACACATTACAGTTCTACTTTATAAAATGCTAATTGTAAATATGTTTGTCAATGTTAATAATATGAGAGTCCACATTACAGTTCTACTTTTGTTTTGATGTGAAAAGTGATGCTGCATAATATGACTGCACTTAGCACTGACTGAGAAAGTACATAATAGTTCTACTTTAACGTTTTAATGTTGGACCAAAGAATTGCATGTAATTAGAATACAGGCAAATAAAAGTAATTTAGTTTAAAGTACAATCTTGGCTGTCTTTTTCTCTCAATGCTTCAATAGGTAGATCTTGCCTTCACCAAAAAAATAAAAAGTGATCTTTGGCTTAAAAAGGTTGGTCACCACTGTACTACATAAATCCCTATCCTTCCCTTCCTTCGGTATCGTGGTGATTATGGCTTCCTTCCACGAGGGGGGGGGGGGGGGCATTTTTCCCTCTTCCATCGTGTGTCTGAACGCCGCCCCTAACATGGGTGCTAATTCAGTTCTAAATGTCTTGTAGAATTCCGATGGGAATCCGTCGCTCCCCGGAGACTTGTTGTTTTTAGCTCTACTAATTGCCTCTTCCAGTTCTTGTTCCGTAATTATTTTATTTAATTCTTCATTCTGTTCTTTCCCTATCGATGGTAACTCTAGCTTCTCCAGATATGTTTCTATTTCCTCTTCTCCCGCTGCTTTTGGCTGTGTGTATAATTTCTCATAGTATTCTCTAAATGTCCTCTCTATTTCAGCTGGGTCCCTCAATATTTCATTAGTCTTTGTATCCCTTATTGTGTGTATCGTGTTCAACTTCTGTTGCGTCCTAATTCTCCTAGCCAACAGTCTGGTCGCTTTTGGTCCCCCTTCATAGTACGTTTGTTTCATGAACCTCGCTTTCTTTTCTATTTCCGTCAATAATTCCCTATTTATCCTGGCCTTTACTTCTTTGATTTCTCCGAGCGTTTCCTGTTCTTTTGATATCTGGTGTCTCCCCTCTAGCTTCTTCAGCTTCCCTATCAGATTGTGATATGTCTCCGTTCTGGCCTTCTTCAGCATTGCTGTTTTTTCCATCAATTTCCCCCTTATCACCACCTTCAGTGTGTCCCATAGAATGTTCGGGTCTACCGCCCCGTTGTCATTTTCTTCCTTATATCTGGCTATCTCCTCCTTGATCTGACTCACCACCCCCTTGTTATTTAATATTCCTACATTTAGTCTCCAAATCGTGTTCCTCCGTCTCCCTTCTAGATCTACTGTCAGATATATGGCACTGTGATCCGATATGTCCGCCACTCCTATACTGCTCTCCCGTTCCCTGTAACTGTCCCCCGTCGTCATCAAAAAGTAGTCTATTCTCGCATATGTCACGTGTGGGTGTGAGTAATGTGTGTATTCCCTGTCCATGGCGTGCATCCCCCTCCAAACATCTGTAATTCCCATTTCCGTCATCTGAATATTCATATATCTACTGATGGATGCTCGTCCTTTTCTAGTACTCGTGGTGTCTAGGTCGTGATTCAGTACTACGTTAAAATCTCCCGTGCATATCAATATCCCTTCTAGTTCCATCACTATCATATCAAAAATGGTCTCATATAAATCCCTCTCACTCTCTGGGGGTGCATAAACATTCACTAACGTAACCATTTGGCCCTCCATTTTCCCCTTCACCAGAACAAACCTTCCCTCCTTGTCTCTTACTTCCTTGATCAATTCAAATTTAACTGTTTTTGATTAACGTGATTACTCCTCTCCTCGGGTTCCGTTTAAAGGAACTATAGTATGCATTTTCATATCCAAATCTCTTCAATTTCTCATGATCCTGTGCTACCAAATGTGTCTCCTGCAGAAAAATCACTTCCATCTCACTTTTTTTACATTTCAACATCACTTTGTTCCTCTTTATCGCATTATTCATTCCATTAACGTTTAACGACATCATTTTTATACCTTTAACCATTGTCATCTTTCTTCTTCTTTCGTCTGTCAGTCCCCCCCATGTCACATTCATTCCCCCCTCCGGTTGGAGCCTCCGCTCTCTTCACCGAATACATATAATGATTAACATAAATAAAAAACATAAACTTTACATAAAGTGCTCCCAAGGCGTTCGGGGGGTCCCTGTGTCCCCCCCTGTCCCCTGCTGGTGGGTGAGGGGTAATTGCTCTCCTAGCGAGAGGCCCCCTCCTGACGGCTTGGGGGTTTGAAACCCTTACCCCCAATCGCTCGTCATATTTGTCCAGCTTTCTTACTGTTTTTTTTGTGCTGTCGAGCTCCTGGTCAAAAGCGCTCTGTCCTTCCTTCTGACCAAAGACCCTCTTTTCCTAGGTCCCTCTCAATGTGACTCATATGTTTCAATGTCCCTCCTTCCTCCCATACCCGTGTGCGGTGTCTCCTGTGTATCCCTTTTTACTTTCTTTTCCTCCCCTCTATTTTCTATGTGATGTCCATTTATCCCCATAATCCCTCCCAACTGTGTTACTCGCAGCGTGTGTCTATGTATTTGTTTCAGTATGTTCTGTGTCTCGTCTATCAAACCTAGTTATATTTCCATTTATTTCCTCCATCAGCTTGTGTATTATGTGTCCATGTATACGTTATGTTCATTTCTATATCCTGCCTCTACCTGGGAATGTGTGTTTATGCATATGTTATTTCAGTTTCTATATTTTGTCTCTATTTGAATAGTTTTTTCAATCTCTTGTGCGTGTACTCATCCGTTCGCCTCCTCCCGCCACCTCTCCCCTCCTTCTCCGTCTCTGGCCTCCTCGTCCGTCTCCGCCCTTGTTCTGTCACGTTTCACCTCGGCCTTCTCCTCTCTCCTCCCTCCTCTCCCTGGTTTCGGTCTCCTACTCTGGTCCATCTGCGTGCCCCCTCCAATCTCTGCTGCAGGCTCCGCGTCTGGTCCTCCTGTCTCCTTCCTTCTCCGTCCTCCGCCATCTGCATCCCCGTCGTCTCATCTCCTGCGCCGCCTCTCGTGCCGTCGCATACGTCACCGTCCCTTCCTCCCAGTGAATCCTTAGCGAGGTCATGGGTGACTGGAATCTCATTCAGTTTTCTTTCAGAGTTTTCTTCAGTCCCGCGTAGGACCTGCGTGTTATTGCTACCGCTGTCGAGTAATCGTGATCAAACGATAGTCTTTTCCCTTCGATTTCAATCTTCTTGGTCCACGCGGTTCTGAGTATCAATTCCTTAATCTCAAATCTCAGAAAGTTAATAATCACCGCTCTCGGAGGTCTGTCCGGTTTCGGTCTCGGAGCCAACGCCCTGTGGGCCCTCTGAATCTCCATTTTTTCCAGTCCCGTCTCCTTCAATTGCTCCTTGATAAGCTTTTCTACATAATGGGTCACCGATTCCCCTTCGACTCCTTCTTTCAATCCCCATATTCTGATGTTATTTCTCCGTGACCTCCCCTCCATGTCCGACATCTTTGTCTCCATCTGTTCTTGTTTCTGAATCGCACATGTTAATACCTCGTGTATCTCTGTGTTCCATTCCTCCGCTTGTGCCGTCCTAGTCTGTAACTCGGTCACGTTTCTGTCCTGTTCCGCCATCTTCTCCTCCACCCTTTTGAGTTCTGTATTCATTTCACCTCTGAAGTCCTCCTGTTCCTTCCTCAATTCCTCCCGTAGCTTCCCAATATCATTCCTTATCGTGTCCGTGTTCAGTTTTATCGCCGCTGTTATGTTCTCCAGTATCGCGGCCTGCATGACCACGGCCGTCGGCCCATCCTGGCATTCCCGTGTCTGCCTCAGCGGGACCTCCCCCTTCTTCCGCCTGTCTCTTCTCGGCTTCGCTTCGGGGACTCTGTTTCTTCAAATTCTCTTCTTCTCGTGTGTTCTCCATTTCTCTTTCCTTCACAATCGTTGTCTCTTCCTTACTTCTCGTGTGCATTTTCATTTTTAATCACTTTTCGGGTCCTTTTTTATCCGTTTTTTCGCTCATTTGACCAGGAGCTCTATCGCACGTGTGTTACCCGTCTGCTCTCATACCGGACTCGTCATTGTTATTATTATGTCAATCATAGTCCTGTGATTTATTGTGGATTTCTACTCTTTATGTATTATGTGTCTGGTTTTATGTTAAAAAAAAAAGGGTAAATAAAAAAACAGTTGTTAAAAAAAAAACGTCTTCCTGGCAGCAAATGTAAAGCATGTCCGGTGGCGGTGGCGATAAAAGAAACCCAATTTCAGTTTAAACTTTTTGATCGGGTAGAGGTGGTGGTAGTGGTGGTGATCAGGTAGGGGTAAACGGTACTCTACCCCCCCCCCCTCACAGTGAGCTGTGATGAGCTGTGGTGTTCCACAAGGAAGCATACTAGGACCGCTACTGTTCCTAATTTATGCAAATGACATGTCGTCAGCCTGTGAGTGCAACTTGTTCCTGTTTGCGGACGACTCAGCCCTGCTGGTCTCTGACAAGAACAAGTTGCAGGTAGAGCTGCCACGATTACCGCATTACCGCGGTATCGCTGTTACATCACGCCCACCGCAGAGTTAGGCTGAATACCGCATCACAGCTGTTTTTTATAATAATAATAAAGTACCCTGCTCTCGTTGGGCTTGCGGCTCTGCAGATATACCCTACTCCTCTGTCGAGGTTCCAAGTGACCCTATTGTGTACCAGAAAAGTCACATGAAACATTTCAGACCACTGATTGGTCAGAAGAGAGACGCGTCATACGTTGGAGCGTCCTGCAGTGTGTTACCACCAATCGGCAAGCGCATATTAGTTTTTTACGTCCTGAATGTCAGCCATTGATCAGAGCTCACAACACGGCTAATAACGTTAGCTTTAGCTCCCCGCCGGAGTGGACTACCATCGCTCCTCAGGAGTACTAAACGAGGCATAATGATTTTACTGCAACGAATGTTATAATAAAAGCCCTTCATTCTATACACTTGTCTGATTGAAAACTTTATTAACAGACCGCAGAATGGGACAACTCAGCACGCTCTGAGCAAAGAAAGGAACTGAGATATGAATCGAGTAATGCTTGCCTTGCTATGGTCCGGTAAATACGCTGATGTTATTGAACGTGTAACTATATAACGTTAATGCCACAAAACGAATGCCTTTATTATAAAGTAGTAACTTTATAATAATAATAAGAAGAAGAAATGGTCGGGGGGGTAACCACCCCTGCCCGCGACACCGAGTGAACGGCGCACGACCAGAGGGGAAACTTCGAATCAGTGTTTCACTTTCAATAACGAATGCGTGCTTGCCGAATCCCAAACAATATTCATGCTGCAAAGTCATCCTCTAAAGATAGACATTTAGACTAGAGGCAGGCTATATGCTATAAAGAGTAGACTACTAAAAAAAAATGCATTCAAACTTTTTAAATTTTTTGTGTGTGCGTGCGGTAATAACCGCGGCGGTAGGAAATATTTCGCAAATTTGTGCGGTAAGGAAAACATCAATACCGCGGCAGCTCTAGTTGCAGGTTGAAAAAACCCTCAGCTCGGAACTAGGCAAAATCTGCATATGGCTCGCTGATAACAAACTATCATTACACATGGGCAAAACAGAGTTCAGCCGAACGCATTCAGCCGAACGCACAATTGGAGGGGGGCTTCCCACTATCCAAGACATTTACAACAAGCGGTGCAGGGGTAAGGCTAAGAGAATTATTAAGGACTCCAGCCACCCAAACAACTGCCTCTTTGAACTGCTGCGGTCAGGCAAGCGATACCGGAGTCTCATGGCAAGCACAGAAAGACTCAGAAGAAGCTTCTATCCCCAGGCCATCAGGTTGCTCAACGAACAATAACACTATGCAACAACCATCAAATGCACTCACAACACAACACACACAACACACACATCCATACGCACACACTCACTTTAAACAAACAACACACTGCAGCACCCACTCTCCACACTTTAGAACACCTAGACACACTTTATATTTATTGGTAAAGGATTTGCACTACAACCCATACCTCAGTACACCTTACTGTAAATTGTACCTCATCTTCTGCTTTGCACTATATAGTATTGTATATTAGTATATTGCATAGTATATTGTACGGTAACTCAGTTACTCTATTCTGCATCGAACATTGTACATATGTATATACTGAACACTGTGTCTACGTACGTGACTTCTATTTTTACATGCTATACTATTTTATTTTATTTTATACTTGTCTTTTGTCTAGCACAGTCTCTGGAGCGTAACAGAAAGAAGCATTTGTATAAAAGTATTCTGTACTTCTGTATGACAACTATTAAAGAAACTTGAAACTAGAGTCCATTCTCTTCAGTTCAAATAACAAACTCAGCAAGACCGACGGCTTCTCAGTTACAGTGGGTGACAATATTGTCACAAGAAAAGATGAAATTACCTACCTGGATTCCATCCTAGAGGCAAATCTTTCCTGTGACAAAATGGCATCCAATGTAATAAAAAAAGTCAACCAACGAACTAGATTCTTGTACCGGATCTCCTCTCTGGTAAACAAGAATACCCTGAAGACTCTGGCAGGAGCACTCATTCAAGGGTACTATGACTATGCTTGCACCTCATGGTACCAAAGCACCTCAAAGGCGCTAAAAACAAGATTACAAACATCACAAAACAAACTGGTCAGACTACTGCTTGACCTTACCCCCAGAACCCACCTCACCCCTGCCCACTTTGACAACCTAGGATGGCTTAGAGTAGACAACAGAGTACAGCAACTTGCAATGGGCCTGGTCTACAAGATACACTATACGACTAAGGTACCCATGTACATGTCGAAATACTTCCCAAAGGTCAGTGAATACCACAACCACTACACCAGAGGAAGCTCAACAAATCATGTTAAACACAGATTCGGCTCAAACAAGGGACTAAACACGTTATGCCACATCAATGTGGAACGTCCTACCCAAAGCTGTAAAGGAATGTGAATCCCTACCCACATTCAAAACCGCTCTCAAAGAGCACCTACGGGAGGCTGCAATTCGAAACTGGCCACCGTAAATGCCCAAACCCCCCACCACCTCCTAATAGACAGTCTCCTCCCCACCGCATGTATATATTCTCTCCCCGCCGTATGTATATTTCTCTCCCACCCACCCACCCCCTCCAAATGTACAGTCTCCTCCCCACCGTATGTATATTTCTCTCCCACCCACCCACCCCCTCCTAATGTACAGTCCCCTCCCCATCATATGTATATACTCTGTCAGGATCTATGGGTAACAGTGCTGTATATTTGAATACCGTTTATGTCACAAATGTATCAGTACTAAATACCTGTATGTCCCTATGCCATAAATGTCATGTATGTTGTGTATGTCATAAATGTCGATATGAATTGAAAATGGGGGACCCTGATGTAAACAAGACAAACGTCTTTCTCTGGTCTGCATCCCCTTAACAATTGTGTGTATTGAGCCGTACTGTATTGTACCCATTCTGCAATCTGTTAAATAAAGTTTTCATTCATTCATTCATTCATTCATTCATTCATTCATTCATTCATTCACCCAGCAGACAATCAAGAGACAGACTGATTTAACTCTAAATTAAATTACAGAGCAGTGTTTAAACACTCACTCGTATCACAAAAGACATACTACATTGAAACTCCAGTGATTTGCATGTTAACACAGACTAACACAGAAACTGGCCACCGTAAATGCCCAAACCCCCCACCACCTCCTAATAGACAGTCTCCTCCCCACCGCATGTATATATTCTCTCCCCGCCGTATGTATATTTCTCTCCCACCCACCCACCCCCTCCAAATGTACAGTCTCCTCCCCACCGTATGTATATTTCTCTCCCACCCACCCACCCCCTACTAATGTACAGTCCCCTCCCCATCATATGTATATACTCTGTCAGGATCTATGGGTAACAGTGCTGTATATTTGAATACCGTTTATGTCACAAATGTATCAGTACTAAATACCTGTATGTCCCTATGCCATAAATGTCATGTATGTTGTGTATGTCATAAATGTCGATATGAATTGAAAATGGGGGACCCTGATGTAAACAAGACAAACGTCTTTCTCTGGTCTGCATCCCCTTAACAATTGTGTGTATTGAGCCGTACTGTATTGTACCCATTCTGCAATCTGTTAAATAAAGTTCATTCATTCATTCATTCATTCATTCACCCAGCAGACAATCGAGAGACAGACTGATTTAACTCTAAATTAAGTTACAGAGCAGTGTTTAAACAATCACTCGTATCACAAAAGACATACTACATTGAAACTCCAGTGATTTGCATGTTAACACAGACAGGACACAGACTGATTGAAAATAGTACTTACAGCTGTTAACCATTGAAATACCTGCTGCAGCCATGTAAATTGAGACTCCAATAATTTGCATGTGAACACGAGATTCAGCTGAGGACGGTTTGGAGCTGAAGGGCAATCGATTGACCATTTGAAATAAATCTGCATCCAACCACCCTCATGTAAATAAGTTTTACAGGAACAAAGACAATAGCAGACACTATTCAGAGTGGGCACTTGAAAACCACAGGGGAGGGCATGAGGGAGACAAAGACAATGCAAATGCATAAAGGGCATTAAAGTATCTGGTATCTTGTAGGTGGACCCTACACGCTAAACGAATGCAAAGCCTACCAGCTTGGAACACCACGGTTTACATAACTTTTAACATGAATTAGACACAGGTGATGATATTGCAGTTATGAAAAGCTACCTAGTTCTCATACTAACAGAATAACTAACCAGTCATTTTCATCATCTCTCTGTTCATGAAGGCACACGAATTAGAGATATGAGTTCTGATTAAAATCAGACTAAGTAGAATTGCTCCTCCTATCTTGGTCTATATGTCATAATTTGTCAAGTAATTTGTCAAGTATAATATTATATACTTATTGTTATGTGTCTTGTAAGCCCATATGGGCTGGGCATACACCTGTATGTAAGACACAAATAAAAAACATCAATCAATCTATCCTCTGCTTATAACCACTAAATCCTTGCTATTTCAAGTACTTTCCATGACTGCAAATATCAAAACCACCAGTTGGAGCACAATGATTATCAAAACGTACAAGGTGTACAATTTCATGGTTGTCATTTAGCTGACACTTTTATCCAAAGTGACTTACAAGTTTTATACAACAAGTTCTGTGTGACAAGTCATCAGGAAGGGCACAACTCTATCAGCTGAGTAACAACATCCATCAAAGTGTTGAGTACTACAGTGTAGGTTAGTTTATTAGGACAAGTGCATGACAATAAGGTTAGTTAGGGTTAGATTTATTTTTATCAGTTGGAAGCAGGATAATCATTTACACAATGATTATCAAAATGCACAAGGTGTATTAGAGGTAATTGAATTAATGCTACTTAAGAGTAGATGAGAAAATTAATGAATGTATTTCATGCAAAATAACTGCCTGGCTGCCTAGAGGTTTTCGTTTTGTGTTTTTTCTCTATGCTAATATCGAATAGAATAGAATGATCTTTATTGTCATTGTTACAATGTTACAACGGAATAAAAAATGTAGGTGCTAGCCGCCACACAGCCCTAAATCATAAAAACAGTCCTAAACACAGTATTAAATATAAAAACAAGAGTAGGGCATAATAGACATAACAAACATAAACAGGGGGGGTATAAAAGATAATTGCACTATCCCTTAGTGTTGTGTGTGTGTGTGTGTTCAAGTTTCTTTATTAGTTGTCATACAGAAGTACAGAATACTTTTATACAAAATGCTTCTTTCTGTTACGCTCCAGAGACTGTGCTAGACAAAAGTATAAAATAAAATAAGTATAGCAGTATAAAATAGAAGTCACGTACGTAGACACAAGTGTTCAGTATGTACATATGTACAATGTTCAATGCAGAGTAGAAGTAACCGAGTTACCATACAATATACTATACAATATACTAATATACAATATACTATATAGCGCAAAGGAGAAATGGGATGAGGTACAATTTAGGTACAATTTACAGTAAGGTGTAATGAGGTATGGGTTGTAGTGCAAATTCTTTACCAATAAATATAAAGTGTGTTTAGGTGTTCTAAAGTGTGTAAAGTGGGTGCTGCAGTGAGTTGTTTGTTTAAAGTGAGTGTGTGCGTGTGGATGTGTGTGCTGTGAGTGCATTTGATGGTTGTTACATAGTGTTATTGTTCGTTGAGCATCCTGATGGCCTGGGGATAGAAGCTTCTTCTGACTCTTTCTGTGCTTGCCATGAGGCTCCGGTATCGCTTGCCTGACCGCAGCAGTTCAAAGAGGCAGTTGTTTGGGTGGCTGGAGTCTTTGATAATTCTCTTATCCTTACCCATGCACTGCTTGTTGTAAATGTTCTGGAGAGTGGGAAGTCCCCCTCCAATTGTGCGTTCGGCTGAACGGGCCACTCTCTGTAGTCTGCTACGGTCTTGTGCGGTGCTATTCCAAACCAGGAGGTGATATTGCCAGTCAGGATGCTCTCTATTGTACATGAGTAGAAGTTCTTAAGGATCTTCTGACTGACTTGGAACTTCCTTAGGCGCCTGAGGAAGTAGAGGCGTTGCTGTGCCTTCTTCACAACACTGTCAATGTGTGTGGTCCATGTCAAGTCCTCGGATATGTGGACTCTGAGGTACTTAAAACTGTGTGTGTGCGTGCAGGGAGATTGTTGTTTAAAATTTTTGCTGAGTTTAGTGCACATATGGCCCTGGGATAAAAACTAAACTTCAGTCTGTTAGTCCGGGTGGGCATGACGCTGAAACGCCTGCCCGAGCGCAGCCCTATGAGGTGTTTGTTGCCAGGGTGGTGTGGGTCCTTAAGTATTTTGACTGCCTTCTTAACACAATCGCGGCCACTGCTATGAGTCTAATTATTCTCAAGAGGACCGGGAAATGTAAACAAATGTTTGTACAGCTAAATCTATACTTTATAGTATTGCTATCTGTCCATTCTCATTGTCAATTGAGTCCATAAACCGTCCCATCAAAATGGCTTAAAGAAAAAAAATTCATCAATAGGTTCTCATTTTATAGCACCGTGAATATAAGCTTTATACCGGATTTGGTCTAGTATATTTCCTGGAAGCCGAGATACAGGGCTAATAGCTAATAACGTTAAATCCAATGGCATTTCGGTTATAGATACGCTCCAGTTAAAACTCAAACTGCATATGATCGGTACGATCCTCACGCATGTATGCATGAAAGGGGGGGGGGGGGGGGGGGGGCGGGGGACGTGGTTTCTGATGATCGATTACCAATAACCGCGTTAGCCTCATAAGCCGAAACAAGGCCTGATCGGGATGTACTTTACGTGAAAAATATCTTACCGTGGTCCGGTGGGATGTCCCCGAGCATTTCCCTGTTATCGATCGCCATCTGGTAGATCGATATGTCCATTGGCTGATGATAAATCCCCTTATTGCATGGTGAAATCTGCGATCCAAAACGTAATCCAAGCTACAGGCTACACATCTAGAATCCTGCTAACTGAAATCTCCATTGAAAGTAAAAAAAAAAAGAAAAAAAAGACTGATCCGTTCAGCCACAGGGCACACTGCTTTATCGCGATAGCGCCCCTAAGAGGATCTGGCCGGTATTGCACTTTCCTCGAATTCATAGAGTAGGGTAAATCTGCAGTGCCACTCGGCGACCTTGAATAGGTTATTAAAATGGAATAAAAGCAATAACAACTTCCCACGGATATATCCGTGCTTCTGTCCACAACGCATGGATTCGAAACACGGATTTATACGTGGCCCGTCCCGAATGTGTTAAGACAGTGGGAGTTGTAAAGTTCTTCCAGGGAGGGGAGAGGGCATCCAATGATTTTTTGGGCCGAGTTGACGACCCTCTGGAGCGCCTTCCTCTCTGCGGCTGTGCAGCTGAGGAACCACACGTTGATGCAGTAGGTGAGGATGCTTTCCACGGAGCAGCGGTAAAAGGACACAAGCAGGTCTTGTCTAAGGTGGTAATTCCTGAGTATTCTCAGGAAGTAGAGTCTCTGTTGTGCCTTCTTCACGATCGCCTTGGTGTTGGTTGTCCAGGTCAGGTCATCCTCCAGGTGGACGCCCAGGAATTTTATGACCGAGAGTCCGAGACTCTCTCCACGCATCCCCCGTCGATGTACAGGGCCTGTATGTCGGTCTTCTTCCTCCTGTAGTCCACGATCATCTCCTGGGTTTTTAGCTTATTCAGCTGCAGGTTGTTAATTTTGCACAGGGCTGACAGTTGCTCTACCTCATCGCGGTACACGGTCTCGTCACCTTTTGAGATACAGCCCACCACGGTGGTGTCGTCAGCTAACTTGATGATGGTGTTGCTGGGGTGGACTGCGGTAAAGTCGTGGGTGTAAATAGAGTAAAATAAGGGATTCCGCACGCAGCCCTGGGGGGATCCGGTGCTGATGGCTGTGGAGGTGTGGGGGCCTATCCTGACCCTCTGGGGCGTTCAGACAGGAAGTCCTTGGACCACCGGCAGAGGGGATGGTAAACTTTAGTCCAAGATCCATGAGTTTGGGCACTAGTCTGTCAGGCAGGATGGTATTGAATGCAGAGCTAAAGTCCACGAATAGCAGCCGTGCGTAGCCCCCCCCCCTCTCTCTCTAGATGGGACAGGGTAGAGTGAAGAGTTGTGGCGATGGCATCCTCTGTGGACCTGTTGGCTCTGTAGGCATCTAGCCTGCCACCCGGACTAGACCCCCAACCAGCATCCTCCGTGGACCGGTTGGCTCTGTAGGCATCTCTAGCCTCCCACCCGGACTAGACCCCCACCAGTTCGCCTACAGAGCCAACAGGTCCACGGAGGATGCCATAATATTGTGACACATGAGCCACTAGAGATGTGGGAAAAGCCAGAGAAGTCGTGACGAGGTATGTATCCTGAGGTACACCCATCGCACCCATCCTGAGGTAAGATCAACTTCAATTTGACATCACAGATTATAAAGATAAAGAGCCATTTTTGTCTGATTCCATGCAAAGATCAGATCCAAGCGATATCAAATGCATGATGGTATTACACAATGAATTGAATTAATCCTAAATGATTTTCCTCTTTAGCAGAAAGGTGTTGAATCATGTATATGAGGAGTTGTCTAAGGCAGGTTTTTATCATCCTCAGATCATATATTGGTGAGAGGACAGGACAAGTGAGACGACGCGCGGCCTGAACCACGAACAGCGGCAGGAACACAACCCAGAGACCTGGACAACCCACAACCAGATGAGGGCGGTGAAAGAGCGACGAACCAAGGAGACTGACCAAGGAGACACTGACGGAGAGGAGATTCACCTTCGACGGCCTGAGAGAGGGAGACACCTACGAGTTCAGAGTTATCATCGTCAACGAGATTGGGCCTACTGTGCCATCCCGGCAGCCTACGGCAGATGAAGGCCAACGCCGTGTATCTCCACCAAACCCATCACCTGCAGAAGGGAGCTGGAGCCCCCGACCATCAAGGTGGATTTCCATGACAAGATTGTCATCCGTGTGAGAGAGAGCGTCCTACTGACTGGTCGCTAGGGATGGGTACCGAATTCGGTACTTTTGAGGTACCGAACCGAAACACGTCGGTACTACCGAGTATCGAATCAAGTGAGAAACCGGAAAAAAGAAGAAAAAAAAAAGTTTTGTATTAATTTTTTTTTTTTTATTATTAATTTTTCTTTTTCATGTCAACGTTCACACGCACAATATATGCTTACCTAGGATTTGACTTGATTCAACAACAAAGCAGTCGGAGCAATGACAAGCCGAAAACTGTCGAAATTGTAGTTATTTGAAGTTTGGATTTTTTTTTTACGACTGAGGTAGGTGAATAAAATTTCTTGAGACTAAAGTACCGAAAATAGGTACCGTTGGGTACCGGTATCGATTCACAGGTACCGGTACCGGTATCGGTTCAAATGTGAAAGGTACCCATCCCTACTGGTCGCTACACCGGCAAACCCTCGCCCTCCATCAAGTGGTACCGGGATGACGAGGAGTGGAAGGCCGACCAGCACAACACGTTCAAGAACACCCTGACCACCATGTCTCTGGGCCTGATGAAGGCCAAGTGTGAGCACACTCAGTGGCAGATATGTGGTGATGGTGGAGAACAACACAGGCTCCAGGAAGGGAGTCTGCAAGGTCACTATAGTCGACCACCCCACTGCTACCAGTGACCTTTGACAAGGTACACAAGGAGTGGATGGCGACCTGAACACACGAGAAACGCCTAACACCTGCAGTAAAACAAGCCTAGCACATAATGTCCACATTGTTATTTTTTTTGGGATTACTGTCTAAGGACATGCGTCCACCTATCTCACATTTCCAGCTGAAAAACGCTGGCAGTGCGCTGGAAGTACTGGGGTGGAGCGCTTGCGGTGAGAAAAAGAAATGCAGCGCGAGCCTTTTGTAGCTATGACAACGAGCTGTCAGTCACCAACCTACCTGATGATGAGAGAGAAAGAACTCTAGCGACACCTACATGACAGCCATCTTGTAATAATAACTTATCGTATTTTACCGCCGCGGTTTTGTACATATAGTATATTTTAATATACTTTATTGTATATTAATTATATATATATTGTTATTACACCACAGTTCGCCCTTTGCTTGTTATTAGCTTTTTATTAGTGTATTCGTGTAGTTATTATTATTTGTGCCGTCTCTTGTGGGTAGACAGGCAGGCAGCTCCGGTGTCAGGTTACAAACAGAGTGGTAGATATGATAGGCTGCGATTGGTTGTCTGAAAAGACGCTCAGCGTAGGACTGGGCGATAAAACGATAACGATCAATATAACGATAAATTATTTCCTCGAAATAAACATGAAACGTGGTCGCAAAGTTTCGATATATCGATTTTCCAAGCTTGGATATGAGCACACGCACTAACAACCAATCAGTGAAGGAGATGGCCGACAGCAGAAGGAGACGTAGAGAGGTAGGACTCAAGTAGTAAACAAGGCTGGCTAGGATAATTAGCTTGCACGGCGCTATTTTATAGTTTACGTGCCGAGTGGGTGTGTGGCGTGAATTCTGAGGCCACGGTTATAGTAGTGTGGGGTATACGGTGGACGTCATTGCAATGTATCAGGGCGGAACAGAGTATTTTAGGGTGATATTTAGTAGATTGTCATGGGATACACCGCTTGGAAACAAGGCTGGCTAGGATAATTAGCTTGCACGGCGCTATTTTATAGTGTACGTGCCGAGTGGGTGTGTGGCGTGAATTCTGAGGCCACGGTTATAGTAGTGTGGGGTATACGGTGGAAGTCGTTGCAATGTATTGGGGCGGAACAGAGTATTTTAGGGTCATATTTAGTACATTGTCATGTGATACACCGCTTGGAAACAAGGCTGGCTAGGATAATTAGCTTGCACAGGGCAGCTATTTTATAGTTTACGTGCCGAGTGGGTGTGTGGCGTGAATTCTGAGGCCACGGTTATAGTAGTGTGGGGTATGCGGTGGACGTCGTTGCAATGTATTGGGGCGGAACGGAGTATTTTAGGGTCATATTTAGTACATTGTCATGGGATACACTGCTTGCTCTGGCTAACTGCTAACGTGCGCGGACTGATGACGGCATCAACTCGAGACATTCGCAGCAGCAAAACAAGTCTATTAATAGCCCGTCCATCGGCGCCGGGCATAAGAAGTTAATTAAACTTGACAGACATATCGACGATAATTATCGATATCGAGTTATATGAAAATAATTTTATAATTTTATCGCAATAACGTTTTTGGCCATATCGCCCAGCCCTAGCTCAGCGCATCGCTCTGAAAAGTTCAGAAAGTTTCAACTTTAACCGCTGTGTGCCGCACAAAAAAGCTGAAAGGCGCTGAAAAAAGAAGACGACTGCAGCGCATTTCCTATTGGCGGCCCCAAGCGGCCGCATACGCTCCCTCCCCATTGGGATACATTGAAAAAAGATGCTTGCGGTCATAATTATGAGGCAGGTGGACGCAGGCCCTTACTGTCTGGCGCTGCCACACGACAGACTCACAGAAACATTGACTGAATGTACGATACGTTGATCACCACAGAAGGACACACCCCTGGCAGAGAACAGCTTGTCAACAGCGAAGTGGCATCTGTCATGCCTTCACAAACCAGAACTGTTTCACAAATTTCATATGTATCTGGAAAATTATGAACTAAGAATGTGATGAAATACAATCAGTAAGATTGCACTAACCAATTTTATAATAACAAGCAAAAATGGATTGCTAAAGGAAGGAATGATCACAGTCACATTGCATCACATTTGAACAACCTTAAGTTGCCAAATTATATTGTTAAACAGGACAGAATCAGTTGGTTTGTTGTCTCATAAAAGAAGACACCAAGTTTTGTTTTGACCGTTGATAGTATGCACCACAACAATATACTAGAACAATGCATAACGGTTATCATAATCACCTTTTGTCAGTTTTTTTTATAAACCACTAGGTTAACGGTTTTAAATGTTATTTTTTTATACATTAGCCACTAGGTTAATGTCTATTTGTAAATCCTGTTCCTGATAATTATGCACACGATTTTGTGTTTTTACCCTGCACTCTGACCACACAGAGACAGTGTTCACATGCGTTATTTGGTTGGGTATTACTATGTTTGTATGTGTGCAACCATGATTTTAGCTCCCATTGATATTATCATGAAGACACATAGTTAACACTTAAATGTCTGATTCACAACGTGAATGACTGGAGGTAAGTGCCAGGCCAAGATATGTGCACAGCTATAGTTTCTAATGATTATGTTGTTTGTTGTTTGATATCAGAGTTGAGGACCACTCATTGATATAGGTATTTGAGTGGTTAAATCAGACCATTATTAATAAAAGAAAGTGATATCTATTCCCACATCTCTGATATCAAAATAACACACATACCTTAATCCAGTCAATCTTAATTAAATCTTCAATTTTAAGCTTTTCTTTCAACCACCAAGTTAAAGACTTCAATTGACTTTTATTAAGTAAATTATTAACCATCAGATTACCATCACATTGTTTAAAATTTTGGATTACTATGTGATTGTTAGACCCAAACCAAGACGTTTTATTTTACATTAATAAGAGAAAAGTACCAAACTGTCGTGGATATCAAATGTCCCCCTCCCATCACCATTGTCCCCTATCCTATGTCTCCCACCCCCACTCGTTTTACCTATTATGAGTGTGTGTGTGTCCCCCCCCCCCCCCCCCGGTTTCACACTATAAAGGGCTCCTCCCGACAACAATCGGTCTTCACTACCTGGGTCATTTTCAGCTGATCACCTGGGGCGGAAGCCTCAGCCATGTATCTAACTATCTTGTATATATATTCTATCTGTCTGGCTAATAAACTTTATTAACTGGATCTCAGTTGACTGAGCACGTTCTTCATGATATGCACAATATCCTACAGCACTAAATCGATCTGTTTCCTTGTAAGGAGAACACACTGGGAGGGGGCACAGGTATCTTCCTGGCGTTAGAAAAATTCATTGGTTTGGTTTTAGAAACATTTAAAAACAAGTTTCAAGTCTATAAGCTGATTGTTTTGACTGACAATATTGCTGGTATATTGCTGTGCATTATCTCTGCGGAGCAAGATAATACAATATGTGTGTGTGTACTGTGATGTACAGGCGTATTGACAGCTCTGCGTAGAAGTGTGTACAGTAATGTCACAGTGAGCCCAGCGAGAGAGTCGCTGGTTCCCGACTATACATGTACTGCTACACTTTACTAGCTTCATATCACGGCTATATATGTACCACTACGCTTTACTAGCTTGAGCTTCATATCACAGCTGTATACTGTATGTACTAGGGGTGGAACGGTACGCATTCGAACCGTGTACCGAACAATACACACATGCCCCGAACCGTGGAGGTCGTACCATACACCATTCGGTACGACCTCCACGGTTCGGGGCATGTGTGTATTGTTTGGTTATATAACGTTAGCCTTGAGCTAGGCTAACGTTACGTTAGCTACGAGCTAACTAACTTTAGCCGCGAGCTAACTAATGTTAGCCGCAAGCTAACCGTGGAAACGCTCACAGAGAAGTGACTCCACGACACCAGTTCGATTAGTGGGGAAGGGGGGTATATTGACGAGGCTTGACAACAGAGGTTCAAAGATAACTGTTTGTGTTCAATAACGAGCCAGGAGACTAGAGCGTGTGCGTCTGCAACCCATAACATCCTGGTCCCTGCTGGGACATACCAACTCCACACACCACTGTGTGGGCGGGTTTATATTCCCCATTCCCTTGTAACATCTCCTTTTTTTTAAAGATAACAGTTACAACATTCCTTAGTGCAAATTATTATTAATACAAGAAACCCCATAAACGTCCTTATTTAAAACCCTAATCATCTTTTCTGTGACTTTTACATTTTGATAAGAAAGTCTAGTGCTGGTTGAGCATTAGGCTATGCATACTTTATGTTGGCCTTTGTCTATAATGTGGCCACAAAAATGGAAAGGTTTAATAATTTTTTGTTTGCAATAAGTTAATAAGTAAAAAAAATTGCCTATATTTTTCAGTCAGTTCGGTCTTTGTGTGCCAAACATTATTAAAAGGTAAACATTTTTTTTTACCAAATAAATGAGAAGCATGTTTAAATCAGCAATGCCTCCCCTCTTGCTGTACCAAAATCTCTCCTAGCTCTAACCGTCACTGTCAAAATAATGTGCCTGATGTCAAATGGCCTCATTCTTTCAGTTTTTGCATGACTACGTCCTTGAGAATAACTGAAAAGTTGGGATTATTTTTAGGCTATATATCTTATGTTGATTGTGTATTTTTGGAGTGTTAAAAAAAATAAAAAATTAAAACAACGTATACCGAACCGAAAACCGCGATATGAACCGAACCGTCGATTTTGTGAACCGTTCCACCCCTAGTATGTATGTACCACTATGCTTTGCTAGTTTCATCACAGCTGTATATGTACCACTACGCTTTGCTAGCTTCATATCACAGCTGTATATGTACCACTACGCTTTGCTAGCTTCATATCACAGCTGTATATGTACCACTACGCTTTACTTGCTTCATATCACAGCTGTATACTGTATGTACCAGTACGCTTTACTAGCTTCATATCACAGCTGTATATGTACCACTACGTTTTACTAGCTTCATATCACAGCTGTATATGTAACGGTACACAGAAGCCACGGTTCGGTACGTACCTCGGTATTGGGGTCACGGTTCGGTACGAGTTCGGTACAACAGAAAAGAAATATTTATAATAATTATATATATTTTTTTATATACATTATATTTATGATAATAATAATAATTATTATTAAATAGAATAATTTTCTATATGCTTGCCGTGGTAGTCAGTGATACTGGTGTCATTCTGTGTTCAGGAACAGATGACATGTTACTTACAACAATGGCAGAGGATTATTTGGATATTTGGACACAGTGGAGCTCAGATGATCTGTCCGGAAAAGTATGTTTCTTCTTTTTATTTGATTGTGCTTGTGCCTGTGAGTCCGGCGGGGGAGAATGTTGATGTGTTTGTTGGCGCATGTGTGTGTTTCTTTCCATTGGTTTCATTTGGTTAACGTTATTGAGCGCACAAGAAAACGACCCTGCAGCTGTTCCAATGTAAATGTGCCTTTCTCGTGCACTTTCGCCGCTCTGAACTGAAGTTGGAGAGGGAGGGATGCGGAGTGTTTTGCGCGCGCTCCCGACTGCGTGTGTGTTTCCCCACGCGTGCCGTGTGTGTGGGGTGCTCCGTGTCCCTCTCTCCCTCTGTCTCTCTCTCTCTCTCTCTCTCCCCCTCTCTCTCTCTCTCTCCCTCTCTGTCGCTCTCTCTCCCTCGCTCGCTCGAGTCTGTATCCCGACTGTGACGGTGTGCCGCGCTCTGTTCTCGCATGTGCAACTGGTGTGTTTGCGCTGAGGCGTATTCGCCGTATGGCGCGCGTACCGCACCGTGATGGCCGTACCGTAAATTCGCGGGACGAATACACGTACCGTTACACCCCTAACCACTACGCTTTGCTAGCTTCATATCACAGCTGTATATGTACCAATGAATGAATGAATGAAAACTTTATTTAACAGATTGCAGAATGGGTACAATACAGTACGGCTCAATACACACAATTGTTAACACAATGGGGACCAGCCACGAGTTAACTCTGGTTTTGGTGCCATGCGTTGTGGACCAGAGCCACGAGTTAATTCAGTGCTTCTCAAACTTTTTCTGTCAGGCCCCCCTTTGGTGGACCAAAATATTTTGGGCCCCCCCGCCCCTCGCCCCAACAAAATAGTCATGAAATGGGCCATGTTTAAATGTATTGAAATAACACCAATATCGTGACCTTTCAAATTGACAACTCCTTCCCTCGCGAGAGCCACCTTGCCTCGCTGTGAAACAGCACTGCAGAATGGTCAGCTCCCATCTCCTCACACAGCGCAGAGAACAGGCGCGCTTTCAGGGGTCGGGTTTAGATGAAATTTAGCACGTTTATAACTTCTGTCAAAACCTCATTCAGCTCAGGGCTAAGCTGTCTTGACGCTAGCGCCTCTCTGTGAATTTACAGTGCGTCCATTGCACGTTTGGCGAGACCCCCTTGATGAGCGCCTGTAGCCCCCTCCTTTTCCCTGCCATAGCCTGCACACCGTCAGAGCAAAAGCCCACACAGTTCTCCCATTTCAGTCCATGTTCTGTCAGGTAACTGTCAATAATTTTGAAGAGCTCATCAGCTGTCACTCTGTTTTTGACATATTTGCAAAACAGCAGATCTTCACTCAGGGAATTTACAAAGCGAACATAGGAAATAAGCAAACAGTCTTTATTGCTGTCAGTCTTTGACAAGGCAACACGCATGGCATCCTCAAGGCTCAACTTGGCCCTATATTTTGTTTTCAGAGCTGTCATGGATGAAAAGCCAGCTTCACAGATATGTGGTGCTGAATGGTATCAACACCTTAACTGCTGCATCATGAGATACTTGGTACTCAGCACCACACTCTGAAACTAGCTCTCCAGGTGGTATCAGATGAGATTTCTTCCAAGAGTTTGGATGGAGATGTGTCAGGAAGCTTTGTCTCAATGTTGTCTGTAAAAAGAATTATCCAGAGTAACTTGGTGATCTTGGTGACTGTGTTTTTTTTTTTTTAACAATATATTTATTGGGTTTTAGTTTGCAAATTACAACATGTATATCAGCAGAGCAGTATTCAGCAAACATTTTCACCCCGTTCTCCCTCCCCTAACCCCACCCCACACAAAATAATAATTAACTTCAAAAACAGGTTCACATAGGAAGGATACAGATTTAAATAAAAAATAAACATAAATAAATAATAATACAACCAAAATGTTTTACACATTAAGTAAAGGGTGTTTCTTGTCGTTTTTACACAATAATAAGAGTTGTCCCACAGTACTCCCCCTAATCCCGTTCTTGTTGAAGCAAGTTCCCAACATTCGTATTATGCTTTAAGAAGTACACAAATGGTCCCCAGGCATTATCAAAAATGTTTTGTTTACGTCTAACAATATACACCATCTTTTCCATTGACATATTTGAAGCCATTTCTTTAATCCACATACCAATTCTTGGTCCATCAACATTTTTCCAATTAAGAGCTATTACACGTTTTGCTTGTAATATGCACATATCTATAAATCTAAACTATTTGCGTTGTAGATGTGGGGTGGTAGGATATAAACCAAGAATAAAAAGCTTGGGATTCAATGGCAACTTCTTTGATAAGATTTGATCGATCAGATCAATAACATCTTGCCAGAAGGTTTTCACTTTCACACATTCCCATATGCAGTGGAACAGTGTCCCCCTTTCCTCACTACACTTAATACAAGTATCTGGAATATTATCATTAAACTTATGCAATTTAACAGGAGTTATATATGTACGCATCAGCCATTTATATTGTATACGTTTTAGGTTGCTACTGACTGTCTGACTCTGTGCCTCTTTACATGCCACGCTCCATTCTTCTAAAGATATTTCCTCCTCTATGTCTTCGTTCCATTGATTCAGTTTTGATTCAGATGATTCATCTGAACCAGATACAAATAAGTCGTATAGCATTGAAATTATACCTTTACCATAACAGTGTCTAGTGACTGCTACCTCTAAGATGGAAATGTTCGGTATATCCAATGAATGGTTCTGAGATGATATAAAACTCCTTAGCTGAAGATATTTAAAAAAGTGATGTTTCGGAATATCATATTTTGTAGATATTTCCGCAAAGGACATGAATACTTCATCCTCCTCCCTGTATACGTCTTGCACTTTCCTTAACCCCTTTTCAGCCCATACTTTAAATCCACTATCGTTTCGCCCTGATTTAAAATTGGCATTGCCCCAAATAGGACTGAACCTGGATCGGGACGTATTTATATTCAAATATTTGAGTGTGTCAAACCACACATCTATCATGTTTAAAATAATGGGGTTGTCTGTATTTTTCTTCAGATATTTACGGTCTCCAGAATACAAATACAGGTGCAAGGGTAAGCTCGGTTTAACAGAGCAGGATTCTGAATGGATCCAAGCAGGGGGATTCTCCGATGAGAAGTAAAACATGATCGTCCGCAATTGTGCTGCCCAGTAATACCATTGGATATTTGGGCATTTCAGGCCTCCTCGGTCATATGGTAGGTAAAGTAGAGATAGACGTAATCTGGGGCGTTTATTTTGCCATATAAAGTTGGTAAACAGTTTCTTGATTCTTGTGAACAAAGACGAGGGGGGAGGTAAAGGGATATTCTGGAATAGGTAGAGAAATTTAGGGAGTATATTCATTTTTAGAATATTAATCCTGCCGATAATTGAGATGGGTAGGGATGTCCAACGCTCTATTGAAGAAGTACTAGCTTCCAGAATTGGGTCATAGTTTATCTGAGAAATCTTATTCACCTCGGGGACAATTTTTATTCCCAAATACGTGAATGTATCTGTTGAGTTGAGAGTAGAAGCACAAACAAGCCCATCCTCCCTCTCTCTTTCATTGAGTAACATTATAGATGATTTGGAGTGATTCACTTTATAGCCAGATATTTTCCCAAATGTTTCAATAAGACTTAGGAGTGCTGGGATAGACCTGTGTAGATTTTTTAGCATTAATATTACATCATCGGCGAAGAGGGCTATCCTATGTTCTATATGACCTTCTCGAATCCCATGAATATCACTGTGCATCCTCACCGCTATAGCAAATGGTTCGATCGCAAGAATGAAAAGTAAGGGCGATAAAGGGCTCCCTTGTGGGCAACTTCTACTAATTTTAAAGGGTTTAGAGACCTTGCTATTCGTCAGAACTTCTGCCGTAAGCCCTGTACAAAGCAATCTAACCCATTTGACGAATGTGTCTCCAAAGCCAAATCGTGTTGACTGTGTTTTATTAAATAATGATTTTCAGATTGAGAAATGGTCAAACTTATCCAAATATGGTATTTTCATGGAGAACAGTGCAGCTGCAACAGATAGCACTTTAGTGATACTTTTCTGTAATCCAATTTATTTATTTTTTTAAATAAAAAAAATAATCTCAAGGCCCCCCCCTGTCATGCCTCTGGGCCCCCCCCTGGGGGGCACGCCCCACACTTTGAGAAACACTGAGTTAACTCGTGGCAAGTTGTTATCGTTTTATTCCATATTAATCACTGTATCAACGTCCCCGATCGACTCTGCAGATCTACCCGCATATGTGTTTTCCGCAACATGCAATACCGGCCAGATCCTCTTAGGGGCGCCATCGCTCCACTGCAGTATCATTGAGGGCGAATGGGGAAAAAAATTATTTTACCGTCTATGGGCGTTTCATATGAGCCTGGATCCCAAGCGAACATCCTCCACCGTTGATCACGGTTCGAAGCGCAGATTTCAGCCTAGAATAATGGGATTTATGATCAGCCAATGGACATATCGATCTACCAGATGCCGATGAATAATGGGGAAATGCTGCCGGCGATCACATGGGCTGACAGTAGGACACTCTTCACCCAAATTACAGCCGGATCAGACATTGTTGTAAAACGCAAGCGATCGATCAGTGAATGTGGCTACTTGAACGCACTGTATTGCTAATCAATAATACTAATCGGCGTCCCCCGCCGCCCCCATTTCATCCATAGATGCTCTGCCATAGTCCGGATGATAAGCATTTTGTTTTATTTCATTCGTGTATATATACAACAGAAATGCCGTTCGATATAACGTTACTAGCCTTTAGCCCTATAAATAGCTTTCCAGAAAAAATACGAGACAAAACTGCGATAAAGCTTATATTCACGACGCTATAAAATGACAACCAACCGATGGATTTTTATTTTCTTTAAGCCATTATGAAGGCACGGTTTATGCACTCAAGTGACAATGAGAATGGACAGATAGCAATACTATAAAGTATATATATATACAGGGACCGAAACTAGAGAGCGCCACCCGCCATTTGCGCTCAGTTTTTACGTTTGGCGCCTCCCACTGAGACGTCTGAGCGCCGTGTGACGGGCAATCAAATAGTCATGTGAAAACCGAAAATCATGATCCAATTCTTTAGCGGAGTTCTCACTCGCTGTCTCAGCAGACATGAAGCGCGCACCGCGCACTGCTGCTGCTACCCCCTCCCCACCTGTTTCTGTATGCCTGCATGTAAACAGAGGCTATTGCCTCCGAGTCACCGTGACGTTAGTTAGCACTGCTGCTCCTACCCCTGTATGCCTGCATGTAAACAGAGGCTATTGCCTCACCGTGACGTTAGTCTAGTCAGTGTGGGACCTTCGTGAGATAACGTTAGCTACCGTTACAAAATGACCCAGTCAACTATTCACTTAGTTTAATACACGAGGCATTGTGTAACGTTATCCAGCCGGCTAGCTACGGATAGCTCCCGACATCAACAAATCCTCCAGCAATAGTCCAGTGCATAATACCTCCGTTGGCTAGGTAACTAGTCACTACGAAATGTCGCAGTAAACTAAATAGTTCACCAACGCCATCCAGCAGTAGCTACAGATAGCTCTTGGCATCAATGTCCTACAACAACAACATGCGTATTCGAGTCCCTGGTTTACATCGCATGAGTGAGGGCTGCTGACTAGGGTCCAGGTGCAGCGCCGGAGAATTCTTTTGCATGCTGAATGTAGCGTTTAGGGTCCAGCTGCACCCCCGGAGAATCCTTGCTGGAGCTGGAGGCCACTCGAGTATACACACAGACAGTGGAGCTGTTTGCAGACAGCGAGGTGGCGATGTCTCGCAGATAACACAATCACAAGTATGATTATATAATATATATATTTTATTAAAAAAAAAATCTATATAAAATAATAATAAAAAAAGAATTTATCAAAAAAAAGTTGGCGGGTAAGAAATATGCTTGGCGGGTAGATTCTTCCCATCTACCCGCCACTGGCCGGTGAGTCAAAAAGTTTCGCTCCCTGTATATATAGCTGTCCAAAAGTACATCGGTTTGTTTACAAAGCGTTGTCCTCCAGCCACATATTAGATGGCGAGGCCTGGTCGTCAAAGTGTTAAGGGGATGCAGACCAGAGAAAAACGTTTGTCTTGTTTACATCAGGGTCCCCCATTTTCAATTCATAGACATTTATGACACTCAATATACATGACATTTATGGCATAGGGACATACAGGTATTTAGTACCATTACATTTGTGACATATACGATATTCAAATATACAGTACTGTTACCCATAGATCCTGACAGAGTATATACATATGATGGGGAGGGGACTGTACATTAGGAGGGGGTGGGTGGGTGGGAGAGAAATATACATACGGCGGGGAGAGAATATATACATGCGGTGGGGAGGAGACGGTCTATTAGGAGGGGGTGGGGGTGGGGGGTTTGGACATTTACGGTGGCCAGTTTCGAATTGCAGCCTCCCGTAGGTGCTCTTTAAGAGCGGTTTTGAATGTGGGTAGGGATTCACATTCCTTTACAGCTTTGGGTAGGGCGTTCCACATTGATGTGGCATAATTGCGAAACGTGTTTAGTCCCTTGTTTGAGCCGAATCTGGGTTTAACATGATTTGTTGAGCTTCCTCTGGTGTTGTGGTCGTGGTATTCACTGACCTTTGGGAAGTATTTTGACATGTACATGGGTACCTTAGTCGTATAGTGTATCTTGTAGACCAGGCCCATTGCAAGTTGCTGTACTCTGTCGTCTACTCTAAGCCATCCTAGGTTGTCAAAGTGGGCAGGGGTGAGGTGGGTTCTAGGGGTAAGGTCAAGTAGAAGTCTGACCAGTTTGTTTTGTGATGTTTGTAATCTCAGCCGAATGCACAATTGGAGGGGGGCTTCCCACTCTCCAGAACATTTACAACAAGCGGTGCATGGGTAAGGCTAAGAGAATTATCAAAGACTCCAGCCACCCAAACAACTGCCTCTTTGAACTGCTGCGGTCAGGCAAGCGATACCGGAGTCTCATGGCAAGCACAGAAAGACTCAGAAGAAGCTTCTATCCCCAGGCCGTGTGTATCCTTTCCGCAACGGAATTCGGTTTCCGGGTTCCTCTGATTGGCCGCGACCCCCACGTGACCCGCCCCCCTATCCACCGCTCTGCCGTGCACGGCAGAGCTCGCTTCCTCATTGTTTACATCAGGGTCCCCCATTTTCAATTCATATAGAACGACTACGCCGTAACAAATCATTAAAAAAATATACCGTTAACTGGAATATGTTGTGCCTTTACACATATGTTGGATTATGTAATTGGTTTGTCGCGACAAACAAATTAAAAAAAATCGTGATTTACCCGCTGGCTACAACAACACTCAGTGACTGCATGTAGTCAGAGCCAGAGCTCAGCGATCACTGTGTGTTGTTGTAGCTAGCGGGTAAATCGCGATTTTTTTATTTGTTTGTCATGACAAACCAATTACATAATCCAACATATGTGTAAAGGCACAACATATTCCAGTTAACGGTATATTTTTTTAATGATTTGTTACGGCGTAGTCGTTCTATATGAATTGAAAATGGGGGACCCTGATGTAAACAAGACAAACGTCTTTCTCTGGTCTGCATCCCCTTAACAATTGTGTGTATTGAGCCGTACTGTATTGTACCCATTCTGCAATCTGTTAAATAAAGTTTTCATTCATTCATTCAGTCAATACTTCCATGCGTATAAATTGAGGAAGCGAGCGCGAGCGTGTCCGCGGCAGCGCCAGATCGGTGGATAGGGGGGCGGGTCACGTGGGGGTCGCGGCCAATCAGAGGAACCCGGAAACCGAATTCCGTTGCGGAAAGGATACACGCCCCCAGGCCATCAGGATGCTCAACAAACAATAACACTATGTAACAACCATCAAACGCACTCACAGCACACACATCCACACGCACACTCACTTAAACAAACAACTCACTGCAGCACCCACTTTACACACTTTAGAATACCTAAACACACTTTATATTTATTGGTAAAGAATTTGCACTACAACCCATACCTCATTACACCTTACTGTAAATTGTACCTAAATTGTACCTCATCCCATTTCTGCTTTGCACTATATAGTATATTGTATATTAGTATATTGTATAGTATATTGTAACTCAGTTACTTCTACTCTGCATTGAACATTGTACATACTGAACACTTGTGTCCACGTACGTAACTTTTTTTTACTTGCTATACTTATTTTATTTTATACTTATCTATTTTTGTCTAGCACAGTCTCTGGAGCGTAACAGAAAGAAGCATTTTGTATAAAAGTATTCTGTACTTCTGTATGACAACTAATAAAGAAACTTGAACTTAGGCGGCTACGTGGTGTAGTGGGCAAGGCGCTCGCCACAAACGACGGAGACGCTGGGGTGCTATGTATGACTTAGTCCACATTGCAGCCGGCTTGTGGGAGGCAAGAAACAGCGTTCGTGACAGGGGAGGGTTGAATTGGATGATACGAAATTGGGATGGGAGAAAATATAGAAAAATGGGAGAAAAAGTGGATCAAAACAAAAAAAAATAAACTTGAACTTGAAACTTGTTTTTAGCGCCTTTGAGGTGCTTTGGTACCATGAGGTGCAAGCATAGTCGTAGTACCCTTGAATGAGTGCTCCTGCCAGAGTCTTCAGGGTATTCTTGTTTACCAGAGAGGAGATCCGGTACAAGAATCTAGTTTGTTGGTTGACTTTTTTTATTACATTGGATGCCATTTTGTCACAGAGATTTGCCTCTAGGATGGAACCCAGGTAGGTAATTTCATCTTTCCTTGTGACAATATTGTCACCCACTGTAACTGAGAAGCCGTCGGTCTTGCCGAGTTTGTTATTTGAACCGAAGAGAATGGACTCCGTTTTGCCCATGTGTACCACTACGCTTTACTAGCTTCATATCACAGCTGTATATGTACCACTACGCTTTGCTAGCTTCATATCACAGCTGTTTATGTACCGCTATGCTTTGCTCGCTTCATACCACAGCTGTATATGTACCGCTACATATACAAAAAATGCATGCATCAAGGTTCAAACTCATTGTTGTAAATAAATAAAATAATAACAAACAAAATATACTGACAAAGCAAGGAATGACATCCAAGTAAGTATGCGTTATTTTACCTCCACTCAATAGCATTCTCCAAGGACTTAAACGTCTTCGGCCGACTCCTGAGGAAATTCTGCATACTGTTCAAAGCATCCATCGCGGTCCCTGAGCACAATAATGGAAAACAATTGTGAACAACGTACCAATTACAACAGTATGTGGAATTGGCAAGACACTATAAACAAAAACATTTCAGTCAAGATGTTTGGTAAGATACAACGAAAAGAAGTTTAGCATCCAACCAGATTGAAAATGTAACGGTAAAGTGCAAGAGTAATATACAATGTACAGGTGATTAAACTGGGTATAAAATATACAAATTAGTACTACTGAGTAGTGCTAATCAGAAATATGTACAGTTGTAGTAATATCGAAACTTATTTTCATTGTACTGTACTTGTGCTGTATAATGAAACTAATCTAATCTAAGATGTTATGATACACAACCACAAAAACTATGTTCCACTGACACTTACCTTCTACGACATCAATGACACAAAGGCCAATAAGGGATGGTATATGATTGGCTGCAGCTGTATGAACTGCAATAGCTCCGCCCATGCTGTGTCCAATAATCATGATTGGAGGAGGATTCTCGCCATAGAGTACCTCCACTACTTTGCCAATATCCCTTGTGAAGAGAAAACAGCCAATGAGCACTCATTTTTAGAGAATAACAAAAGCATGAATACACACATACGCTATAACACACCAAAATAATAATAAGTATAAACATACTTAAGGTGCTATAGATCAAATTTAGCCACTAGATGTCGCACTAGAGCACCAGCATGACATTTATCCAATCAGGTGCATTCCATAAACCTATGGTGGTCAACAGCAGGATATAACCCTGAAACGTCCCGATGCTCAATGACACCTTTTGACTATGCCCCTAATCTGGTCAAACTGCTTGGGATACTCGTTTTCTTTATACAGCTTCTAAAAATGGATGTCCCTAGTGAAGGAATCTATCTTTTTCAATGTGTATATAATGTAAAATATCGGTGGATGACAGCATCTGCTATTAGATCTCAGATGAGGAGGACAGTATTTAGTGGTGTGTGTTTTCAAGTTAGACTGGAAGCCACAGGCTAATAGAGCCCTGGGCTCCAAGGTCGTCGGCAGGTTGTTAACATAAACACTGATAAGCACTGGGGGAGGTTTGGTCAGAGCTACAGGGAGAGTTTGACATAGATAGAGACGGACGTTTAGTGTGTTAAAGGTGACCAGCCGTTGCCATGGTAGCGTGTCACGTAGTAACGAGAAGAGGGGGCGGGGCCCGTTGCTAGGGGGAGACGTTATGAGATGCGAGTTCCTTCCGGGGTAAGTTAGATTAACACTGAGCACCAGCCGTGTTTTCCTTTTTACCGGCTGGAATGCCACCATCCACGGCCAATGTTAACGTTAATATCGCCTAATCTATGTTTTAAATTATGGCTATGTGTCTAATCTGCCCGTCGCTTATCAAAGAATCATTTTCCAGTCAACATTGTCAAGGCAGATTGTTTTTTTATCGCTTCATTTCCGTTTGATAGCATTTTGAAAATCACCCGTTTTCGGGAAAAAAACAACCCATGCCTATGATAATCGCCTTTTACTGGAATATTCCAGAACGTTGTCATTTGTCGGCCTATTTATGAATCGTTTTCAAATAAACGCTAGATGATCGATAGTATATGTGTGCGCACGCACGCTCGTGCCGTGCGCTGATAATCGCTGCTCTTATTTCCTCATGGCTTTTACAGTCAAAACAGCCATATCACATATCACATAAACGCTTATATATCCGTGAAAACGAGTCTGATTATCCTAACACTGATAACATAGATTCCTTACCTGAGGTCAGATGGTATCCAAATGGTTTATTCCAATTTCCGATCGCCATTCGAAAAAATCGATAATTGTATTGATCCATCGTGTGTACAGTATAACCCATATTCGCCGTGGCTCAGAGGCTCCAGAATGAACTCTGGTAGACCCCGGCTGCATCAGTGAGAAGTAAAATGTGGAGTCAGAAATCCGTTCTCCCATTCACTTTCATTGAGTCCATTCCAAAAGGGTGATTTACCATCTGGGAGACGATAGGGGGCGCTTTTTTCACATCTGAGCGCCGGCGGTCCCTGGATCTCCAACGGTAGGCTTGCGTGATGCAATATGATTTCAGATCGCTAATATTAAAAAAAAATAAAAATAAAAATAAAAAAAAGAGAATACTCGTGACGTGGCATTCAATGGTCGGGGCGTAAACGCGAGAAAAGCCGTGAGTGGCATACAAAGTGTTAAGACACAACGTGGAATCAAGCATGCGCGCTGATCAGAGACTTTGAAATCCCTCCTCATCCTCGCTGGGTGGGGGAGGGGAAGTGCCACATCATCACTAGCTTCGGCTAACAGGGAATGGTTGTTGGCTACGACGAGGCCTCAGAATCATTGGACTAATGAGAGAAGAGACGGTGGAGAATAATGAATTTAGTTTTAGACTGTTCAAGGACATTACAGAATGGGTTACATCACGTACGAAGCTATGTTTATGAAAATAAACATCAGGAAAGAGATCACGTTGCAGTGTCGTTTCTTCTGACTACGGATGTACTAACAGGGGTTGATACAGTGTGAGACAGCTAATGAGATATCCAAGTAAAATAACACAACGCGGAGGCCAGTCACGGAGCAGCAGGTGACGAGTGGATTAAATTATCAAAGGCTAGAAACGCTGTTATCTTTCAGTGGATTCCACACAAGAGGTTGAATGAGAATCAAGTGAACGGCCTGGGAGGAGCAGGAAAGATGTGTTTATAAAGAAATTTAAATGGCGGCAGCAGAACATCATAGACACATTTAAAATGTCATCACGACTGGACGAGTTACTGAGTAGTTGATATTTTTAGTTTTGTGAGAATAGAGTCGTCATGAGCGAGAATTTGTAAAAGCTGCGACTGTGAATTTTTATGGACCAACCAACCATCCTATAGAGCAGGGTTTTTTTTTTTGTCAAAAAAAAATAATAAAAATGTATGCAGTCAGGCCACTGAACTTAGAAGCAGGCCAGGCCAGTGTTTCTAGTTGCACCAGCGCAATAGTTAGATAACCTAGGTGGGGAACAACCAGGATATCACTCCAACTCACACAAGTTGGAGAACTATCTCTCTCTCTCTCTTGCTTTGGCTAACTGGGTACTTTGGACCTTTTAAAGACACACACACACATTAAACTAGCTGGGCATAAACAGTCAAGCTGTACAAAGATAAAATGATATCTCAACACAGATCTATAATGACATGATATTTTCTACGACACCCATCACTATCTAATTTATATTTTAACATGTTGGTTTCATAAACACATCTTGAGGGCCTTCTACAGAGGCACCACAGAGAGTATAGTATACTGACGGGATGCACCACCGCATGGTTTGGAAACGCCAACCAGAACGACCGCCGAGCACTGGAGAGAGTAGTGCGAATGGTCAAAAAGATCTGCGGATGCAAGCTACCCACCATAGACAGTGTATTGACCGAGCGGTGCGTCAGCAAGGCACACAGGATTCTGAAAGACCCAGCCACCCAAACCACACATTGTTTGAGCTCATGCCATCTGACAGATGGTACTGAAGTCTACTACAGACAGATACTCTAAGTCTAAATTATCACATGAGCATACACACAAAAGCACCTTAACACGAGTGCCAGCAATGAGATTTCTCGTTAGTTCATGCCGACCGTTGAGTGCCAACGACGATAGATCTCGTTTTTTTTTATTAGCGATTTCCATTCATATTTCATCAATCTAGCCTCACGTTACCACTGCAAACTCTCTCTGAGCTCCATTGGGAAAATACCGCCCCCTATCGTCTCTCCCTGTGGTACTGCACCCCTTTGGATTGGATTGAATGAAACGCATGGGGGAAAAAAATCCTGCTTCCACATTTTACTTCTCAGGCATGTAACTCGAGCCGATCGGATTCATTGTGGACCATCAGAACAGCGTGGAATCTGTGTTTCGACCACCCAGGGTTGGATCAATAAACGCGTCGATATTTGGAATGGCGATCAGGAATTGGAATAATCTTTTTGGAGAACATCTGAGGTAAGGAATCTATTTTACCAGTCTTTCTTAGGATAATCAGAGCTTTTTTCACAGAGATATCAACGTGGGCCCTGTGTGTGTATGCGTGTGTGTGTGTGCTGATCAGGAAATGGATAATCGATTTTTCAGCCCGCTTCTATAGCGTGCATAAGTACATATATACTATCGATAATCTAGCGTTTATTTGAAAACGATTCATAAATAGGCAGAAAAATTACAACGTTTTTTGTGTATTCCAGTATATTCCAGTAAAGGGCGATTATCACAGAATCTTTATATTTTCCTGAAACTTTCAAAAAACGAGTTTTTCAAAATGGTATAAAACGGAAATGAACCGATTAAAAAACAATCCGTTTCGACAATGTTGACTGCAAACAAGTCATTGATAAGCGACGGCTAGGCCTGTTGCAATAAGCAATAAATCAATTTATCGCGCAATAATGAAAATGAATGCAATGATTTTGACGGGCGCAATTAATTGCTATTTGCGTGTTTGTTTTAATGAGGCGGGAACCAGTACCTCTCCGTGTGGGGAGGCGGGCCGCTGACGTTACTACAGAGTACAGCACGGGAGCTCCTGTGAGCACTAGGGGTGGGACGATACATCGATCCAGATCGATACATCGATGTAATTATCAACGATCGAATCGGATCGATGCGATGTAATAAGATCGATTCATATCGATACTCTTATTTTGAAAATCCTGTGGCGAGTCGCATAACTGATTGTGTTAAATGGGCATATGATATCATCTCATATCGATCGCAGGCACCTGAATCTAATCGTATCGTATTGTATCGTGAGAGACTTTGTGATATCGGCAAATATCGTATCGTTGTCCAAAGAATCGATATCGTATCGTATCATGATGAAACTGGTGATTCCCACCCCTAGTGAGCACCATGCGTATGTTGGGCAGTAGCAACGCTACATAGCTTAACTACATTTCTCAGTAGCGTGATGGTAGCGTCGCTCCTTTTGAACCAAGTAGCGTTCTTTGTAGTGTAGCTATTTTTAGACCCAAGTAGTGATGTAGCGTTAACAAACGCTATACGCTACTGCCCGGAGAAACTGGACTGCTAAATAAAGATTAAAGATCTAGCGTTGATGCTATGACGCTTCCTCCTCATCGTTGATTGCCTGTAGTAGCTGCATCTAACGTTAGTAGCTAACGTTAAAACTAACCTAAAGTTAGTTGTTCACCAACAATCTCAACATTTGTTTTATCATTAGCTCAAAAACACAGAACTGGACGACACAAGTTGTCCGCTCATAGGTTCTGCTAGGATAATAACAACAATACTTCCGGTCGGTGGGTTTCAAAATAAAAGAGCAAAGTCTAAAACACCGGAAAAGACGTTTATTTTGTACAGCGTTTTCCTCCACGAGTACTCAAGTACATCATGTGATCAATCGATCTGTTTTTTTTTGCCCATCCCTATTTTATCCTGTGCTGAAAAGTCTCCATTCCAATAGAGATAGTATATATTTGTGTTTATTTGATTATTGTTGAGCTATATTTTAATCGAGAGTAACTGGTAGTGTAGCTTACTACATTTTCCAAGTAGCTTGCCCATCACATAATCCGCGAGCCACAGTAAACAAACGCGAGCCACAATTAGGGTGACCAGGTGTCCCGCTTTTGGTTGTATACTGCACAGCCATTTTACCTAATGTCCCACGTCCCTCTTTTCGAAGCAAAAAATAAAAACATGGGTCTAAAAGCCCCTTCCTACAGTAAACGTAGCAACCTGCTTCTTGTTTTATCATTGCTCTCACGGAGATAAAACTGGGAACGAGGTTACTCTGCTTCTGACGCTACCTCATATCTGATTGGTTAGGTAGTAATTTAGGATATTTAAAATGTCTTCCAATGTTAAATAAAGGTTTATTGCACTTTGAAACGGTTTCCTTGCATTATTATGCTATTATCATTATATTAGTAAAAAAAAAAAAGTTGATTGAAAACTTTTGGGAAATACATTTCTCAAAAAAATTATTTCTCTCAAAACCGCAATAATATCACTTATCGCAATAATTTCTGGGACAATTAATCGCCCAGCAAAATGTGTTATCGTGACAGGCCTAGCGACGGCCATATTATACACATAGCCATAATTTAAGATATCGTTTATGCGTTCGCAAATATGAGAGCTCTATCATTGAAGTGGGCGTTGGCATGCAACAGGGTTCCGGGGCACCGGACCCGCGGCACGGAAAGTGTTAAGTGACTTACACACCACACAAGCACACATATTTACTTATTACACGCACACACTGCTGCTACTTACACTGTAGAATAATGCATTTCTTATTTTTCCGCAGTTCTTTTTTACCTTAGCTGGGAAAAACAAGCATCTCACGTTTTTCTGAACGTATGTACATTTAAAATGACAATAAAGTGACAATAAAATAATCTCAATCTGAATAATTTGGATGAACATCCCAGGAGTAGAAGGGAAAAAGGGGGATTTTAAAGTAATTAACTCTTTCAGTGCCACGCCTGGTTTTCCATTTTACCGCTTGAATGCCACCATCCGCGCCAATGTTAACGTTAATATCGCCTAATCTATGTTTTAGATTATGGCTATGTGTCTAATCTGCCCATCGCATTATCAAAGACTATTTTCCAGACAGTGCTGTGAAGGCAGATTGTTTTTTTATCGCGTCGTTGCCGTTTCAGAGCAGTTAGAAAAGCCCCCGTTTTGATATAAAAAACAGCTCATTCTGGAGCATTCTATGAAAATCGTCTTTTAGTAGAATATTCCACAACGTTGATATTCGTCGGCCTTTTTATGAATCGTTTTCAAATAAACGCTAGATGATCAATATTATACGTGCACGCACGCACATTACGGCCGCGCGCGGATAATCACCTCGTTGATTTCCTCTCGGAGTTTTACATTGAAACCGAAAGAAGACATTTCACAAAACAGCTTATAACTTCATCAAACTTACTCTGATTATCCTACCACTGATAACATAGAGTCCTTACCTGACATCAGATGGTATCCAACTGGTATATTCCAATTCCTGATCACCATTCGAAAAAATCGATACGTGTATGGATCCAACGCGACACAGTGGATCTCCATGATCCGCGGGGATCTGAGGCTCCAGAATGAACTCTAGTAACCCCGGCTGGATCAGTGAACTGGAAAATGTGGAGTACCGGATTTTTTTCCCCATTCATTTTCATTGAGTCCATTCCAAAATCACTTATGTCATCTGGGAGACGACAGGGGGCGCTTTTTTCCACAGTGATCACTGGCGCAGCTCGGCAATACTCGGGTAGGCTCGGGTGATGCAATAATTTTTCAGATCGCAAAAAAATTATAATAATAATAATTCCGAGAAATCTCGTGAGTGGCTAGCAACCACCTATAAAAAAACACGAGAAATCTCGTGAGTGGCACTGAAAGAGTTAAGAAAGGCGGAAATTTCAATATTACCGAACATATTATACCACTGGCCAGTATGACTTACTACTACCTACTACTGCACTTTACTGTTACATTTGCACTGTTGTATGACGACAATACATTTTAATCTAATCTAATTACATCCATATTCAGCATCATATGCAATGTTTCCAATTCAAAAAGGACAACAGTGTTTTAATTAGTCACCAATTCAGATTGGACTGTACTATGGCATAGGAATAATATTCAGGAGTTATAAGTGGTTTCCCTTTACAAAGTTGAATTCTTCCAAATAACCACCCCCCTCATATGAATTAAGAATTCCCTTCCCTCAAAAGTCAGAGGGCTTTGAAAAGACTGCTATTCTCTTCCTACTGGAACACACAGTGAAAACGACTATTTGGGGATGCAGCAAGTCTAATTTCCGCCCACTCATATTAACTAGACCCTGCCTCTCGATGGGAGGTGAGGATGTGGCAGAAGGCGGCTTGCATGCTGATTTTCCCCCACAACAAAGTCATGGTTTTTATACCATGGATCAAGTACAGTCACAAAGTCTCGATGGCCAAGTATAAAATCGCCAGAATGTTCACCCGGATTCCACTGCGTGCAGGGCAGGGGAGTGGTGCAAACCCAAGTCTGTTTAACGTCGTCCCCGTACGGATACCGTCCCACGCGGGGGATATTATTCTATTATTATTGTATTTTTTGCACAATCAAGGCGGGCATGGCCACCTTCATTTCACTATATGTCTTGAAATACAGTGCATGGGTTCAGAGTCCGGAGTGCATTGCATTCACAGATCAGCATGAGTTGCCGGCGCTGTTTGAACCACGGTCTGGGCGGCTGAGTAGGAGGAGCTTGACTGTTTGAACCACTGTCTGAACGGCTGAGTAGGAGGAGCTTGACTGTTTGAACCACCGTCTGAGCGGCTGAGTAAGAGGAGCTTGACGACACTGTTTGAACCCCGGTCTGAGCGGCTGAGTAGGAGGAGCTTGACGACACTGTTTGAACCCCGGTCTGAGCGGCTGAGTAAGAGGAGCTTGACGACACTGTTTGAACCCCGGTCTGAGCGGCTGAGTAGGAGGAGCTTGACGACACTGTTTGAACCCCGGTCTGAGCGGCTGAGTAGGAGGAGCTTGACGACACTGTTTGAACCCCGGTCTGAGCGGCTGAGTAAGAGGAGCTTGACGACACTGTTTGAACCCCGGTCTGAGCGGCTGAGTAGGAGGAGCTTGACGACACTGTTTGAACCACGGTCTGAGCGGCTGAGTAGGAGGAGCTTGACGACACTGTTTGAACCACGGTCTGAGCGGCTGAGTAGGAGGAGCTTGGCGGCAACGTTTGCATCAGGCTCTCATAGGAAATTAATGTGATGCGTTTGGGGTTTGAGCGCGTCATCAATAGCTGCAGGAGAGCAAACAGCCATAGAGATAATCTAATTATTTGGAAACTAGCATCACATTTCTGTCTATACTTTTGCTACAATAAAATAAACAAAAAAAACACACATTCTGTAAAAGTTTCAGCCTTGTCACTCTTTCGGCTGAATGCCGAATGTGTTATTAATTGCTATTTTCGGCCGAATATTTTTGATGACAGATATTTTGATGCATCCCTAGCAATTACTAATAACAACATTAAGATAATGGAACCAGCTCATCCGAGTTAAATTCTGCATGCCAAGTACATGTGAACAGACAACTTACTTGGCCATTGTTTCCTCTGAGAGATCATCCACATTTTTTACTTTGCTGTCACCTGCAGTAGATGAGGGAAAGTAATTTCACTGTTACATCTATGGTAATGAATATACAGAGAATAATCTGATGGGTGACGCCTGTGGCGGCGTGTGTTGTAACAATATTCTGGAGGGAATAACACATTTGACTTTACTACAATGAATGGATTGATGGATGAATGGATACTTGAATGGATGAATGAATGAATGCGTGAGTGGATGAATGAATGGATGAGGAAGTCTGCCACCAATGTGTTTACATAAAAGCAGAGCAGGTGGGCATTCGGTCTACCAAATTCAGAGTTTTGGCTTGATGTCCAATGGTCTTGATGTCCAATGGAAGCTGGACATTGATGACCGTGTGGTGGTGGACCAGGTTTCATGGTGACTGGATGCAATGAGAGGTTATATAAGGTTATAGAACTACTGTATGTCTTCTCACCATTGCCATAGTGTGAGAATCTTGTAGTCATGAACGAGTCCAGATCAACTATCAATACAATGTAAATACAATGATTCCATGTACTATATGCCCACCAAAGATCTGTCAGTATGTACACAAAACAGGTACTACTCCATACAGGCTGGGAGAGACTAGATGCCCTGCTGTGGGGAACATACCCAGAATGCCTTGCGGTCCATTTGACTGTAGTTAGCAAAGCCAGGATGCCTGTTACTGTTCCGCAACTGTAAGTTACTTCCGGGGTAGGCCTGATTGGCCCCGACAGGCACGTGACAGGCGCGGCCACGCCCCGCGGCAGCCTCAGAACGCGCAACTTTCTCTGCCGCGCGGCACGCTCCGCGGCAGCATTATGTAGCAGTAATACGCCCTTTTTCACTATCCAGAAATAGCTCAATTGGCAGCGTTGCATTGGTGTGGATCCTACCGTCCGTTGCTGGCAAGTTCGATTCCCTTCAATTTTTTTTTTTCTTTTTTAACGTGCATTCGTTTGCCGTTAAGTTTAGGCATGTTAACTTTAAGCATTGTTTCGGAGTTGGTTAAGGTTAGGCATTGTTTCGGAGTTGGTTATGGTTAGAAAGGTTAAGTTTAGGCGCTGTTAAGGAGCTGGTTAAGGTTAGAATTTGTCTTAGAGAATGGCAATATTCTTTCGGAGTTGGTTATGCCTTATGGTTAAGGTTAGGCATGGTTAAGGTTAAGGTTAGGCATAGTTTCGGAGTTGCTTAAGGTTAAAGGGTTAAGTTTAGGCGCTGTTAAGGAGCTGGTTAAGGTTAGAGTTTGTCTTAGAGAATGGCAATATTCTTTCGGAGTTGGTTATGCCTTATGGTTAAGGTTAGGCATGGTTAAGGTTAAGGTTAAGGTTAGGCATAGTTTCGGAGTTGCTTAAGGTTAAAGGGTTAAGTTTAGGCGCTGTTAAGGAGCTGGTTAAGGTTAGAGTTTGTCTTAGAGAATGGCAATATTCTTTCGGAGTTGGTTATGCCTTATGGTTAAGGTTAGGCATGGTTAAGGTTAAGGTTATGGTTAGGCATAGTTTCGGAGTTGCTTAAGGTTAAAGGGTTAAGTTTAGGTGCTGTTAAGGAGCTGGTTAAGGTTAGAGTTTGTCTTAGAGAATGGCAATAGACAGCCTATTTCCGCGTTGCAGCGCGAGGCAATAGACAGCTCTGGCTGCCGCGGGGCGTGGCCGCGCCTGTCACGTGCCTGTCGGGGCCAATCAGGCCTACCCCGGAAGTAACTTACAGTTGCGGAACAGTAACAGGCAGCCAGGATACATAGCCGCTAACGTTACCACTCGGATCGGACTGTAGAATCAGCAGGTCAGGAGTAGAAGCCAAGCTATTAACGTGATTATGTTAGTTGGACAATGCTACAGTGACTTTATATAATTTTTAGGGCTGTCAGTTTATCGCGTTAATTAGATTAATTAATTACACAGCAAATTATCGCGTTATGAAAATTAACTCAATGTATTACAATTTTTTTTTTTTTTTTTATATATATATTTTTTTTATCATTCATTCCATAAGAACGTAGAATACACATTTACAGACTTCTTTTTAATATGGGCCATTTGCATGTTCTTGGTATCTGATTCTAGGGACATCTATGGATCTCAGGGAATGTATTCCCAGTGTCAGAAATACTGTGTCTGTTACTAGGCTTGAGTCAATTGTAATATCAATAATCCGGACACATGCTATTTGAATATGATTATAGAATATAGAATATCAGGCATAAAATGGTTATGCGATTAATTAGATAAATTTATTACAAATCCTGTAATTAATTAGATAAAAAAATGTAATCGCCTGACAGCACTAATAATTTTGTTTAATTTTACACAACATCAGGACCGAGTGGTAACGTTAGCGACTAGCATGCTATGTATCTTGGCTTTGCTAACTACAGTCAAATGGGTCTATTGTGGCTAGCAGTCTAGTAACTTTACAATCACAAAGAGGGTCTGTGACCGTAGTACGCATGAGTTAAAAGCCTCCCGACGGGTGCTTGGTCTTAGTTGGACCACAAGGCATTCTAGGTATGTTCCCACTAGGGCTTCTAGTCTCTCCCATACAGGCTAAAACTTTAACCAAGATGGATGAATGGATGGATGGAGGACAGCATAACACATTAGATGTACTTGATACTCTGACCACCTCTAGCACTTACCATGGGCTCGCAGGTCCATAGCCACAACCCTGCAGTTAATCCTGCTGCATATCACTGACTGCAAAAACATATGCATACATATTTTTGAAATTGAAATCATTAGCCTCCATCATTCAAAAATGTGCTTGAAAACATACAGCAGTCGTGTGTTGAGATAAAAAAAAGGGAATGACATTTTGAGATCAGGGGGCAGCGGGTATTGTGACCAAATGGTTGCCAGTTCAAATCCCCATACACAAAAACTACTGTTTAAGTGGCTTTGAGCAAGGCACTTCACCCCCTCGCTACTCCAGTAGAGCAGCTCAGTGGCAGACAGTAGGAGGCTGACATGATACTTGGCAGCTTGGAGGTGTGAATGTGAATAACGTATGAATGTGATTAGAGATGTAACAGTATGAAAGTTACACATCACGATTATAGTGACCAAAATAATTACAGTTATCAGTATTATCACAGTATTGTTAAAATGTCCTGAATTATTTTTTAAATCTTTGATCAAGTTTCCATCAGCACTCCAACACACCAAAATACACGTACACTTAGTCTAAAAAATCTTGGTATTGCCAACCATCAGGGAATTTGACCGTGGTTAATCATTAAAACCGGTAACTGTTTCATCACTAAATGTGATTTAATCCAGGGCGTTGCTCTCAGCGTCTCATCCCTGGGTAAATAAAGGCTAGAAAATAGGGATGCTCGATATTGGCTTTTTATACCGATATTGTCCAACTCTTCATTTCCGATACCAATATCAACCGATATCAACAGATACAGATATGTGCAGGGTTCCCCCCCCCCCCCCCCCCCAAAAACGGAATAATTTCAGGTAATTAACATTACATATCTCTTGTCGTGGAATTAACACAACATTATGCATACTTTTGACAATTAAAAAAAAAGATTTTTTAACATACCAATAATTTCCGATATCACATTTTAATGCCAATATCGGCCGATAATATCGGACATCCCTACTAGAAAACTCTTTATTCTTCTTCTTCTTATTATTATTATACCAGGGTTCCCACAGACATTGCGAAATTAAAGTCAAGGACTTTCAAGTACTTTTCCAAGCATAATCTTTTATTTAAAAATGATACAATTCACTTTTAAATGCATTTTCTTTTTCTTTTATTTTTTTATAAAATTGTTATGGCTTAAAACCTATTTGCGACAATTAATTACACTTTAGATCAAATAATTATATTTCTTGATTCAGAACTATTTAATCATGGATGAACAAAACTTTCAATGCAAATGGTTGATTTGAATTTCAATGACTTTTTAAGCACCTTGTTTAAAAAATTGGCTGTTTGCAAGGAATTCCAGGCCTTGAGTTTTTTTGGTAAAACATCAAGCACTTTAAGCACTTCAAGGACCTTGTGCGAACCCCGTTATACTCACAGTGAAAACTGCCCAAGAGAGAGCAGAGTGTCCTCCTCCATGGAGCAGCAGCAGTACAGGACCATGAGAACCACTGCAGTAAATTCTAAAAACGTGCCACGAAGTCAAGGAAATGAAAGCAAGCAAAAAATGTAGATGATAAATTCTGACATCAATGGACCTCATTCACTAACATTCTTGTAGTTTCCTCGTAAATAACCTTGTAAGAAGTTTGTAAGAGGAAACCTACAATAGTCCTCCTCTGGATACCTGAATGCGTTGAGCGGTGCTCGTAAATGGCCAAAATGATCACAGCTGAATGTAGAACATCACGCATTCTTAAACTGAAGGTGCGTTCTCGTACACCTGAATTTGCATACAGAAACGCCCCGCCAGCTCCTTATAGGGCATGCAAGGACCATGTGCAAACTGATTCAACAGCTCCTTATAATGGAAGGGAGAGGTTAAGCATTGCAACCCGGTTGTGCTGACCCCTGTGAAAATATTCAACAGGTAGTGCGAAAGCAATTTGCGACTGATCAAAATTAGATTAGATTAGAATCTAATCTGGTTTAGACCAGCGGTTCTCAAACTACGACAAAAAAATTATAATAATAATCAAGAGAAAAACCGACGAGCCCAACTCCGATCGAGTTTTCCACCTGGCAGCTATGTGTATTTGCCATGTCTCACCCCTTCATCAACAAAGGCAGACACACAGTATTCCAATATATCTCACTACATCCTGCGCATGTATAATCACGGAGGCACGTGGAAGTGCGGATTTTCCTTGCAGACAAAAACAACCAATTGGCAGAGAAATTTGCTGATAATGAATGGCTGGCACAGCTGGCATATCTAGCAGACATCTTTGACCGCCTCAATGCATTGAATCTTGGACTACAAGGTCGGGAGACAGACCTGTTTGGACTCAGCTAAAATGGAGAGCTGGATTAACGTTTGTCGCACTCCAGGATAATCAGCAGAGATTTTGGGGTATTTACTCTGCTTGGTGGCTTTTTGGAGCAACAGAATGTTAAAAAAATTACTTGAAGCCCATCATCTGTAGCCACATAGAAGGGCTTATTGAACAATTTCTGAACTATTTCAAGTATCTATATTAATAAAATAGAGTATTGAACCGTAACACTAGTAAAGACATTTATTTTGACATTCTGACTTTATTTTATTTTTATTTTTTTGTATTGATCTTTTTCCCCCTCCTTTTTCCTCCGATTTTCTCCCATCCCAATGTTATTTGTTATGCCAATTCCCAATCCCCTTCCTGGTCGCTGCGCACTTACCCCCCCACAGTCGGTCTGGGAGAGTGGAGGCTATCACGTGCTTCCTCCAACACACGTCTAGCCAATCAACCGCTTCTTTTCACCTGGCAGCGCGGACTCTCACTGAGAGCGTGTAACGTGTGGAAGGATCACACTACCGCCCTTAGATCCTATCCGCGCTTAGCAGGCGCCCCGACCGAACTGTAGGAGTCGCTGTTTACAACGACCCGGACCCACCCCGCTAGCTTCTCCCACCCTCTAATACTGCCAATTGTATTAGTGTGAACGGCCAGCCAAGCTGGTGACAACCCCGGGATTTAAGAACTTTCTAAATAAAAAAGTTAATTTATCAGACTGCTTGTATTAATTGATGAAAAAGTAGCCAAGTGCAGTAATAGATTATAAAATTGAGGATGTAATATATTACTGAGCTGCATCGAGATGCATCGTAGAATTGAATCGAAGACAGCTGAATCATAATCACATTGAATCGTGAGGCCAGTGAAGATTCACAGCTCTAGCGCACACCAGTCTGTCCGACTTATGACTGGCTTTCCGCACTCGTATATCCTGCTCTCAGCTACGAGCGAATCCCAGAGAAGGAACCGTTTGAGAATGCCAAAATCGGCCCGAAAGTAAGTGGAGTTACAATGAAATTTGCTTGTAACTTTTCTTGTAAGTCCGTTTGTGAATGAGGACCATTGTCTTTTCATACAAAATAATACTTTCAGGCTGCACGCAGCAATACGATTTCTAAAGCTTCAAAGTTGAATTTATTGTGGACAAACAGACTAGAAACAATAGAAACAAGACTAAAGCCAAAAGGATATGTCTTTGCCATTGTTATTTTCCACCTCAATGTCTTCCATTGTTTCAAAGTACTGACTCCAGGGCAGGGGCGAGAAGTCTTTCTTCCGTCCGGGTCTATAAGTCAGGGGGGGGAGACAAAAGATAGACAACTCAAACCACATACTGAACCCCTACTGCTGAATTATGGGTCTCACAGGCTGACTGAAGAAATACATTCAGATTATAGCATGTAATTCAAAATAAAATATTATGTTGAGTAGGGATGGGCATGAGTAATCGATTACTCGCCGTTTCAGCTGAACTCAAGTGGTTTTTGAAGGTGCTAGATTTTTTTTATTACCAACAGTGCTTGTTTGTTCCATTCAAACAGAAATATCACTCTGAAAACCTGAGAGGCGTGAGTTGTTGCAGTAAGACAACACTGATCAGCTGTAGAGCATGAGAGCATGCCGTTTGTTGTGTTGAAAGCTAGCTTAGCACTAAAACAGCGGTTCATGTTTTTGCATTTTCAAATTGTCACTTTGCATTGCGTTCATAGACTAGTATTGATACGGACATGCCATTCCACAAGCGAAGAGACCTGTTGCAGACAGAGTGAAGGTAATCTAAAAACAATTACTTCATGCGAGTAATGTTGAGGTAACATGACGTAAACTCATTATGTGTTTGTTTATTTAGGATCCCCATTAGCTTTTGCACTTGACAAAAGCTATTCTTCCTGGGGTCCGGCACTTACAACAATATTCAATGCATTACATCATTATCAACATCATTAACTCATTGACCGCCACGTTGGGAACAGGATATGACTATGTGCTGCCAATGCATTAAACCTATGGAGTCGCTCACCTTTTTTGCAGGGCTATAACTATTTAAATATTATAGCTATATATGGCCCATTTGACATTGAGTATCTATCGTTCAAGATGTGAAAAAGGGATATTTTTTCTATCCATACATTCCCGTTTTATACCGTGGTGAATATAAGTATGGATTTAGAGCGGTTTAGGGTAATGCATTAGTGAACTAGTGTCTAGTGTCTAGTGAACAGTGTCCTAGTGAACAGTTTCTAGAGAACAGTGTCCTGGTGAGCACTGCAGTGTCCTGGTGAGCAGTGTCTATTGAGCAGTGTCCTAGTGAACAGTGCCCTAGTGAACAGTGTCTAGTGAGCCGTGTCTATTGAGCAGTGCCCTAGTGAACAGTGTCTAGTGAGGAGTGTCTAGTGAAGAGTGTCTAGTGAAGAGTGTCTAGTGAGCCGTGTCTAGTGAACAGTGTCTAGTGAACAGTGTCCTAGTGAAGTGTCTAGTGAGCCGTGTCTAGTGAACAGTGTCTAGTGAAGAGTGTCTAGTGAACAGTGTAGTGAACAGTGTCTAGTGAGGAGTGTCTAGTGAAGAGTGTCTAGTGAAGAGTGTCTAGTGAGCCGTGTCTAGTGAACAGTGTCTAGTGAACAGTGTCCTAGTGAAGTGTCTAGTGAAGTGTCTAGTGAACAGTGTCTAGTGAAGAGTGTCTAGTGAACAGTGTCTAGTGAACCGTGTCTAGTGAACCGTGTCCTAGTGAAGAGCGTCTAGTGAACAGTGTCTAGTGAACAGTGTCTCTAGTGAACAGTGTCTAGTGAACAGTGTCCTAGTGAAGAGTGGCTAGTGAACAGTGTAGTGAACAGTGTCTAGTGAACAGTGTCCTAGTGAAGAGTGTCTAGTGAGCCGTGTCTAGTGAATAGTGTCTAGTGAACAGTGTCTAGTGAACAGTGTCCTAGTGAAGAGTGTCTAGTGAGCCGTGTCTAGTGAATAGTGTCTAGTGAACAGTGTCCTAGTGAACAGTGTCTAGTGGAGGAAATTTAGTTTGCATGCTTTGCTATCATTGATATTAGGTAAGCCAAAGGTGTGATTTTGAGAGGCCAGTGTCAACTTTTTGCTGGATCCAGAGGGCTTTTTCCATCAAACTGAAAATGTATCACGAATCAATAAAGAATCTGAACGATAAGCAGAATCGATAATGGCATTGGTATCAATAAAAGCTTATAAATTCTCATCCCTACAAGACCATATATTTCTTGCTTTCCAGAGAAGCTTGTTTCATAAGAGTGACTGGGAGCAATTGTAACAAGGGCAATGCCATTTTCATATTATTAGGCTACCTAAAAGGTATTATGTCATGATATATGGGATAGGCATGATATGGTACATTCGTGTGTTTTATATAGCTATAACACTATTTGAATGACCATATTAGTACATTTGTGTCTACAAAAGCAACAGCACATTTGACAGTTCTGGGGAAGTTGTGATGGAGACACACCCAGAAGCAGAGACGACACTCTTTTGGTTCCGGACAGAATTCCGTTCAGAATCAAGAAATCATCACATATCTCAATAGGTAAATATATAGAGAGAGAAATTCAGTTTTAAAATGTTTTTATATATATATATTAATCCCGTCTTTCTCACGTGATTGATCGTGAAATTTACTCCAGCCCTGCAACCAAATAGGCTCCACTAACAGCTACAGTAGCTAACAAACGTCAACACAACTAGCTAGTCAGCTAGCAGTAGCACCTTCTTAGCCCTCAGATGAGCCTCAGCAGGAATTTGTTGAGAATAAAGCATTGTTGTTGGATATCATTTAGATAACGAATGTCTTGATTTGCGAACGATGTAAGTTACATCATGAAACGCGTTAAGTGTCAAAGTTGTTAGCATGCTATTAACTCAGCTAGCATGCTAGCTAACTCACCCCATTCTCATTTTGGAACCCGACTGCAAACCACCTGCGATTGGAGGTCTGGAAGCTAACAGGTTTACATGAATCAGTTTCTCCATTCCGTTAACCGTGGGGGGCGTTCTTTCATGAACAATCAAATATGACCGTCCCCCTCTCTGGCAGCATATAGTCTTCTTCAATATCAGTAGTGAAGCTGTATTGTTTTCAGACGGGATACATTTCAGTAGCAAACAGCTAACATTGGCTGTAGGCTAACGTTATTAATTCTTCTTCCTGGCTTGTAGCAAGGATACTACAAAAGAAGGAAGGGTCGTTACGTCAGAACTCCAGCGCGCTATGCTCTGCTTGGTGCCAGATTTAGATTCGATTCAAATTTATTGTATTGTCATTATACACCACCACAAGTACAGTACAACGAAAATAGGTTTGGCATCCAACCAGTGTGCAAATGTAACAGAAAAGTGCAATAGAAATATACAATGTACAGCCTGGTGATTAAACTGGATATAAAATATATAAATTAGTACTACGGAGTAACAATGCTAATCAGATGTATGTGCAGTGTTTTAGTATAAATATGTACAATGATACATGTATACATTTAGTCATTTAGCTGCCGCTTTTTTCCAAAGCGACTTACAAGTTCTGTACAAGGAAGGGTAAAACTATTTCAGCTGAGTAACAATGTTCATCAAACAGTGTTGAAACTTGGGTGCTACAGTGTTGAGTCAAGTCAAGTGCATAGTAGTAAAGACATAATTATTAGTATAGTAGGTAGTAATATATGCAAGGAATATTATTTTGTGGAAAAGTGGATGATAGTAAAATACAGTATGTAGCAGCCTGAAGATATTGCTTATTATTCAGAGCTGCTGACTTGCCTTTTTGTCTCCCCTTTCTGCACAAAGACATTCTAATTAGTTTCATTGATATTCGCACGAACAATGACACAAGCGTCTCCTTCTTTCTATCACTGGAATATGGATTATAAACGACATTACTGGATCATATTCTACAATCCTTTTCCCTGTGGAGCTAGTAGGCGACCAGCAGGGGGCGGTAGCAGGCAGAGAGTGTCGGAGAGAGTTGGGAGGAGATATATGGAGGAGAGAGACGGAAGACGCTCTCTTCGGCTTTGGACTTGACCGTGAACGGTTGCAGCCACAACGGGCGTGTGCTTTGGAATAGCCCCGTTGAAGAAGTGAAACTGGAGAGCCCTGTGGAATAGTGACGGGTGATATGAAGTACTTGCTAGTTGATGCGATATCCTAGAAGTACCAGCGATAGTGTGTGAGCAAACGGTACAGAACAAGGTACTAACACTATCGAGTTATAGTAGTTACTGTGTGCGGTATAAGTAGCGTGCGGCTAATAACATATCTGAGTCCTTAGTAGTCGGGTTATAGCAGTTACTGTGCCGGTATAGAGTGCGAGCCAAGATACGTGCGGGGACCTACAAACAGTCTGCTCCGGCCGTCAGCAGCTGTCTTCACCGGCGTTCTGCATCAGCTCTGCACCGGCTGGGAGCAGCCAGCACGGGAGTCGTCCCGTCCAGCAGAGGTCGTCATCGCCCAGCACACACTCTCAGCCAGCACTGCCTCTCTGCTCCAGCCCCGCCTGCTAGTGTCCTCGCCGAGAGTGCTCGACGCCATCTTGCCTTCCGGACAACAGTGGCGCGGCGAGGCGGCCATTTTGGATGAGTATAAACAAGCGCCTATGCTCCGGAGCCTTACACCATACACAGTGTGGTGCAGGCCGCGGGCGAAGTCAGCGTTGCTATTACAGTGTATAAGGGGAACCCCAAACTATATATGCCGGCATTAGAATAGGGCTTTTTGCAAGGTATTAGTGGGCCCACACTTTTGTTTTCTTTCCTTTCCTTTGAGCGTGATAACATGTGTGTTTAATAATATTTTCCCATCCGATTAACCCTTTCCCTGTGGGGAAGTTACAGACCTGGTGCATTATAATTAAAGCCTTTTGAGGTATTATTCTGGCCGTATAATTAAAGCCTTTTGAGGTATTATACAGGGTGAAGACCCAGACGTGGGTGATGAGTCAAACACAGTGAAGTATATTATCCCTGATATTAACCCAGAGGTGGGTGTATAATATACGTGTTCAGGCGGTATTGAGTTACACACAGGAGCTATAGTAGGACTTCAGTCCATTCGACCACTCCTATTAAATAATTGTAACTGAACAGTACAATTAATATAAAGACTTCCATGGGGTTCTGTGTGCGTGTCCATTCCTGTGCCCAGCATTAACTCTTTTGGTGTGGGTAACGTATATATGATTAACCCCTTCCTACCCAACTCTCCCCTTTTCATTATAAGGTTTCTAGTGGTCATCAAGGGAGGGTACTGCTTGCGGGAGGAACGAATCCATTTATGCACATCAGTCACTAGGTGTGGGAGGGTTAACGGAGGTAAACAGAGAAGTGAGAGCAAGTGGGGAAGTACTGCTGACCGCTCCGGAGAGGCGGGGAAGACCAGAGTACCAAACCAGGTTGGTAAATCCCGGGCCCCATTCACTCCCACTACCGGGTCCCAGTTTGACGCTTCAGGCCCAAAGACGAGGGTGCAGTCAGACGGAGCTCTACTGTGTCCAGCTACCTGGTGACTGCCAGCAACCGTTCCCACTAAGCAGGGATAATCCACCCTGCTACAAGTAGGTTCGTTTTTATAATTATAATTATAATAAAACATTCTCTCCATTTCAAATATTGAAGAAGTGTGTTTTTAACTGGTGGGAAGTGTATAAAGACACTGGTAAGTCATACTGGCCAGTGGTATAACTAGTAGGTAAGGCTAAGGGATATGTACAGTTACATTTCGTTCTTGCTCCCGTTCTGCTCTATGGAACATGGGAATTAACCTCATGACCTATTTATCACTGAAAACTTTCGCTACATGCACCCATCATTTGCCCGGCCACGCCCATTTCCGCTTATGGATATAAGCGACGGCCGTGACCGTGCCTCGTCCTTCCCGCATATTTTCATTCGGAAGGTTTCGCTACAAGCGCACATTAGACAGTTGTAAATTTAGCTAATCGTTTTCTTGTAGCTGTTTCTTCGAGATGGCATCACCACCAAGACTCGAGAAGCCCCTGGGGCTCCACCAGCACTTCTCCTCCCAACCTCCGCCCTTCCCCCCAGTGGCAAATGGCGCAGAGTGTAGTGCCCCCCTCAGACGTGGATCTAGGGTTGGTGGCTAGCTCCATGCTGTGGTTTTTCTGTGCGATGACGCGTGCATATGGCCATATGCTCGCATATGGGTTCGCTTGGGAAAACAACACACGGCTGGAGGCACTACGTGAGGTTGGTTGGGGGAGGGATATAAACCGCTCATTGGATGTGTTATATCAATTTGGTGATGTTCTGACTGTGCGTGTGACGAGGAGGTGGTGCAAAACAAGCGTTCCCGCCAGCGTCGAGCGGGCATTGGAGGTGACGGGCGAGGGGTTGGACCTTGACTGTGTCTCCCCTCCCTCTACCCCTCTTCCCCGCTCTCCTGTTTTTCACCTAACCCCCTACCCCCCCCCCCCCCCCCCCCCAAATGCTAAGTTTTAAATAAAAATCCCTCTGAGTGCGAGTTTTTGTTGGAACAAACGTGTGATCTTTTCACTGTGTATTTTGTGTGTGCCTGAACAAGTGTAGACCCTGAATTCACGATTGGTGACTTGCTATGGTGTGTGTTGGATTTTCAAAGCAATGTACATCAGCACATGGCTAGGGGCACTGCTCCCCTTTCGCCTCGTATATGTCTTCACTCTACGTGGTAAGGTGAAATATGGCGGGCGGCAAGTTGGGGGATATAAACCATTCCGTTGGGTGTGTTATATCCATTGGTGAAATTCTGACGGTGCATGTGGTGAGCAGGTAGCGTAAAACGAGTGCTCCCATCACTAGAGTTCCCCTGTACGCTCAGCGTGGTGACGCACGTACGTGGGATTCCGCTCTGTCAGGTTGGGGCTGACGCCCTCTGCATCCGTAGCGTCGAGCAGGCAATGGCATTTCCTGCTCGTACACAATGCGAAATTAAGAGCTCTGTTCCCCCTCTGCCGTTGGGCTGCGTTACTGTTCCTGTGGGGAAGCGTAGGCAGCCCGACATGTCACTTCTCGTGACAGAGGCTGATACCCAGGTAGTTTTTTGGTTGAAACAAACATGCAGCAATGTCACTCAAATATGTTTGAACGTGCACCTGAAACGGGATATAACGAGGGTTATTCTGTAACCCTAGTTATGAGTTCATGTCAAGTAGGCAATTGTCTATCTTGTGAAATTAAGCCGTGAGGCGTATGTTTTTTTCCTTTGGTGGGCATCGCGGGGCTAGCACTGCTTGTGCCAGTTATGTCAGATCCCTCCTCTGGGAGGTTATGACATTTGTCAATTATTATTGTGGCATTATGAACGCGGGGAGCCTCCTCAGAGAGTTTCAGAGAGTTTCAGAGTCTCCCCCTCAGTGAGGAAGCCTCCTCCTCAGAGTGTGTTAAAGCCCCGGGGACCCCCATGTGATGGGGCGTGTTGGGTGTGGGACCGAGCCTACACCGTCTGTGGGCCCCCTTCCCTCCATCCCCTGCCATAACGACGTCACTGGGCTCGAGTTCTCTTATTGGCCCGAGGGGTATGCCTGTGAGTTGGGGTCTGCATGGCGGATCCCAACTTGCGTTGGCGAATGAGAGGTCTCTACGGGATAAACCTGGCGTCTTCCCCTCTCGTGAGAGCGGAATTTGTGACAAATGTTTTTTTTTCCAGGCTCTGTATATAAACCCTGTGTCGGTGTCCTTGCGAGGACCGGTCTTCCCCCGGTTTACCCAAATAGGGGGGAGAGACGATGAGTTGGGGGCTCTTTCTTATTAGAATTCGCCACCCACCGTTCTCGGGTTTTACGAGCCTAAACGCTGTTCGATATCAGCGCCTGGCTCCAGGCTTGTTCTCAAGTGTTTATTTGAAACAGATTCTTTATGGACCGGTGCACCCTGGTCTGTCCGAACGGCATAACGGCGTTTATGCGGTCGACCGGGAAAAAGTTTACCTCTGCCGAGTGCCAGGACACTGCCAGCTCGAGGGCTCACATGCATTTCTGGGGGGAAATGGCGGGGCAGATCAAGCGTCGACAAGGGATTTTCACGCCCGTTAGGTGGGCCACCGTGAGCTGTGCGTTCGCATATACAGACCGTCTCGGTGGCGCCTCCTGTGGTGTTTTGATCGAAACGTGTACCTATCCCCCTCTCCTTTGAAGAGGTACGGCAGCGTTGAAGGACACAGGACTCATCCTGGTCATGCCGGACCGGATCAGTTCAACCCGGTGTCCACCGGGTCACAGGCGAGCATTGCTTGTACGATATATTCTGTTAACCCAAAGGGCCCTGTGCTTTTCCGGGGGGAAAATGCCAGAGCAGACCAGACGCCACAGGGGCTCCTCCCCTCCCTCCCCGGGGGGGGGGGGCATCGGGGTGCTGTTTGTTAGCAGTCAGCCCCTCTAAGCGTTCCTGTGTAGTTCCCGGTCCTCCAGGCGCAGGCGAGCCTTGCTCTTGTTACCTGTCGGCCTGGGTTAACCCATTTTAGACCTGAAACACCTTAATGCGTTATACAGCCTGTATACATGCAGATGTGTTTCCCAGATTCAATGAGTTAAGGGAGCAACCTTTCTGTTTTTGGGGTGGTTTTCTCCCCGGTATGCCGGTAGCGGAGTCAACTCTCTGGCAGAGTCCGGGTTTGGCCCGACCCCACGAGAGTATGCCCCCGCATGTTTTATGACGTCTGCCAATTGTGTCAAACTCTTTCTCTGAACCCCGACCCCGCAGGATTAATGGACTGGCGGGGTCAGGGTTCGTGGCAGGGTCGGGACCCCGACCCCGCGAGATTATGACCCTGCGAGATTGTGACATTGTGCACAGCATGCCGAACACCCTCCCCTTCCCCCCCGCTCGGCGGGTGGGCCGTCAGGGTACTGTTTTTACAGTCAGCCCCTCTAGGCGCTCCTGTGTAGTTTTGCTCTAGTTACCTGTCGGCCTGGGTTAAGGGATCAACCTCTTCTTTTGGAGTGGTTGTCTCCCCGGTATGCCAGCTGACCCCACGGGATTATGGGGGAGAGCCTCCTCGGAGAGCTTCGGAGCCTCTTCCTCAGGGAGTTTCAGAGCCTCCTCAGGGAGTTTTTGGAGCCTCCCCCTCGGGGAGAGAGCCTCCTCGGGGAGATTTTCAGAGCCTCCTCCTCAGAGAGTTTTCAGAGCCTCCTCCCCGGAGAGAGAGCCTCCTTACAGAGCCTCCTCCTCCAGGGGTTTTCGGAGCCTCTTCCTCAGGGGCTCCTCGCAGCGTGCCAGGCGGAGAAGGGCCTTCACCTGTTGTGTCCTGTCTGATGTGCTGGCGGTGAAAAGGGTGGTGTCACGAGTAAACACCTGGGCCCTCATTTATCAATGTGGCGTACGCACAGATATGTGCGTAACCCGTGCGTACGATCATTTCTAAGCAAAGTGTGGGATTTATCAATTTGAACTTGTGCTTGACTTTGTGCGTATATTTAAGCACAGGTCGGACCATGCGTAGCTGACGCCCTGTGGTAGAATATGGGGACTGCAGACGAACGGCATAGCTCTCATCAGTTGCATGCATTAGTTTCAACGCGGAAATAAGCTTGACTGACGTGTTCTGTATGACCCCCGTAATTCATTATAGTTCATTGTGAAATAGCGATAGTAGTGTAATTATTGTCAAACCCTAAATAGCATGTGGAATAGGTCTTTCTCTCCGAATGAATGCAGCATATGGTTTATATATAGTGTTATCGGGTGCACTGACTGCGTTCACAGGAACTGTTTTCAGAGATAGCATCAGATGGGGATGAATAAATGAATGAGGGGCAGTCTAATTGCAGAGAGAACATAATATTAACTAGAGTCCACTACCCGAGACACCTCCTTCATTTGTACCGCAATTTGGGACCCAAATTGGAGCTATAAGCTTTAAAAAAAGCTTTTCCGTGCTTATTTGAGAAGGGTCCAGCTGCAGAGCCGGAGAGACAGACAGCAGAGAGACAGACAGACAGACAGATAGACACTGTTCCACTGTGTGTGTGTGTGTGTGTGACTACTAGTCTCCTAGTAGAGACTCCCCTCCCCCCCCCCCCCTCTGGACCACCTCCTAGTAGAGACTCACCCCCCCCCTCTGGACCACCTCCTAGTAGAGACCCCCCCCCCTCTGGACCACCTCCTAGTAGAGACTCCCTTCCCCCCCCCCCCCCCCCCCCTCTGGACCACCTCCTAGTAGAGACTGTACGACCGGCTGCGATGAGGAGGGGGAATTGCAACCACCGCAAGCAAAACTTAACCCTTTCACTGCAGTACACGGCTGTAACCAGAAAAGTCAAGTCATTAATCCTCATCTTCGTCTTCTTCCTAGAGAAGTCTCTACTAGGAGGTGGTCCAGGGGGGGGGTCTCTACTAGGAGGTGGTCCAGAGGGGGGGGGGGGGTCTCTACTAGGAGACTAGTAGTCACACACACACACACACTGTGGAACAGTGTCTGTCTGTCTGTCTGTCTGTCTGTCTCTCTGCTGTCTCTCTCAAAATAGTATAAGTGCTATCTTGGCCCTGAGAGCTCTCCGGCTCTGCAGCTGGACCCTTCTCAAATCAGCACGAAAAAAGCTATAAGCTTATAAAACGATTTAATATACTAAACTTTGTTTTAAATTCTTTAATTCACATTTGTTTATTTCATAAAGATTTTCCCGACATAATGCTACCTGCCCCGACCAGATCCGTGACTCTGTTGCGATACAGATGAATTATCTACTCAGAAAGCTTATAAAACGATTTAATATGCTAAACTTCGTTTTAAATTCTTTAATTCACATTTGTTTATTTCATAAAGATTTTCCCGACATAATGCTACCTGCCCCGACCAGATCCGTGACTCTGTTGCGATACAGATGAATTATCTACTCAGAATAGTATTATAAAGTGGCTATCTTTTATGCTGTAGATCACTGCTGGTATGTGCGTGCAGAACCTTTATTTCAGCGGGGACTGTACGTATTTATTTGACGTTACTGTACAATATATGTGTGTATTAAAAGACGGAGCTGTCTTTTATTGTAATATAATAATTATTAATATTAAAAATAAATGAAGAAAGGCATTCTTATTCCAGCATGCATTAATGACACCAACGGGCAAAACAGTGGTTAATGGTCTTTATTAGTGTTTGCGGTGTCCAGGCAGCAATGGTCTTTTAGGAAGTTAATAGATATAATATCCGACATCACCGTGTACAACACGCTTCCCTCGGCTTAGTCCACTTTTCCACATTTCATGGGGGTGGTCCATTACCGTATATGGTTAATTAAGGGCGGTGCTATATGCAAGTACTTAAAACCATGCACGAGCTCAACCGTAGGATCAAAGTGATATTTATCAAGACAGGTGTGCCGTGCGTAGGACCTGTGTACGCACGTGTGATAAATCCCGTTTTTTTTGTGCGTGCACACATTCTAAATTATGTGCTTACGAATGGAAGTAGAATACTTTCTAAGAAAAATTGATACGTGAGGGCCCTGGAGAGGTCTCGATGCCATGGCCTTGTTGACCTCACCAGGTCCCTTCTGTCAGGTCCTGGCTCCTGGGCCCTCATTTATCAACAATTCTTAGAAAGTGTTCTATTTTCGTTCTTAAGCACAGAATTTAGAATGTGTGTACGTACAGAAAAATCTGGATTTATCACACATGCGTACACAGGTTCTATGCCACTTGTCCTATGCTCCGCGCTCGTGCACGGTTTTACGTATTTGCATATAGCACCGCCTGTAATTAACCATAATGAACACCCCCATGAAATGTGGAAAAGTGGACTAAGCCGACCGAACGCCTCGGAGAAATACGCGACAGGCATCTATTAACTTCCTAAAGACCATTGCTGCCTCAGGGCAGCGCAAACACTAATAAAGACAGTTAACCACTGTTTGCCATTGGTGTCATTAATAACCATGCTGGAATATGACTGCTTTTTCTTCGTTTCGTTCGATTAATACCCAGGGATTAAAGTTCTCCGTCAATTTCATTCCAAATTGCGATGGATTTTCCGTCAATTTTCTACCTGCATATGATTTGTAGAGGCATACAATCTATTTTGATGTCGGCATTGGGTAGCCTATATGTGACCCAGTCTGGTGATGTAGCCTACAAGTCGCCAGGGTGAAATGACAGATAGACACAATAAAAAAAGATATTTTTTTTTTATATATAACTACAGTTCGAGAGTTGAAGAACATATTTAGTACAACAGCGAACAGATATAATAACTCTAATTGTAAGAATTCTGTGTTTAAAAAAGGCCATTTTGAAACACAGTTTGTGCTCTCCACAGAGGAGAGGTGGGGGCTGGGTTTATTTTTGCATCTGAATAGAGCTGCGTGTTGGGATTCAGATTCACTGAGCCAGGTAAAGGCATTCACACAGAGAGAGTCATTAACGTTAACGATGGACGCATTCAGGTGAGGGTAGTTGTCCACGCCCCCCCCCCCCCCCCCCAAACTAGCTGAAGTGTGAACATCTTTGACAGGCGTTTTCTCCCCTTGAGTGTTTTAGACAACAGACTGAGTTACAAGATTTAAATGAATATATGATATTCAAAACATTCTCATATTTCAAAGTATGACACATCATTTGAAAGCTTACATTCTGTACTTTCACAATCTGGAAAAATCTGGAAAATGAAAATGGAGACATGTGGGCTAAAGCACTGGTCGCGGTCACATATAAACAATAATACGAGAGCATATACAAGAACCTTTCTATTCACATAACTGCATTTTTGATGGAGCTTTGACAGCTACATGGGTAACAGTCTATTGCTTGATCCATCTCCAATATCACGATGGACCGTGCCATGTAGCCTATGTATAGCCTGCCTATGTGATCAATAAAAACGCGAACTTGAATCCCATCATCATATTTATATGTTATGTCTGTCCACTATGTTTGTTACTTTGTTATTTCTCTATCTATGTAAAGCGACCTTGGGTCTCTTGAAAGGCGCTATATAAAATGAAGCTATTATTATTATTATCACGTCTGTGCAGGAGCTAGCTGTTAGTCTCAGTGAAGTTTCAACGGAGGTCATCTAACCAACAAATTGAAGTAGAAAGCATTTCGTTGTGACCAATTTTATTTGGAAACATGACACACAAAATAATAGTATTTCGCTTTTTATTTGAAACAATATTTAATCGCGTTTGGAGGTGGGTGTTCTGCGTCTGCCCCCCCCCCCGTGCCAAACAAGCAGGCCAACCTCTTGTTCGCGCGTGAGCCCGTTATAATTACACTACTGTCGCTATTTTATAATAAACTATAATGAATTACGGTTCATACAGAACACGCGCCAGTGTTGGAACTAATGCACGGAAGCTTATTTCCGCGTTGTAATAATAATATTCTACCACACACGCATGGTCAGAGCTGTGCGTATATATACGCACAAAGTCAAGCACACGTTCAAATTGATAAGTCACACACTTTGCTTCAAAATTATCGTACGCACGGGTTATGCACATATCTGTGCGTACGCACCATTGATAAATGAGGGCCCTGGGATTCGGCGGCGGGCCTGCCTTTGAGTGGTCCATGGGGCTGGGACCTCCTCCGCGCCCCGCTGCTAACGACGCAAACAGACCAGTTGCGCACTCAGGCACTCGCAGGTTCCGTGCAATATCGCGCGCGTGGCCTGGCACACCGAGTCCGACTTCAGAGCGGGCGAAAGTGCACAGAGGAAGGCACATTTACATTGGAACAGCTGTAAATGCCTAGTCTATATGCGAAGTCAGTCCCCGTTTGAAGATTTCTTAAAGATTTCCTGTTCCAGTGGTCTATTGTCCATTTTGCATGTATAACCAGTTATTATATAATTTATTAGAATGTTAGAATCAGGGTACAAAATAGTTACACGCCCAGCGCCATTGGCTTGTAGATTTATTCTTTGGCGATTAGAATTTAAGGTCTGCCCGCCACCTGGCGGCTAACAAAATACACTGCATCTACCGCGGCCGGCAGGTAATGGGTCGTCTGTGCTCTGTGTCAATATGATGCGGCGCTGGTGAGTTGAAACTGTGTGTGTGTGTGTGTCTTTAAATGTAAATGAGATGCGCTCTGCTCACGAGGTCAAGGTGAGTTGAAACTGCGTGTGTGTGTGTGTGTGCCTTTAAATGTAAATGAGATGCGCTCTGCTCACGAGCTCAAGTTTGTAACATGAGACGCACATGAGGTCTTATATCACCCATTCTTTAGCCTACAAGAAAACTCTGCAATGGCGTTTTTGATTGTGCTCTGATATTTTACTATTTCGCATTTGATAATATGTGGAGGCATATTCCCTGCAACAGGTTCAAAGATAACTTCACATTTATTGGCAATTCGTTTCCTTATATTGCTTCCTCCAGGGTTCCAACTTGTGTTGACAAAATGCAACCCTGCTCGCTGGGGAATCAGCGCTCTCTCTCTAGACTAGAAAGGTGCACTCAGTAGAGCACAGATGTCCGCCAGGGCGGCAGCCACACATAATAATAATAATAATAATAATAATAATAATAATAATAATAATAATAATAATAATAATAATAATAATAATAATAATAATATATTGGATTTGTAATGCACTTTTTGTTCACTGGGATCCCAAAGTGCTACACTACATGGTTAAAACAGTTAAAAAAATTGAAATAAAATAGTTATTAGTAAAACAAATAAAATAAAATACAGAATAAAAATAAGATAAAAATAGAACATAGTTAATTAAAAACAGTATAAACAGACAATTTAAAAACAAAAGCGCAATAAAATTAAAATAAAAAGCTAACAATCAAAGGCCTTTTTGAACAGGTAGGTTTTCAGGCCTGCCTTCTATTTTTTTAATTTAAAGTGGCCAAACGTTACAATATAAATACTAATTGGATTTTTGGCTGGTAAAAAATCTGCCCGGCTGGTAGTTTTTAAAATCTACCAGCCAAATGGCTGGTAAGTCAAAAAGTTATGTTTGTTCCCTGGTTAGAATTCATTTTAGAATGATGATCAGTGTGACTGTACTCCTGAAAAAGTATAGTAATATGGTTTGTAATATGGTTTATTTGTATTGGGAAAGATACAGACACATTAGCTGGTTGAACAACATCTATATGTGTGGTAATAATGCAGATATTGAGTGTATTTCTGTGAAAATGCACTTGGCGCACGCCTCTGAATCCAACCAAAGCGAAACCGATCGCTTCCACCCCGCGAGTCGCTCGCCCGCTTGCGGCCAGTGGGCACAGCTACGTCCATTAACATGGGAGCGAAAGTGAAGCGCTGGTCGCCCGCCTGCCTTCGCGCGCGACTGGTGTGTCTCAGGGCTGTATTGGCTTCGCCTGCGGTAACACAAGCTTATGCTTCGCGTACGTTTTCCCTGGTAGCGAGCGGGGCACGCAGTGGGGTGGTCGCAGGTCCTTCTGCCCCGCGGTCTACTCGCCTTATGCTTTTTTGGGGTGCTGTCCCCTTTTTCGCACGTCGGTGTCCTGCCCCCCCCCCACCTCTCACTAGGAAGGACCCTCCCCAGTGTTATGATGGTTGTAGGGGACCTCAGCGGTTGCATTTGTCAGGCTCTCCGCGTCCTGCCCCGTTCCTATTTCCCATAGAGCAGAACGGGAGCAAGAACGAAATGTAACAAAGGTTATCCTATAACCCTAGTTACATGAGTTCTTGTGAGCGTTCTGCTCTCACTCACTGAGGACCCCTGACTGTCTTCCGAATGAAGGTCAAGACTTGGGAAGGACAAGGCACGGTCACGCCCCTCGCTTATATCCATAAGCGGAAATGGGCGTGGCCGGGCAAATGATGGATGCATGTAGCGAAAGTTTTCAGTGATAAATAGGTCATGAGGTTAATTCCCATGTCCCATAGAGCAGAATGCTTACAAGAACTCATGTAACTAGGGTTATAGGATAACCTTCGATATAGATCACTGATTCTTGAGTCGGGACAAAACATGGACTAAGGAAAAACTACATGGCTGCAGTGTACAATACACATTTGACATGAAAAGAAAGCCCTTTTGTCAACTCCGTCAAGTTTTTATCTGACAGTGTTGACATGTATGCTGACTGAGTTGACAAATCCTCCCATCACCTCTTAATGTGGTAATATAATATTACTTATGAACATGGTAAAATATTCCAATGTTAGTTTATGGTTCTATTTACACATGCATGTACATATAGCCTGATTTACATGATTTAAGCTTGTATACCCTAAACTTTTGACATAGGGTATACACTTGTTGTTAAGGAATGGCATATGAATGTTTAAATGAGAATTTGATTATGTTCAATATAATTTTTACCATAAAGAAGACATGTTTTCTTATCAGTTTGTCAGTATTTTTATTTAGTTTCCTGTTCCCTTGTTTATTTGTTAGTATACTTAAACTGATGGTGTTTATTACTAATGTTGTCAACACAGTCAGTGATTGTCAACACTGAAGGCCTCTACATTTCCAGGAGGCTCTGGGTGAGAGGGCTTGTCTAGTCAGACAGAGACTCCAACGAGGAAATAACGGGGCAGACCTGTCATCACAGGGGGGTTTCCCCACCCAGCGGGTGGGCCACTGCGGAGCTGCAGTGGGCAGTTAGTCCCTCTAGCGCCCCCTGTGATTTGCGGTCAAACGTGTACCCCCCCGTCTGGTAGACCAGTTTAACAGCATTGCGGCTACGTTGGGGACACAGGACTCATCCTGGCCACGCCGGACCGGATCAGTTTAGCCTAGTGTCCACCAGGCGACAGTCGTGCTCGGCTCTTGCTAAGAAACCTGTCAGCCTGAAGGCCCTCTGCATTTCCGGGAAACTCTATATGTGGCTGTCTCGTCAGACGTAGCCCAGAGAATGCAACGAGGAAATAAGGGGGGGGACCTGTCCCAACCCAACCCCCTCCAATGTACAGTAAATGTCCTAATCCAACCCCCTCCAATGTACAGTTACCCCCCCCCCCCCAACCACCTCCAATGTACAGTTTCCCCCCCACCCCACCTACCCAACTTCGTCAAATGTATATACTCTCTCTTTTAGACACTCTTTGTATCACAAACAGTACTTTATTTGTAAATCTGGTATGTCATAAACGTATAGATGTAGCAGTACTGTCTATCTGTATGTCATGTATGTCATATGTTATGATGAATTGAAAATGGGGGACCCTGATGTAAACAAGACGAAAGTCTTTCTCTGGTCTGCATCCCCTTAACAATTGTGTGTATTGAGCTGTACTGTATTGTACCCATTCTGCAATCTGTTAATACAATTTTCAATCAATCAATCAAACCTGTCGTCACAGGGGGGTTTCCCCACCCAGTGGGTGGGCCAACGCGGAGCTGCTTTCGGGCAGTTAGTCCCTCTAGTGCCCCCTGTGATTTACGGTAAAACGTGCACCCCCCGTCTGGTACACCAGTTTTACAGCGGGCGGCTACGTTGGGGATACAGGATTTATCCTGGTGGTGCCGGACCGGAAAGAGGTTCGGCCCATTGGTCCCCGTTCCAATCCAACGCCAATTCAGCGGGTCTATGCCCATGGTCTCGGGAGCCCTCTCTCGGCGCACGGCTTTGGTAAGTGGCCTAGTCGCCGAGAGGTTGAATATGGAACAAATTAGGTATTGATACGGATACCGTTAGCAGAGTGCGCGCGCTCCCCCCATGGCCGCGGTTCAAGCAGGCTGTGATGTATATTGTATATGTATAGTGGTGACGGGTTGAGGATTTGGACCTGAGGTCATATCCTGTAGACTCGGTTTTTTCCCTCTGTAAAGAAACAGTCTATCTTGGTTAGGCCCTCGGCTTGATAGTGGGGCATATGCTGCGGCTATGTCCCCATATCATAAGCTTCGAGAGCACAACCTCTATTCCATCGCCCTCTGGGAAAACGTGTTTTGCTGTGAGCACAAAAGAGAGCGTCTCAAGCCTGTGAAAACGTGATTTGTCCCCTAAAAACGGGGGCCTCTGGGTAGGCTATTAGGTCTTATTATTATTTAATTTTTTTACCTCTCAGGCGTAAGCTACTGGAACAGCTGTCTGTCAAAGACTGCATGTCTCCTGGCCATTACCTCCGTAGACGAGCGTGTGGGTTTTACGCTTGTTCAGGGTCGACCAGAGTTCCTGTTATATACAAGGGATATTACTCTGGTTAACCTTTAGCCCTCGTTAGGTTATTCGGGTGTTTTAAACCTCTCGAGCGTAAGCTATTGGAGCAGCTGTCTTTCAAAGACTGCATGTCTCCTGGTGGTTACCTCCATTAGACGCGCAGGTGGGTACACGCTCGTCCAGGTCGACCAGAGTATACCTGCTTATACAGCGGATATTACTCTGTAGACCTGACTTGGTGCCAAAAATTGCCCGGAGCTCTTATAAACGAGGCTCTGGGGCTGTGGTGCTAGGGCCGTTCCATCTTCCCCCTCATGCAAGTGGGGTGGAAGACAGTCTCCACCTATTTTTCCCTATTCCGTGCGCTGGCGATATATCTTACAGACGCACGTGGGACCTTGGGGCTTCCAGTCAACTGTTCATTAGAATGTCGCAGCGGCCCTGATGGAGGTAGGGCGCTGTCAAAAACCTGCGAGAGGACACGTATGCTGCAGCTTCATGGTCCTCATCAGGACCTTTGGTGGGGTTCTATCTCGGGGACCTGGCTGATGGCCCTGTCTCTTGTGCGGTCCTTAGAGCTGGAACCTCTTCTGCATTCCGTTGCTAGGCAACCGGCGGGATGCATGGTGAGGTAGATGGCGGGTTTTCGCATGATCTACTCACTCTGTGTGTTTTGGGTAACTGTGCCCTATTACGCACAGTCGAAGTTTTACCCTCCGCTCCTCGTTAGGACGAGTCCTACCCCCCCCCCCCCCCCCCCCGTTTCTTTGATGGTCGTAATGGGGACCTCAGGGGGTACATTTATCAGGGCTACGCGCCTTGTTCCGCCATTAGTCCAGTAGGCGAAGCAAGACACGGAGCCAGTATGAAATATAACTGTGGTTATCCTATAAGGCTATAACCCTAGTTATATGATTACTGGCAAAGCGTCTTGCTTTTCGAAGCCCTGAGGACCCCTGACTGCTTTTCGTATGAAATTCAGACTCGGAAGGGCGAGCATGGCCACGCCACCTGGGCTATATACTGGCCGGAAGTGGCCGTGGTTAGATAGGTGTAAAGGTGCATGAGAACATCTTTCAGTAGGCCCAGTAGGCGCGAGGTGAAGTCCAGTAGGCTAAGCAAGACGCTTTGCCAGTAATCATATAACTAGGGTTATAGGATAACCACCATTCACGCACTACACATTGACGTGATGACCCTTCCTCCTTTTATAGTTTCCTTGGCTTGTACTTCCTGTTCAGCGATTTTGCCTTCAAAATAAAAGCGCTGAAATTAACACATTTTGATGAACCCTTTCAGGTATACAATCTGAATGTCAGGTGTGAGATTTAAAAAATATATAACATGATTGATTGATTGAAAGCTTTATTAACAGATTGCAGAATGGGTACAATACAGTACGGCTCAATACACACAATTGTTAAGGGGATGCAGACCAGAGAAAGACTTTCGTCTTGTTTACATCAGGGTCCCCCATTTTCAATTCATAATGACATTTATGACATACACAACATACAGATATACAGATATATATCATGACATTTATGACATACATGACATACAGGTATACAGTACTGTTACATTTGTGACATACAAGATATGCAAATATACAGTACTGTTAAACAGAGATCCTGTCATGTACAAAGGTCTAAGGACCACACAGAATAATAACTGGAGCCGGCTGCACATGAACAAAAAACAGCCTCTCTCAGTAAATGCGTTTAAAGCAATGTCCCAGGTAGGTAAGAAAGCCACAACACAAGATGTTTTCCAAATAGTAAATTATATATTTATGGTGATAGGGATTGAAACCTCCACCATAATGCACAAGGGGAAAAAGTAGGGGAGGACAAACAAGACATACATATATACAAACAAACACTTAGTAAATAATATAAATACAATTGTGCCCGTCATGGGACACAAAGAGAAACCACAAGATATCACTTCCAGACAGCTAGACGAGAGGGCAACCTCCTCACTCCATTCTGGAACATATACATATACTAACCTGATGTTCAGATGGTGTCATAAATACAGTAATAATGGTAATGACCAACCCACGTACCCATGTACGTCACAGATCCTAACAGAAAATATATACATACTAGGGGGAGGGAACTGTACATTAGGAGGGGGTGGGTGGGAGGGGGGATTTGGACATTTACGGGGGCCAGTTTCGAATTGCAGCCTCCCGTAGGTGCTCTTTGAGAGCGGTTTTGAAGGTGGGTAGCGATTCAAAAAAAAAAATTACGCATAATTGCGAAACGTGTTTAGTCCTTTGTTTGTGCCAAATCTGGGTTGAACATGATTTGTGGAACTCCCTCTGGTGTTGTGGTATTCACTGACCTTTGGGAAGTATTTCGACATGTGTATCTTGTAGACCAGGCCCATTGCAAGTTGCTGTACTCTGTTTTCTACTCTAAGCCATAATAGGTTGTCAAAATGGGCAGGGGTAAGGTGGGTTTTAGGAGTAAGGTCAAGCAGTAGTCTGACCAGTTTGTTTTGTGATGTTTGTAGTCTTGTTTTTAGGGCCTTTGAGGTGCTTTGGTACCATGAGGTGCATGCATAGTCATAGTACCCTTGAATGCGTGCTCCAGTCTTCAAGGTATTACTGTTTACCAGAGAGAAGATCCGGTACAAGAATCTTTTTCGTTGGTTGACTTTTTTTTATTACATTGGTTACCATTTTGTCACAGGAAAGATTTGCCTCTAGTATGGAACCCAGGTAGGTAATTTCATCTTTCCTTGTGACAATATTGTCACCCACTGTAACAGAGAAGCCGTTGGCCTTGCTGAGTTTGTTATTTGATCCAAAGAGAATGGACTCTGTTTTACCCAGGTGTAATGATAGTTTGTTATCAGCGAGCCAGGTGCAGATTCTGCCGAGTTCGGAGCTGAGGCCCTTTTCAACCTGCAACTTGTCCCTGTCAGAGACCAGCAGGGCTGAGTCGTCCACGAACAGGAACAATTTGCAGTCACAAGCTGATGACATGTCATTTGCATAAATTAGGAACAGTAACTGTCCTAGTATGCTTCCTTGTGGAACACCACAGCTCATTGGGAGGGGGGGGGGAGGGGGGGCAGTGTACCGTTCACCTCCACCATCTGTTCTCTCCCCTCCGCGTCTATTCGAAGCCCAAACAACTCGTATTTCCACGTTCGAATAGACGCCTCCCCTCCAGGTAGGATTGCATCCAGCTCACTGATGAACTATCAAAACCAATTGCTTTTAGCTTGTCAATCAGAATGGAGTGATTGAGTGTCGAAAGCCTTTTGGAGGTCCAGCATGACCATGCAGCAGTATTTGCCCACGTCCACCTCTTGTTTGATGTCGTCGTTCAAATAGAGAAGGCATGTGTCAGTGGAATGGGATGTTCTGAAGCCAGATTGGAATTCGTAGATTCGCTTTTTTTCCGCAAGGTAGTTTTCGACCTGTTCGTAGATTTTTTTCCCCATAACTTTCGAGATGGAGGTAAGTTTAGTTTAGTTTAGTTTATTCGGATCCCTATTAGCCATTGCCACAGGCATAGGCTACTATTACTGGGGTCCACACAAATCAATACAATACAATAAAACAATACAATACACCTCAATAACACATACAAATATTATATAATAAAATATATAAGTTCACCAATCACACATACCCATCTACTCAATCATGTTTCAAGGCATATATGTTCACTTAAAGCACAACAATACATCTCAATACAACATACAAATATATTAAAAATCTAAGTTCACCAATCACCCATCTTCTCAATCACCCACTATGTTTACTTAACTGACAGTACCACTCTTTCTTATATGATTTTTAAGGTGTTTTTTAAATGTCTGTTTGTCTTCAACCCTTTATAATAATAATAATAAGGTGGTAAGGAATTCCATGCAGTCATGGCTCTATACATCACAGTTCTTTTCATTGCATTTGTTCTTGGCATCTTTACAGTACATATTTCCATTGACACATGCCTGGTGGAGTAACTGTGTCTGTTGATTGTGAATTGTATCTCGTCATATAGACAAGCAGGTTTTTTGTTCTTATATATATTTCTAAAAAACATTCTGATATTTACTTTTAGTCTTTGTTCTACCATTAACCATGACAGTTTTTCATGCATACTTACTATGTTTGACCTTTTCCTACAATTCAGAGCAAGGCGCGCTGCTTTGTTCTGTCATTTGTAGTTTTCCCAGTTTTTCTCTTCCAGCACTTCCCCAGATCCCCGGACAGTAATCCAGATGTGAAAGGATCAGAGCCTGGATAACATGGATCACTGACTCTGGAGTTAGGAATTCTGCACATCTTCTAATTAAAGCCAGCCCTCTCCCCATCTTTTTTGTTATGTTATTTATATGCGTTGACCAGTTCAGATGACTGTCCAATGTTATACCTAGTAGCTTTGCTTCTTCTACCTGTTCAATTTCAGTTCCCCCCATCATTATTTTTGGATTAGCAATTAGCATATGGTGAGCATATGGTGTTTTTGCTATGTTTAAAACCATTCTATTTGCTCTAATCCACTCTTCTACTTTTTGTAGCTCTTTATTTAGTGCCACACCCAGATCTTCCACAGAGGAGGATGCCATGTACAGGGTTGTATCATCCGCATATATAGCCACCTTCGCTTGCTCTAAAATTAACGGCAAATCATTTGTATAAATGGTGAATAACAGAGGTCCAAGGCAGCTTCCCTGCGGAATTCCATACTTCACTTTTTTCGCTTCAGATAGGCTACCGTTAAAAAATACTCTCTGGTTTCTACTGTATAAGTAGCTAGTTATCCATGAAACTGACGATGAAGCAAAGCCCGTCTTTAAGTTTCTCCAGTAGTATTTCATGATCCATCAAATGCTGCACTGAAGTCTAACATCACTGATCCTGCTAATTTCTTTCTATCAATATCCATTAGACAATCATCTACTAGCTGTGTCAACGCTGTCGCTGTTGAGTAACCATCCCTATAGCCATGCTGAAAATCAGTATTCAATTCATTGTCATTGAAGTAACTCTGAATTTGTGTAAACACTATTTTCTCCATTATCTTCGCTAACACTGGCAAAATGCTCACAGGGCGACTGTTTGCACCTGACATAAATAAATATATAAATGCCCCATCAACCTCAATAAAGCTAGGTACATTGTTATTCCCCCTTCCTAGTACAGGTAAGAATAGATACAGGGCGGTAGTTGCCTGGGTCTAATTTGCTACCTTTTTTGTGCAGGCGGGTCACTCTCGCAATTTTGAAGTCTTTGGGGACGTATCCGTTTTATGGATAGGTTTATTATGTGGGTGATGACTGGGGTGATGGTGGCTGCTGAGTCTCTGAGGAATTTAGAGGGGATATTGTCATGGCCAGTGGCCTTGTTAGGTTGGAGGGCGCTCAGTTTTTTGAGCACCTCATCTGTTATTACCATTTTGAGTTTGAAGTCGTCTTTGCGGACCCCTAGGTTTTTGTAGAAGGCTAGGGTGTGTTCTACCCCAAAGTTCCCAGAGTGGGAAGTAATTTAAGTAATTGGCCACATCCAGCTTGTCTGTGATGAGTGTTTGATGTGTTTATGCGGGGCGACTGTGGGTCAGGAGGTAGAGCAGTCGTCTGGCAATCCGGAGGTTCCCGGTTCGATTCCCGCTCCTTCCGGGCAGCTTGTCGATGTGTCCTTGAGCAAGACACTTAACCCCTAATTGCTCCTGATGAGCAGGTTGCACCTTGCATGGTTGCCTCCGCCGTCGGTGTGAGTGAATGTGTGAATGAATGGGTACAAATGTGAGTAACAAATTGTAAAGCGCTTTGGATAAAAGCGCTATATAAAAAAGCAGCCATTTATGTTGACGTTTGTAAATCTGGATTTTAGTTTTTTACTGCAGCCTAGTTGATTCTTGAGTAATTTCCAAAGTTCACAGGGTTTGTTTTTGTTTTCCTCAGCTTTATCATTGATGAAATTCTTTTTTGCAGATTTGATCATAGTTTCTTAGCCTGTTTTTTTGTTGTTCGAGTTTAGCCACGTGGGCTTGGAGATCACTGTTGAAGCTTTTAGCAAGCTTTGACTGACTTTTATGAAGTTCAGAGCATTTTTTGTCTCTGGTTTTCATAGCGGTGCATTCATGGCTTATACCAGTATCTTGGTATAAGGTCAGCAGAACTAACATAAATAAATAAACTATACAGCAACACTCAGGGAACCTCTGCATTGAACTCATAGCACAATAGACCTGTTGGCATAGTTTAAAGGGGACATCTTTTAGACCTTTTCAACAAGTTAATATAGGTATTTCTTGAGTCTCCTAAACTAGTTATTTGCTAAATCAGCATTCTAGCAGCCTCTATACCACTGTTTCAGTCCTGTTCTCAACAAGCTGTTTCTGTGCAGTGGTGCACGAGCCTGTAACAACGAAATTCAGATCCAACTTTCAGACTAGATGTTGCAGATCAAATGTGATCTCTGATCAGAATACAATATGCATCGCCTTTAACTCATTCAGCGCCAGTCGCGATGATAGTCGGGTTAACTCACCATCGCTTGAGCGCCAGACCCGAGTATAGTCGAGTTTTAATCGTTATTTATTTTATTAGCGATATCCATTCATTTTCATCCATCCAGCCTGATGTTATCATTGGGAATGGGTTTGAGCTTGCAAAAGGGCAAATACCGCCGCCTACGCCTTCCAGTTGGTATTGCACCCCATTGGGAATGGTCTAGTTTCTTTTCCGGGACAATCCAAGCCGTGCAGGCGTGGTTTAAATACTCAGGCGAGGTAGGCAGATACACCGATGCATCGGCGAGGCCCCCCCCCCCCCATCAATATGCAATGCTGTTGAACGTGGCACGGACCTCCACGCCCAGTACTTCAAATGGCGATGAGATAATTGGATTATTTATTTTGCATTACATCAGATACAAGGTAAGAACACTATATATAAATTTGATCGTTGATCCGATATGTCTTTCTACCGCGATCGCGGCTGTGTGTGTGTGGCTGTGTGCAGTTGAGTTTGAGGAGGCTGCGGCAGAGCCCCACGGTCCAATGCTCTTTTCATGTATGCACGAGGAAGGATAATAATCAATACTCCAGTTGAGGGGGGATGAGATCCCCCCTGAAATAAAAACAGTCAATATCATCCCCGTTCTAAAACGGTCATCCCCCCTTCCCATCCCTTATGTCATTGTATCAATGAACATGGTATTACTGCTATTTCCACATTCAGGGCAGAATCCACAAAGAATGGATTGTGCGGTGCTAATTGTACCTTTAACTGCATGAGTTTAGTGCACGGTATCTGCTCCGTCTTTGCGAGCTATCCACAAAGGACATTGCGCGGATGAGATACTAGCGCAGACACGCCCTAATGAGTGCAGTTTGCTCCTGATCTGCTCCAGCGCAGTTGGCTCGCGGAGCAGTCTGCACCTGACAGCACTGTTGGCAGATATCAGGAAGGGGAAAAATAAACCCGAAATGAGGCATAGACATAACAGTATTTTTCACCATTAGTATTCCGTTCATTTTGTATTCTATTTTGTTTACTTCGTAATGTATAGAGCTTGCTTAGTTTGTATATTCATGACACATCGGAATACGGGCGAGTGTGTGGGAGTTTGCGCAAAATCACCCATATTTTTCCACTGCCACGTTTGGATATCCCAACTGCACTCAGACTGGGATATGACATGCCAAATGTGTTTATTTAGTTTATTCCGTATTGTATTTAGTTTATTTCATCATTGCATTTGTTTGTCATCCACAAATACATTATTTTGAGCAGACCTGTCCATAGTGCTGAATCTTTATACCGAAGGAAAGATTGAGGACAAAAAGCATGATTATGGAAATCTTTGGAAACTTCTATGAGATGGGGGAGAGTGGGGTAGGCAGCCATTGACAAGATTGGTTCTATTTTGTATTTTCTTTATACTTTTGAATATATTTTGAATTTGTTTTTCTAAGCAATTTCAATTAGCATTTGATGCCCTGTTAAAAAACTAACTTTGGGAATGGTAAGATCAAATATTTGTATTTGAACTGCAATAAAATGATGATGGATCAATATTTTTCTCATTATTTTCCTCCTTTTTTCAGAAGGGGTTATTGTTTAATTTACATAATGATTTAATTAATCACAATTGGAAATCAACCCTTTAGATACCAGTAACTGCTTTATTAAATACACTATAATTCAATATTCTAGAAACACATTTGACTTTGTTGGATTGAACAAAATGGTAAATTGGGACTGTTAACCTACAAGACTTGAACGTGCTGTATCCAACCAACTTACTGCTCATCTCTTACAGAATGACCTCCTAGACCCTAATCAGTCTGGCTTCCGGACTGGCCACTCCACAGAAACGGCCCTCATTGCGGTCACAGAGGCACTTCACTTAGCAAAAGCGAAAGGTCTCTCCTCTGTCCTTATTCTCCTAAATCTATCTGCAGCCTTCGACACAGTCAACCATCAGATCCTCCTCGCGGCCCTCGCAGGAATGGGAGTGGCTGGCTCTGCGCTGACATGGCTGACATCATACCTCAATGACCGCTCCTACCAAATGTCATGGAGAGGGACCCTGTCGGCCACCCGCCCCCTGCGGACGGGTGTCCCCCAGGGCTCGGTCCTAGGACCCCTTCTCTTCTCCCTCTACACTAAATCACTGGGTAACATTATCAAGTCACATGGCTTCTCGTATCATTGTTATGCCGACGATACTCAACTCTTCCTCTCCTTCCCTCCCTCAGATATCCACGTCTCTGAGCGGATCTCGGCCTGTCTCTCTGACATCTCCGCCTGGATGACGACCAACCACCTCAAACTGAACCTAAGCAAAACAGAATTGCTCCACCTTCCGGCCAAATCCTCCCCCCTGACGACCTTTCCATCACAGTCGAGAATGCAGCTGTGACCGCGTCCCCGACCGCCAAGAACCTTGGTGTTGTCCTCGACGACCAGTGAACTTCTCTGCTCACATCGCAGCAACAACCAGAACCTGCAGATTCCTCCTGAGCAACGTGAGAAGGATCCGCCCCTTCCTGACAAAAGAAGCCACCCAACTCCTCGTCCAGTCATCTCCCGCCTCGACTACTGCAACGCACTGCTCGCTGGCCTCCCGGCCACTGCCACCAAGCCTCTTCAACTCATTCAGAACGCAGCGGCCCGCCTGATCTCAAACCTACCGAAGTCGGCCCATGTCACCCCACTTTTTAGGGACCTGCACTGGTTCCCCATTGCTGCACGAATCCGCTTCAAGGCCCTCGACCTAGCATACCGTGCGGCAAAGGGAACCGCTCCCGCCTACCTCCGGTCAATGGTCTCCAACTACACACCCTCAAGACCCCTACGCTCTGCATCTTCTGGCCGCCTCAGACCTACTCCTATCCGAGCTCCAGGAGGGTCATCAAAGAGAAGCCGCCTATTCTCAGTCCTTACCCACCCCAGTTAGAACAGCCGAAACCTGTCCAATCTTTCGCCGTCGACTAAAGACGCACTTCTTCAACCATTATCTGAAATAAAACTTTATTTTTTATTTTTATTAAAAGATATCTAACCCTAACTAACCTTACTGTCCTAACTTACTTGTCCTAATAAACTAACCTACACTGTAGCACCCAACACTTTGATGAACATTGTTACTCAGCTGATAGAGTTGTGCCCTTCCTGATGACTTGTCGTACAGAACTTGTAAGTCGCTTTGGATAAAAGCGTCAGCTAAATGACTAAATGTAAATGTAAGACCATAGCCTTCCATTACAACCACTTTTGACCCTAACTGTAAGAGCCATGGCAGCCCGGGCGGGCCGGGGACTGACTCCAATTCTGAGGTGCCAAACATCCATAATAACATCATGCATGTTGTTTTAGAAGTTTATTATCTTTGTGCTTACAATAATCAAAAGGTACGGTACTCAGTTGGTCTTACCCTCTGTGCCATTATCAGCACAAATTATGTCCCCATATGATAAAATCCACCATCCCATGGCTGCAGATCAATAATATGTGCTATCAAGAGTAGTGTATCTACTCCCGCTCTGTAATTCTAGTTTCAAAATACTCCTAAAAGCATCATTTGCGTATTAAAATCATACAACATTTCTATCAGGGGACGATGCCCCCGGACCCCCCTCTGCATCCCCCCCAAACTTGTCATGAGATCTGCAGCCCTGACCATCCCCCGTTTTTTTTTCTCACAACTCGAGTACTGATAATGATAATCTAGCGTTGATTTCAGGAAGATACGATAATCAGGTTTAAATTGTGTGTTTAGTGTATTCCACTAAAACGCTATTATCCGTCTTTCTCTGGAATTACTCAGAGGCACCCAAAGTTATACTCATATTCAAAAGGCTATAAAACGGAAATGTACCGATGAAAAAACAATCCATTTTGTACATGTTGACTGGGTGCAACTAACTGATAATCGACGGGTGTATGTATTAGATAATTAGACCCATAGCTATACTTTAAGATATATTTTAAGGACTTGCAAATCTTGCAGTCCCCCCATTGACTTAGAGCGGTGGCGCACTAGCGCCATCTCGTGGATTAAGCGGTGGCGCTGAATGAGTTAATAGGCATTTTGCAGAGGCTGGTCATTTATTTTTATAGGAATTATAATGGACCTGTTGGGCGGCTGGGTGGCGCAGCGGACATTGCGCTCGTCACCAACGCAAGAGACACCGGGTTCGACTCCGGCTGTCTGCGTTGCCTCCGGCTTGGGCCAGTCGTCAAACTCAATTGGCAGAGTTAGCGGGTGGAAGTCGATGGGTGGTAATCTGGACGTTGTGGACAGCGACTCCTAGTGGATAAAAAGAAAAAGGAATTATAATGGACCTTGTCCTGCTGATTCTGATTGTTTGTGCCCTGCGGGCCTCACTTCACATTTCTCCTTTCAGCCCTTCTCAGTTAAATGTCTTTGAAAATCCTGGAAACCCTTGTAAATAATCAACACGTTTTTTCTTTCAAACCAGTCAGTACTTAGTCCTCGTCAATCTGGTTTTAGAGCCATCACTTTGGTTATAGATTATATAATTTTGGCATTAGATACAAATAAATATAGTGCTGCTCTCTTTGTAGATTTGTCAAATACCTTTATACAGTCGATCACCACCTGCTTCTAAAATAATGTACCTAACATTGGCTTGGTTGGCAGTGCCTGTGACTGGTTTTGGGATTATATCTACTAGGCTTCAGTGTGTGAAGTCGGGTCAACCCCAATCAGAATATTTGTCTATAACTAAAGGTGTGCCACAAGGCTCAGTTCTGGGTCCTGTCCTTTTTACGATCTACATCAATGATATTTTCTTCTTTGTACGGTTGCCCATTTGTATGCTGATGATAAAATTGTGTACTGTGTGTATTGTTGATTTGGTACAGCTGGCCACTGAGAAGTTGCAGCTTTCTTTTGATGCTCTGCAGAAGGCCCTTGTTAACACTTTGGCTGCCATGGGTTAAATTCATGATATACCATAGATTGCCAGCTCTATTTGTCTATGGAGAAAGTCCCCTTCTTTGCAGGGCTATAACTTTTTAAATTCTATTGCTACATTGCCATTATTAGGGCCCATTCAAAGTCCTATATGTATTGTTCATTGTGTAGCAACGTTAAACTTTTTCATTCACATATTCATAGTAAAGTATGGTCTAATGTATAAGTATGTTTTCATCTCTTTCTGCAGCTTTCTCCAGAACGTGATATATAGCCCCAAATGCATTATATTGATGATGAAATAGTTTGATGGCAATCAGCGCGATATAAAAAATTCCAACTAGACGTACTTCTAGAAGTTACTACACGTCATCTGATGTTGACCGGATGGGCGAGGGGGCGTTTATAATTCCGTGGGCAGCGTTATACCAATCATCTAATGTGGGTCAAATGTTGATAATAGCAGTTAGTATCGAAGACGGTAACGTTACACGCTGAAACTCACCCCAGTCTCCGCGCGCCGTTGGGCGATCATCGTAGAGTAGAAATCTTATCATTATGGGATATATTTTTACCCGGTCCATCTCCAGCTTGTATAATGGTATATACGTCCAAATCATGTTGTTTATCGAGTTATTGCCAATCGATCACTGTGTAGCGTGACGAGCCAGAGTCCCATGACCTATAGCGAGCGCCCGGAAGTACTACGGACGTCTAGCACAACCTCTATGGCACATCCTGTTTGGCGATTGCGCCGATCGGCCACCAGATGGCGCTCCTGAACCGCCAGAGAGCTCAGTGGGTCCTGCTGGTGGATCTCAGGCCAGCGGAGGGGACATATGAATTCGATCGCAGATTTTTGAAATATTGATATAAGGACGACGTAACGCGTCCTCCGGCAACTTTAGCATGGCCAGCAAAGACGTCTAAAGACGGTTCCCGGCACCCAAAGTGTTAATCATAAATGATTGCTAATAAGACTAAATGTTTTCTAGAGCCAGATATTGACTATGATAATGTGCAGATATCTACTGTAAGGGACTCTTGTTTTGTATAAATGGAACTTTGTGGATAATTTTGCCTCCAAGCTCTGACAGAAAATGTGTTTCCTGTACAGAAACAGATCTGATTAGAAAAATTATTGTTGAATCAGTCTTCTTTTGTGCTTAGTTTTCTGTCTATTGCTGCTTTATTTTGTACTGTTTTGCATTTGTATGTCGTTTCTGTAAATGAGGGAAATCTCAGAAACCTACTATATTTATTAAAAGGTTGAAATTAAAATGAAAAACTCGATCCAGCAATAGCATAGCAATTTTGGCATTAAAATTGTCAGATACATTTGTTTCAACTTTAGGTAGAACTCAAATCAAATCAAATGTATTTGTAAAGCAGCGGCTGGGTGGCGCAGTGGACATTGCACTTGTCACCAACGCAAGAGACACCGGGTTCGACTCCGGCTGTCGGCGTTGCCTCCGGCTTGGGCCAGTCGTCATACTAACTCAATTGGGAGTTAGCGGGTGGAAGTCGATGGGTGGTAATCTGGACAGCGACTCCTACAGGTCGGTTGGGGACGCCTGCACAGCAGAGACAGGAAATGGCGGGGGTAGTGTGAGCCTCCCACACGTTACAAATCACAAGTTAATGTCCCCATGGGCTGGACAAGTCTTATGATAGAAGAAAGATACGATTTATGTAGATGTTGCAATTTCATTATTGCCCCACTTCAGCCACTCTGTTCATAAAGTCTGAATTTTCTGAGTTTGTCACCACGAAATTGCACTGGAACAGCCAACCAAGTAAATACCAGTGGTAAACTCTGGCGAGTCGCACAATACCAGAGTTTACGAGTTGTGACGTATCACTGAGCTATCATGAGTCACAAACATGATGTTGACATACTGGGAGTTCCTAAGAATTGGTCAAACCACCAGCATCAAGAAAGAAAGGTTGAACAATCTGACGACTTTACAACCTAACTAGCGCACCCAAACACCATCACCTCATAGAATTTGGTCACATGATCAATTTACTACTTTACAATCTGACCAACAGAACGCACCATCAGTAGTTTGTGTGAGCAATTTCTTATTTTTTTAATTGCAAAACAGACAAGGATTAAATAAATGCATACTTCTTCCTACTCCTTTTCAGACATGTTAAGTTATTTATTTTTTTAACTCATGCCTTTAAGTGGAGGTTTCTATAAAAACTAAACAGGTCATTCCCTTGAGTTAGGGTAAGTCCTTTAAAGTTTAGATAAAACTTGTGTGTATCAGAGAGCGCGGTACCCGATTAATTAATCACAGTTGCTGACTTCGACTCCGGGTGTAATAGTCACAGGTGGGTTTCTTTCGTCCCCGCCTCGTCCTTTTCTTCCTCGGTACCCTCTGTTGGTTAGCAGATTGTCCTTTGACTGGGAAAGACTTGTCTAAAAGAATTTCGGTAGAGTGGTGTTGAGCATCAGTCATCGTCACTTGTTAGGTTGAATGACACTGCTGTATATACACCATATACATTTACCACATATATTACACACATTTGTCTGAATATACCCTGCAATGCCTGCATATAATTATTTTTTTATTTTTACACATCAGTAGATACTATATCTATCCCATACCTTACTAATTACGCTGCTGGCCAGTATGACTTACTACCAGTGTCTTTATACCTGTAGCACTGTACATAGCTCTGATTAGCACGATTACTCAATAGTACTAATTTTATAAGCAGTTTAATATACGTGTTACATTTTCACTCTGGTTGGATGCCAAACTTATTTTTCATTGTACTGTACTTAATGACAATAATAATGACAATACATTAAATCCATCAAGCCTAATCATAAATATCACTGCATGTCAACTCTTATTCCAGATTTAGGAGGAAATACATAATTTTATTGAGATGGGAAGAGGGTGGAAAGGAACCCAACCTGAGCAAGACATAAGAGCAAAATGGACGACATGTGAATATGGTGAATGTGCAGTTGATCTAAATAAGTTTAATAAAATACCAAACAAAAAAGAGTTGGGAGTGTAAACACATAAATTACATCAAGAATTTATTAAAAGTTGGTTGGGTAGACTGCATGACAAAACATTTGCTCTTTCAAGAAAAGTACAATATTTTGAGAAATAAAAAGTCTAAACTTACAATAGAATTCTGAAGTGATAACACTACTAAGTCTAATTAAAACATGAGTAAAAAAAAGTTCTACAAATCCCACAGTATCAATGTATGACCAATTGTTTTAAAGTATGAAAAAGAAAACACCTAACTAGAGATGCACTCATCGATCAGCCGGCGACCGGAATCTGCCGTTTCTTTTTTGTTCGATCAGCTGTGATCGGCGACCGGCCTATCAATCTCAGATTCTGGGCAGGTCAAATTTTCACCCATGATTAGAGTCATGCACACAGCGGCACAGAAAGTAACATCACAGCCACACACAACATGTCGTCGCCATGGAAGTTCTGCACCATAAGTGAAGCGACAAACCTTGCAATTTGTAATACCTGTAAAGTAAGCCGTGGATGAACAACCACAAATCTTCCATTAAAAAAATAATATTACAAAAAATGGTTTGTGTATGTTGTCAATTATAGTTGATAGAAAGAAATCAGAAGGTCAGACTTAAAAAAGTTAAAAAAGAAAAATGGAATTGGCCAAGAAATTTGCAAATCGGTGCACCTCTAGAAATAATGGGCCTCAAAACCTGCGTCGCTTTCCGAAATCGGGGGGAGGACCTCTGGGGAAGCCACCCTGCCCTCCTCCACCCTGTCCTCCTCCACCCTGTCCTCCACCCTGTCCTCCTCCACCCTGTCCTACTCCACCCTGTCCTACTCCACCCTGCCCTCCTCCACCCTGCCCGCCTCCACCCTGCCCGCCTCCACCCTGTCCGCCTCCACCTTGTCCGCCTCCACCCTGCCCGCCTCCACCCTGCCCGCCTCCACCCTGCCCAACTCCGACGCCACCTCCGACGCCACCTCCAACGCCACCTCCAACACCACCTCCAGGCATGTTGTTGTTTCCTGCACCAGGCTGGAGAGAAAAGGGAAAGGAAGTTGAAGAACTTTATAATAACCACCAAAACCTGCATGGACTACAGCGTATGACGTATATAATGCCAGTTAGGGTACCTAACCTTGTGTATACAGTTTATTCCTACTCATAGTGTACATCCCCTCTCCCATGCTGCTATGACTAGGGTTGGGTACCGTTCACATTTGAACTGATACCGGTAGCTGTGAATCGAAACCGGTACCCAACGGTACCTTTTTTTCAGTACTTCAGTCTAAAGAAATGTAATCTACCTACCTCGGTTGTAAAAAAAATAATTCCAAACATCAAATTATTTATTAAGACCAATTTGTTAATATATATATATATAATATTGCAGCGAGCGTTGTCTGCATCTATAGCTTTGTAAAGTGTAACCACACTTGCGACCGTTTGGCATGCCATTGCCCCGACTGCTTTGTTGTTGAATTAAGTCAAATCCTAGGTAAGCGTGTATTGTGTGTGTGAACATTTATTTGAACGTGCGGCACACTTCATAGGCTTCGTGGTAAACTAAACGTTGACGTCATCGGACTCAAATATATATACATTTTTTAAATGTCAATTTATTTATTTTACGAAATGTGGATCTCACGTGAATCGGCACTCTGTAGTACCGACGTGATTCGGTCGATACCCTTAAAAGTACCGGATTCGGTACCCATTCGATGCCTGAATTTCCCCAAGGAGATCAATAAAGGAATATGTTATCTGATCTCAAGCTGCATTGACACAAGTTACAATCGACTGTCGAAATGGCAACAAACTACTGGATGGTGAATATTTACCATCAAGGCAGTGTTCTCAGCAGACATGTTGGGAGCTCCAGCAGGCGCAACATTCCCACCCATCGAGTTTCTGTTCATCGCCATTCCGTGACCTGGAAAACCCAAAACCAACCACTCAGACACAATGACAATATGCAGATAAATAAAGACTTAGAACTACAGTACAAAAAGTAAATTCTTAGCCTGGATAGTCTCATCTCAGACCTACCCCATTTTATGTTGAGATACCCATCCCCCTTCACGGAGTTACACAGGGCTCTACGCTAACCTTTTTCCCAAGGAGCACATGTGCTCCTAAATGAAAACATTTAGGAGCACACAAAGAAATTTAGGAGCACACAAATATTTAGGAGCACAGTGAAAATATTTCAAATAACAGATTTTTTTCTTCAAAAATAAATGTATATTTGTACTGTGCGTGCATGTGCAAACGAGAACGGGACACACATCTGTGCAATAGCACATACCACCAAAGTCACTGGCCCACTGTGTGCGTGTGTGTGTGTGTGTGTATCTGCATGTGCAAACAGGAATGGGACAGACATTTGAACTATTAAGTGATTAATGCCTACTGTGGCAAAGTTGTAGCCAACAACTAGGCCATATTAAAAAAGGCAGTGACATTAAACAAAAAGGAGCCACTGGCATTACCACCAGGGCCATCAGTAGAGGGGACTGTAAGGTGCCTTTTCGGTATACTACCTTTGCTAAAACAGTGCTCTGTTAAAGGTGGCAACTACTGGAATAGCCTACCATTGTGATTAGAGAGTGCCCCACATACTCCATGTTCAAGACCCATCTTAAACTGCATCTTAAGGCAAACCAGAACTGTGATCATTTTTAAATCTGATTTAGTTTATGTAACTTGTTTCTCGTTTGTATCATTGATTGTCACAATGCTTTTACCCTAAGCAGGCTATTTATTTATTGAAAGAGTTTTGCTGTCTCCTGGTGTAAATTAGCTCTTGCTACAACCCTGCACGTTTACATTTTGTACTTGATGTTCATTAACATGTGCTGTCCCTATCAAATAAACTATCAAATCAAACTACTGCTACAAAAGTAACAGTCACTTAACTTTAGCTTTTGCCCCTTTTATGCATACAATGCCTATGTTTTGGCTAGTGTTGCTCTTCTAGAAAAATAATCCTTTCAGGGTTGCCTATTGAAATACTGTACACCTCCAGTACAGAAACATTGTTTATGAGTTTGCGTGTCAGGTAGACCATTGATTGACGATCGATTACAGCCAACACAATGACATACACTACTGCAGGGGTTCCCAAACTTTTCAGGCCAGGACCCAGAAAATAAGGCGTCAGAGAGCCGCGGCCCAATGCACATCGTCCGGCCTTTTTTTTTTGCCATATGTGGCCGATTTTCTAAGCCAAATATCACTTCAATCCTATTAAGTTAGTTCAAGTTAGTTATTCATTTATATGTGCTATTTATGAGAGGGCTAACTTGTTGCAAAATAATAATGATAATAATAATAGCCTCATTAAAATACTATTGTTGCTTCGGTTGTTTTCAGCGTTTTATGTGCATAATCTGTTATTTAGTTTGAAATATTCGTTGAAATAAGTAGATTTTTCGTTTGTTTATTTATTAAGTTAATATAAAACCATATAGTCACATTTTAGAATACAATAGAATAGAATTTTAGAATACAACTAGAAACACTGTCCTGGCCTGCTTCTAAGTTCAGTGGCCTGACAAAAAAAAAAAAAAAAAAATTTAATCATCTCGCGGCCCACCCGTGGCTGCGACCCCGACTTTGGGAACCACTGCACTACTGCATCAACGTATGATTAACAAAGCAAGGCATTCGTTTTGTTGCATTAACGTTATATTACTATTGCTATCGATAAATCTAGGTGTTCTAAAATCTATTGCTATTGGTAAGACTAGAATAAGTTAATTTAATGTTACCGTCTCGGGAACGTCTCACATATCGCAATGTCGGACTTTCAGGAAGTAAACAAGCAAATGAGATTCCGATTGGTCATTTCCTTTCTTTCCCTTGAAACCAGTCACGTCACTCTACTGTGGGGCGGCGTGGCTCAGGGGTAGAGCGGGGCGTCCAATGATCGAAGGGTTGGTGGTTCGAATCCCGCTCAAGCCCATGTCCATCCCATTGCCGTTGTGTCCTTGGGCAAGACACTTAACCTACTTGCCTCGTATGAATGTGTATGCATGTGAATGAATGTTGGTGGTGGTCGGAGGGGCCGTAGGCGTTGATTATTCGCCACGCTTCCGTGAGTCTGCCTCAGGGCAGCTCTGGCTGCAATTGTAGCTTACCACCACCGGTATGACTGTGTATGAACGAATAATGGACTCCGTGAAGCGCTCCGAGTCAGAGCAACAGTCAGTCAGAGAAGAACGCTATATAAATCCAATCCATTATTATTATTATTACTGTGATTGGACCGTTGGCTTGAATGCAATGTGGGACTTGTGTATTTTTTTTTCTTTTTTCTTCTTCCGATTTCTCTGATTTTCTCCCCGTCCCAATTAGTCGTTGTGCCAATTCCCCCCCCCGGTTCTCGCACACATATTTCTAGGGGCATATGCGAGCAATATGGTCGCACTGTAGAGCCCTGCCTATACATACAGCTGTAACACAAAATACTTTACCTGCCATATGCATCCTCATGTCCCCGTCCCTCTACATGTTGAAAAAAGGAAGGAGAACAACGGTCAAAAGGAAATCTGTACATTGCAATGGTCACAATGCACAAGAGAGCTGTTGTGTCCTGGATCGTGTACGTGTTCAGATTAATTTCCTCGTGTTGTATTTTGTGGACCGCATGGAAATGTTCAGGATTTTTTTTTACCTTTACATCTAGTAAATTGACCGATCTCAAAGAAATTAATTGTGCAGAATGTATAAACAATCACCAAGACCTCATGTATATACATAAGTGTTTATATAAACACAATTACACTTATATATTTACTGCATATATAATATATATATATATGTGACTATACTTAATAATCCTTCTATACCTACTTATACACCTGCATATAGTTATACACCTGCATATAACTCTATACTATGATGGCATGTACAAAAATGCTGTATATACCGCATATATATTTATTCTTCTTACCATATATATATATATATCCACATCTGTACATACCTGCATATAATCCTTTTTACATATCTATAGTCTATATAGATATTAGGGGTGGAACAGTTCTGGTTTAATGGTTTTCGGTTCGATATACTTTTTTTTTTTGTAACACTCAAAAATACCATACATCAGCTAAGATATATAGCCTAAAAATAATCCAACTTTTCAGTTATTCTCAAGGACGTAGTCATGCAAAAACTGAAAGAATGACGCAGTTTGACATCAGGCACATTATTTTGACAGTGACCGGTTAAAGCTAGGAGAGATGTTTGTACAGCAAGAGGGGCATTGCTGATTTAAACATGCTTCTCATTTATTTGGTAAAAAATAAGGTTTACAGCGGTTTGCCTTAAATACAAAGACCGAACTGGCACACAAAGACCGAACTGACTGAAAAATATAGGCAACATTTGTCAAAGTTTTAACTTAGTGCAAACAAACAAAATAATTAAATTTTTTGTGGCCACATTATAGACAAAGGCCATCAACATAAAGAATTTATTGAAAATTGTATTAACAGATTGCAGAATGGGTATAATACAGTACAGCTCAATACACACAATTGTTAAGGGGATGCACAGAGTATGCATATGCTCAACAAGCACTAGACTTTTATTTAAAATAAATAAATCATGTGTACTAAATATATATTTACTTTTTAATTGCATGAAACATTAAGTATTCTCTTATGCCGTTTTTCACTGCATGGTACCTAATCCACTTGACTCGCTTTTGCTATTTGAGAGTCTTGCTAGCCGTATTTGAAGCGACATCACACCATGAAGTAAATGGTCAACAGTAACACACAGCATTGGAACCTGGAGAAGCCCTGATGATATAATATAAACGAACAGCTAATAAACATGAAGTTATCTTTAAACCCCTGTTGTCAAGCCTGGTCAATATACCCCCCCTTCCCCACTAATGGACCTTGTGTCGTGGAGTCACTTCGCTGTGAGCATTTCCACGGTTAGCTTGCGGCTAACGTTATAACCTAACAATACACACATGCCCCGAACCGTGGAGGTCGTATCGAACTTCTGTTTGTTGTACTAATTGTGCTACTTTTATTTATTTATTTGCGGTTTGGTCGGGTTCGGGTCATTGTTTTATCTGCATAACGGTTCGGGTGGGTTCGGATGCTCTCTCATGCCGGGTCGGGTGGGTGCGGGTAAAAAATAAAAACCTGACCAACACTACCCCACAGATACCCGGTTATATATCCCAACACAAACATCTCGTCTCACGCGGGTCGACTCACATGATCATTGAAGTTGCCTCCCCTGTAGCCCTCCTGTTGCCTCTTCAACATCTCCTCGTTGCGGAGACGCATCTCATCCTCCCTCCTGCGCCGCTCCTCCTCCTGACGGATCTCCGCCTGCTTCCTCTTCTGCACCTCGTTGTTGTGGTGCTCCTCCATCCTGTGCAGCTCCTCCTGACGCCTCAGCAGGTCTGGAGGAATATCAAAGACAATCCGTCACGTGTTCATGGAAGCCCTTTTCTTTTGATACTTTTTACTAGTCAACCATTTGGTCTTTTTCGTTCACCCCACCCCCAACTAATCTCTGGATAATACCATACCCATATCTGTGAATATACCTGCATATACTCCTTCTATAATACCCACTTATACACCTGCATATAACCCATATAACTCTCCTTTTTACATATCTGTAGATACTATAACTATACATAACATATCCCTACCTACTCTTACTAGTTATGCTGCTGGCCAGTGTGACTAGTTACTACCATAGTGTCTTTATAGCTGTATCACTGTACATATTAATACTACAACTCTGTACATACATCTGATGCACCATTATTCAGTAGTACCAATTTATATATTTCATACCCAGTTTAAATAACCATACAACTACATTGTATATTACCATTGCACTTTACGGTTACATTTGACAGCCAGCCGCTTCTTTTCACCCAACAGCGAGGACTCTCACTGGGGAAGTGTAACGCGTGGGAGGATCACACTACCTCCCCCAGTTCCCTCCCTTGCTGTGCAGGTGCCCTGACCGACCTGTAGGAGTCGCTGTTTACAACGACCAGGATACACCCCACTGGCTTCCCTCCCGCTGACACTGCCAATTGTGTCAGTATGGACGACCGACCAAGCCGGAGGTAACGCTGACAGCTGGATTCGAACCCAGTGTCTCTGCAGTGGTAGGCAGACGCTTAGTCCGCTGCGCTACCCGGCCACCCCTGAGACACCTCAATTTGAATATAGAACATATATATATATATATTTCAGCTAAAAACACCATCTTTCCAACATGGTACATTAGTAATATATTTTACCCATAAAATGTATAATTCTAACCCGTTCTCCTACTTGCCCCGAGTGAGATCTAGGCCAAGTAATTTATCGCACTTTCAGAATCATTAAAGTCCCCCTAATAAATGGTTTCGGTGGGAAAAGTGGATTTAGGCTATGGTTAGTTTAAGTTAGTTGTTCCATCAACACATATAACTGCCTAAAAAAGCATTTGGCTGTGCAGGAACACGTTTAAAAAAGGAACCATACACACCTTGCCTCATCAGCATGAGGTTGTGTTCATGTCTGGCTGCCTCCATTTCGGTCTCCAGCTTCTCCTGGGCATCTTTGATGTTCCTGTCCACCTGGTCGTACTGCTGCTTCTCCATCTCCATCAGGGCCTTCCAGCGCATGGCATACTCATACTCAAAAGACCCCGGCTGGGCGAACCGTGGAGGCTCCTCGCGCTCTCTGAGAAAAAGGCAGAAAGGTTGACATGTGAAAATAAGCCTGTTCCAAGTTAACTTCAAATAAATAAAAATAGAAATACTTAAAAAGCACAGAGGATATGGTCCACAGTTCTAACTCATGCGATGGCGAGGATTAGAGCATATTTGTTGCATATTACTCCCAAAAAGTATCCAATGGTAAATTATTAACTGATTCACATCCCTTATGACCCCAACACCTGCCACATACCGGTAATCAAACACAGGCTTGATGGAGCTTTGTGCAAGAAGAGAAGCCCATGTCTCCTTAAAGTTTTAGTTCTGCCTATAACTCCCCCTAGAGCCCTACCAGCTGATTCAGACAACACTGTATACTAGTACCTTTAAGTCAAGTGTTCCTTTATTAATTTTATGAACCCCCTTGGGGAATTATCAGCATCATGGCAGCATGGGGAGGTACAGGCAAAAAAAACTATAATAGTAGAAATAATGTGTAGGATTTTCTTCAAATGCACCATCGCAATTAAATTATTTGAGATTGTCCAGTGAGCCTCTTCCCATCAGCATGTTTCTCCATCTCCCCTTCCTGCTGCTTGTTAAGTTTGTTTGAATGGGTCTGAATTAGGGCTGCAACTAACGATTATTTTGTTATTGATTTGTATTGATTAGTCGATTAATCTAAACTATTCATTTACCAGACAAATCTACAAGAATTGATTACATCTGCAATTGAATATTTCAAAATGTTTTACTAGTATCCACAGGTTTATATATAAAAAAAATTGTGATATTGTGCAAAGATGAACTGTACCCCCATGTACGAAACAAAATAAAATGAATGAATGAAGGTCACATGGGTAGTTGCCTCTTTGACACCACCTACTGAATACCCAGAGTAGGAGATGAGCCATGAAGTTAATTTATGTATATAAATGCTGTGTAGTGTGGATGCTAGGGCTGTCCCCGACTAAGGATTTGGATGGTCGACTATGATTGGCCAAAATTTGCCGTTAGTCGACTATTGGTCGAGAGAAGAAAAATAAAAAAGTATTTTTACATTTTTTATCATTCCATTTGGGCTGTGGGGGGTGCTTAATGTCTGAAGGAGTCGACTGAAGGCTTCTTGTCCTCTGCAAAAGCATGCAATTGGTCCACTGATGGATACATCTTGATATTTGTCTAGTCTAGTGTGTTCATTTAGATGGGTGAAATCCTCTTTCAGTGCCTCTGTGCCTGTTTTCGTAGGCAGTTAGCCTCTGGTATGCGTGCCATTAGCGGTAGCCACGCTTCTAGGCCTCTTTTCTTTTGGAAAGAATGATAAAAATAAATAAAAATATTAATAAGAGGTTGGCCAGTCGACTACGGCTCCTTTCGACCGATTAGTCGACTAATAGGGGTCAGCCCTAGTAGATGCCTACTGTACATGAGTAGGGCGAGTAACCTACATGCCATTGCTTTTTATCTATAGACTCATTATAGCTACTTACACCCACCAGTTACTATGACATTGTTTATCATTACATACAATGTATCCATGCCTGTAGCCAAATACTGAAAAACAGGGAACAAAATTAACTTTAGCTTTTAGATTTAAAAATCTACCAGCCAGAGATTCTTTACCGGCCAGACATTATAAATAGCTTTTTAGTATATCTCCATGAACGCTTTTTAGCCCGCTTAATTTAGCAAGTTGCCGTCGCTCGTGTCCCAACCCCCCTCTACCCTCCCCCATTCATCCACCTTTTGTCTCTCACCTGACCCCTCCTGGCCCCCCTCCAACCAGATACCTAGCCCGATATACCCATAATCCCTCTCTCTCTACTATAAAGATCTAGGTTTTACTGGATTCTAGAGCTCTTTAGAGGGATACTAGGCCCGAGTCATCCAGCAATAACTCTACCTATTTGTACTTGATACTCTGTTTGAGTTAAATAAACCTGTGTTCTACATCTGACCGAGTACATCCTTACTCATGGTAAATTCCTCCACAATAGAGTACATTTCACATGTTCAAGTAAATCCATAACGATCAATCAATTGATTTGATTAATTGTTAACATCCCTATTGATAAGTGATCATTTTGGTCGCAATATCGTGTTATGAAATTTTCATTTAAATTTACATCTCTAGATTGGGAAGTGTTTTAGGACCCCCTCGGAAACGAGATGGTTAATCTCAAGGAGTTTATCCTTTTTCAATAAATAAATTAAGAGACGCTGCGGACTGTTCTCCACAGTTACAGCCTCTTACCAGAGTAAAGTGAAGTTTAGTTTGTGAAGCACTGCATCAACCTACTTGTGGTACTGCTGGTTTTTGTTGACAAGCTTCTCAGACAGTCCCTCGTCCTCATCATACTGCTCCAGCGGCTCCACCAACACAGGTCTGGGAAACCTGCAAATCGGGAAAAGGTTGTATTGCTTTTCATTAAGTAAAGAAACTGCAGACAAAAGAAACATTCAGTAGGAACCGTAGATCACAGAGGAATAGAAATGGGAATACATACGTTCGTCGACTACAATGTGTATTTTTCAGATAAAATGTTGTTGTATGGCAGTGCTTCTCAAACTTTTTCTGTCAGGCCCCCCTTTGGCGGACCAAAATAGTCATGAAATGGGCCATGTTTAAATTTATTGAAATAACACCAATATCGTGACCTTTCAAATTGGCCCTATATTTTGTTTTCAGAGCTGTCATGGATGAAAAGCCAGCTTCACACAGATACTGTATGTGGTGCTGAATGGTATCAACACCTTAACTGCTGCATCATGATACTTGGTGGGCCATGAGATGAGATACTTGGTACTCAGCACCACACTCTGAAACTAGCTCTCCAGGTGGTATCAGATGAGATTTCAAAGAGTTCTTCCAAGAGTTTGGATGGAGATGTGTCAGGAAGCTTTGTCTCAATGTTGTCTGTAAAGGTTTTTTTTATCCAGAGTAACTTGGTGATCCTTTTCTGTGTTTTATTAAATAATGATTTTCAGATTTTGATAAATGGTTTTCATGGAGAACAGTGCAGCTGCAACAGATAGCACTTTAGTGATAATTTTCTGGAATCAATTTTTTTTCTTTTTTTTTTTAATAAATCTCAAGGCCCCCCCTGTCATGCCTCTGCGCCCCCCACTTTGAGAAACACTGTTGTATGGTATGGTGTGGTTTGTGTCTCCATTAGCCATGTTCAGCCTGGCTGCGTCAATATTTTTACCAACGGATTTCCAGTTCCGCGTGCGATCTGATTGGCCACTGACGTTGTGCAGCCAATCGTGTGACGCCCGTTTCTTTCACCGGTTAAGCTTAGGCACTCTTTCGAAGTTGGTTACTGTTAGTTTGTCTTAGAGCAGGGCGATAGAACACCAGCCCTGATTCCAAACTCTAACCAACTTCGAAAGAGTCACCTAAGCTTAACAAGTGATAAACTAGGCATTAGGTAGTTTGCATGCCGTTCGAGGCGGAAATGGGCAAAGACACAGGCGTCACGCGATTGGGCGCACATGTCGCATGACCAGAAACGTCAGTGGCCAATCAGATCGCACCAGAAACGTCAGTGGCCAATCAGATCGCGAACGTGGAACTGGAAATCCGTTGGTAAAAAAATAGACGCAGCCTGGCTGGGTTTGTGTCTCCATTGCATTTCTTGTAAACTCTCCGGTTGCTAGGCAACCTTTCAAATCCACACCACCAACTGTGGTACACAAGCTAAACAATGACGATACAACAGTCCCAGCAGGCTTTGGCCACGTTGTGAAAGGTGGCCGTCTCAGGCAGCCATTTTGCTCTTATGTCACAAGCGTGATGTAAGAACAAAATTGCCACTAGTGAATACAACCAATAGAAAATGGTGATTTCGAAAAAACATAGACCATCACTTACGCGGTCAAGAGGAATGCGCCGTCGCCACACTTGTCCAAAGCCTTCTTTGCGGCTGGTTTGGAAGTGTATTCCACTATTCCTTTTCCCGTGGGGCGGCCCCTGTCGTCCACTATTACTATGGCCCTTTCTATCTGGCCAAAGACTGAGAACGCCTCCTCCAAGAGCTCATTGGAGATAAATGGCGGCAGATTCTTCACAGACAAGGCTGCGCCGTGCGTTGCAAAACGCACTCTTATCTGTCTGCCTCGGAAGGAAGTGTCGTCGAGCTCGGCTCTGGCGATCTCCGCAACCGTCCTCGTCTCCTGTGGAGTGAAGAAAAAGTAACAGAGTTAAAAACTATTCTTGAATATGCACTCACAAGACGAGGTCAAGAGACCGAGATGAACCGAAGACAATGGAATACAAGCTTGGGGCCAAATTTTACCGCCTTAATATTATAGTATGTTTGTGGTGTATGAACTGTGATATGTCAGTCGAATTCTCTGGTCCAAGACAAATTTCTTATCAAATAACCTTAAAGGGTCCATATTATGCTCCTTTTCAACAAGTTAATATAGGTCTCAGAGATCCCCAAAACATGTAATAATTTTTTTTTGCTGAAAATGCCACTCAAGATTATGCATTCTAGCATGTCTCTATTCTCCTCTCTTTCAGTCCTGTTCTCGATAGGATGTTTCCGTTTCTGTGCCTGTAGCTATAAATGTAAGTAGAAAAAGGGTAACCACTGCGCTCAGACAGGAGCGTAGTCCAACATTAATTAAGTTACAAAAAATGGAGTAGGGACCGCACTCGAGGAAAATCGTTTTTATTTTTATATGCACAAGTTGTATAACGCACAAAACGTTTTCAGCCATCCGGCCTTCATCAGTGTGCACACTGATTAAGGCCGGATGGCTGAAAACATTTAGTTTGTTATACAAATTGTGCATATAAAAACAAAAACAACGATTTTCCTCGAGTGCGGTACCTACTCCATTTTTTTTGTTGCTATAAATGGACATGAACTGCTGCTTCCCACACCAGAGCATGCACAGCTTATGAAATTCTGATCAAACTGTCAAACTAGGTGTTGGGAGATCAAATATGAATGAAGATCAGCAATTGCATATCCATTTCAAGAAGAAAAGGCTGTACTACAAATGAGACATTTCAGGGAGAAAAGGCTGGACTACAAACGATGTTTCAGGCAGTTCAGGAGCAGTGTTCTTTGTCGGAGATAATAACTCGCTTTGGCATGGATGGATTTTGTAACTCTGCATACATGCACCTCCAGCTATATAATGCCATAAAGGAGGGGAAAACCCCAAAAGCATAATATAGCCCCTTTAAAAAAAGGATAATTCTGGTAATTTCTAGTTAAGACCAATGTTAACTGGCATCATGCATATTGACTGACTAAAATCTTGCAAAGAATCTCAGCAACTAGAATATGAGATGGGTTTGAGATGGTCGAGTTGGCTAATGAAATAGGTTCAGGAATCAGGATTGTTAGCAGAGGCAGAGATAGGTTGGTATACAGGAATCGCGAGGATGCAAAGTAGGGATGCACGATAATTATCGGGCCGATATCAGCAATTATGACGTCATCCCGATAACGTTATTAATAGCTCCGATAATATAATATATTTTTTGGTAAAAGAAAATGCTGTGTGGGTGAATTGGAATGAAGTGCGTTTGTTTTGACTGTAGGCTCGTCCCGTTTTGCCAGTACTGTGGTACGACTGACAGCGTGTGGTTTAAGAACAGGGCGTTTTACACAAATCGAGCGCTCCCTTTCTTGGCTGTGACGTAGGCACGTAAGTTTCTGAATCAGTGCGGACATTAAAAACAAAGATGGCCGCGTCAGTACTCGGAATTTCAGAGGAAAAAGATCGCTTGCTATTTGTAATAAATGCAATGGAGAAGTTCCACAAGGAGGGAAAAGGGCAACAACTTGTAATACATCCAGCCTGACGGGTCACCTGCGGCATCACCACCGCTACGATGGTGTGTTATTGTGTTAACTTAGAAGCCTACGACGACACGAGGAGCTAAGCAAAGCTAGCCCCTTCCATGGCTGTGATGCAACCCTCGGTTGAACGCAGTCACTTATTGCTCCATAGTAGCCAGGTTAATTTGCACCACCAAGGACTAGGGGTGGGACGATACATCGATCCAGATCGATACATCGATGTAATTATCAACAATCGAATCGGATCGATGCGATGTAATAAGATCGATTCATATCGATACTCTTATTTTGAAAATCCTGTGGCGAGTCTCATATCCGCCCAAGAACAACAGCAGTAGCTCCGTGTGTGTAGATGTTACAGCATAGCATTCTCCCTTTCTGTGTGTGTGCGCGCGTCTTTGGAAAGACCAGATGAGGTCAGAGGAGTTTGATGTTTAAATGTTATTTAAACATAAACAATATAATACATAATAAATGTAGGCCTATACATGATCATGCAACATCAACAAATTGTTGTAGGAACGGTTTGGGAGAGGGAGGTTGTGAGTTTTGAGTTCCAAAAAATGTAGCTTAAAGTTTAAAGCTCAATATATAAAAACGTGGCACTTTACAGTGAACAGGAGGTCTATTTGTATTAAAAACAATAGATTGATTTTCCTTTAAATGTCTGGAAGAGCTCAAAAATACAAATGTCAAATGATATTTTCATTACCTTTTTTTTGTTGATCTAAATGTTACTGATCGTGTTAAATGGGCATATGATATCATCTCATATCGATCGCAGGCACCTGAATCTAATCGTATCGTATTGTATCGTGAGAGACTTTGTGATATCGGCAAATATCGTATCGTTGTCCAAAGAATCTATATCGTATCGTATCATGATGAAACTGGTGATTCCCACCCCTACCAAGGACTGCTTAAAAGCTAGCGGCTTGAGCCCTTGGGTCATTTCTGTCAAACTTCTTTAATTTAGCAAACGACTCGTCAATAGCTGGCTTTGGATTCACAGCAGCTTCTAGCTTCTAGGTTCTAGCTTCTAGCTTGTTGCAGGTGACTTGTTGTGGTGGTGATGTGTCCACTCAAAGCCTTTTTTTCAAGGCTCCGCTTTGAAAAAAGAACAAAAAGCTTCGAGCGTCTTAGGTTGGATGTATTATAAGTTGTTGACGGATTGTGAATTTTCATTTGGAAAAATAAATATGGCCACTTTATCAGTCAATACTGTTGTCTTGGCTTTTGTTTCTGTTGTCTGGTTAGGTCACATTTAAGTTGGTGTTAAGTTATTGTCCTGGGAAGTATTTTTTATGTATTATTATTGTATTGTGATATGTTTTGTTTCATGTTGAAAAATTTTTTTTGATAAAAATAATAATATATACATTAAGAAAAAAGATTATAATACAATAAATATCGGTTATCGATATCGGTTATCGGCCTGAGGAGCATAAAGTTATCGATATCGGTGTCAAAATCAATATCGTGCATCCCTAATGCAAAGCATGTTAGACCATTGGACCCGTTGCTTGCAGAGTTCATTACACATAGAAACAGCGCGACTCGCGAGAGAAGTCGTCACAGAGCCGAACACAGGGCTGAATAGCTAGATGTCATAGCGTCTAAAATGTAAGGTCCGTGTGCCGAGTCCATTATGAAATGACAATTGCATGTCGACATGCCCACTATGCAAAGCTATTACTTGCACACTGTGCTCCTAAATAATTTTTCCGGTTCGCACAAATCTATTTTTAGGGGCAAATACAAGTGAAATGGTCGCACTGTAGAGCCCTGGTCTTGTAGGAAATAATGTGAGTCTGCGATTGCCCTATTGGGATTGTACCGTCTTTTAAAACTGCTGGGACATCAACTGTACTAAACATTAGGGATTGCACGTTTTGTTTTTTGTATCGTCTTAGCTACTATTAACCTCTTAAGCCCTAGCCACATTTCCAGAAAAGTCGCCTAAAAGTACATACCCAAGTAAATGGAAGATTGCTCAACTTCTACAAGGCCCATTTGCATGTTCTATCTAGGGACATATATGGACCTCAAGGAATGTATTCCCAATGTCAGAAATATTGTGTCAGTTACACCTACCTTATCAATGCAATTTTCTCCTCATCTACATCAAATGTTCACTCTACTACCTTCCCTCTGGTCAATTAAATGCATTTCGAGGCTTAAACGTCATCCTAGCCCACTTAACATTCTCATTTAACCCCTCTAATTAACCTTTTTGTACAAGGCACTAGTACAGGTCCTAGTCACCAATGTCATCCATATAAGCCCTGATTGGTGGGAGGCTGCCTTTACTCACTCATTCTTTGTCTTTCTCCTAAATTGTTCTGCCCTCTGAATACTGCTAACTGACTTCTTAGCTCTTCCTGCAAAACATGAATTCCTCTATTCCATCGCTCATCCACAGTAGCCTTCTTAGCTGTCTGTTTGGACCTAACTGACTGCAATCTCTCCACCCTCTTTTTCTCAAATGATACCCAATCTTTCAGCACCATTCATAAATAATGTCTCCCATCTTCTCTAATTTATTTTATTTACTTGCCTTTAAGCCCATCTAACACCATTTTAAAATCACTATTACCGTACTTTTCGGACTATAAACCGCTGCTTTTCCCCCCATTTTTCGACCCTGCGGCTTATATAACGGTGCGGCTTATATGTGGACAAAACCCGAAAATCGAAATATTCCTTTTTTTACTGCATTGAAATGTTATTTATCTGTTCCCTTATTTGCTAAACTTAATACAACTTGTAAATGAGTTAATCTTATTTGTCCAACAGTATTGTGTCCCAATGGGAGTCACTCTGTAGAGGTGGGAACTTAAAGCTCAATATAAGAACGGCCATGCACCACCACTCACAGAATCGAGAAAGAGCAATCAATCTGTCAATCCTTTCCGTGTCGGGGCCGGGTGAGGTTTCCCGTGTTGAGTCAAATTAAGCCGCAGGCTCCACTCCTTACATAGGTAATTAAACATTAAAACACATGCGGCTTATAGTCCAGTGCGGCTTATATATGTACACATCATTCAATTTAGCTGCTGCGGCTTATAGTCAGGTGCGGCTTATAGTGCGAAAAGTACGGTAACCGTCTTCCTTTCCTTTCAATTGCCCTAGGCCATTTAACTTTTTGCCCACAGCTCTTTTCTCTGACCGGCAAGTTGGCCTCAGTACCATTTTACTGATGTTACTTTCTGCCACAAGGACAGATCTGGAGCTGCTTTCCCTCTACCACTCCACCCAATGTTCCCTCTAATTTTTTTTCGGTCTGAGCAAACACTCAAAGCTCCTGAGCAGACATCAGCAACTACTGAGCAACATACATCACCTGCCGATCAACCGGTTAGTTGATAAGCGGCGGTTTGTAAAAAAATCTGAGAATCTTAATTTCCCTCAATGTCTAACATAAAAATATATAAATGTTGCAGATACAGAGAAATAATACAAAAAGGGTTTAAAAGGCATATTATATTCCTTATATTATATTTATTTGACGATACAGAGCAAAGTCCTTACTTTGGCGGCGGCGGTGTGAGTCGTGTCACTAACTTTTGTCTTTTTAGGAGGCTGACTAGTCATTATTTTATTAAGTGAATTATAATGCGACTTCAAGGGTGACCATATTGTGATTTTTTTTTAAAGAGGACACTGCCTTCAGCCTCAAGATACTTAATGATACTCAGTTTACTCAAAGATGCCTTATCATTATATAAAATGGTTTATATTATTTTATATAACAAAATAATATCTCTCTATAACCAAAGTTACTCAACATGCTGTATTATGCCTAAAGTAATCTGACAAATCTCAAGAAAATAACTAAATCAACCTATGACAAAATATATATTTTCAAGTCTTACTGGACAAAATAAATAACAAGAAAAATATGAAGTAATGTTCTAAATACTACCTCTTCTGTATTAGAAAATCCAGCTTAAAAAATATATCTTTGTATCTTTTCAATGTAATGTAAATTATAAAACAGTAACCTCACAAAGATACTAATTTAAAAGTGCACTATGCAGTTTCAGATTTGTTGCAATTAGTGTACTAAACTAATTTATTACACACATAATCCTTAGAATGATTGTATCATAACAAGCATCTTATCAAACCAAAACATCATTTTGAGGCATCAAAATAGTTTTCAATTATTTTCTTTCTCTCTCTGTATAGCTGCATACTTCAATCAATTCGGTCAACTTTGCCATCAAACTCTCGCCTCGCACGGCTTGTTTGTAATGTTTTTCTGTGTCCATGTGAGCTTTGAGATCGCCACCACTTTTATTAGACACAGAAACATATGGTCAAGCTTTGCATGCGTTGCACTCCGCTTCCAATTAGTCAACCGGGACGATAAATTGGGAATTTTCTCTGCAGTTAATCTGTAATGTACATTTTTGCGTTTGCATTGTGAGGAGCCAGCGATGCTGGTCGGATCTGTCCGCTTCCTGCTCTGTTGTGCGTGTCTGTGTGAGCGTGCAGTAGCGACGCCCACAAAGCACTGAAAGCGAGGCTTCTCTTGGTAACGTCACACGCAACAGGTTACCGTAGTATTCGGTGCAACGCGCCAGTCACTTTAACTACATGCATATTTTACACAAACGTTTCTGTGCGCGACAGATTTCAGATGTGCGCGGAAGCGTTTTGCCATGTGCGCGCGCGCACACCTTAGGGGGAACATTGACTCCACCCCTGCTCTCCATTGATGTGTTCATCCTACTCATAGTGCTGTTCTCTATAGGGAGGTGTAGTGGTTACGTCATTGGTGTTTCCCGCGCGGTCCACCCTCCTTGAAATGGCAATGTATTTCCCCCCCATCAGTTACTATGCTCGAGTAAATTGTAATTAACCAAAAAGGAGAATATAATTTTTAGGGCTGTCTTAAATACTTCAAAGCTTCGTTCGATGGCACAAGCTTCGAGAGAAAAAATAAATAAAAATGTAATTAGTTTAAAAAAAAATTACATATTTGTTTTGCCTCCAAAATCGTGCGCCTCCATTCCAATGAAACGAAAGTAAGCGGCGCCTTCCCGCCTCCATTCCAATGAAACGAAAGTAAGCGGCGCCTCGACTCCACCTCTCTACAACAAGCACGTGGAGATTATCTGTGTTGAAAACAACAAGGACATGTGCAGCAGACATGTCGACGAAGAAGCGAAGCAATGCCGTTTGTTATTTAAGACTATGTCGGACAGATTTGTGTTCATTGTGCTGCTTTTTTAAAGTGTCTCGACCCATATAAAAATATGTCTTAATTAAACGTGCTTAATTAAGTCGAATTCTGCCTTTGTCTATCAACTACATATAAATATTTATATAATTGTTTGCTTGATAGACGAAGGTTGCAACATAATTATGTAATGTCATGTCGTTGGCTGTGAGAGCAGCCCCACTGCACCCAGGCAGGGCAGCCGAGTGAAACCTTGTTGGCTGCGTCATGAAAGGGGCTACTTAATTAATTAATCCAATCCACTTTATTTATAGAGCACATTTAAAAACAACAAAGTTTACCAAAGTGCTGTACAAGTCCCACAACATAAGATTTTTTTTTTTCCCTCAAAGCTTCAAATTAAAATCGAAGCTCGGCCCCGAAGCTTCGATTGCAAAAAAAAGCTTCGAAGGTCAGCCCTAATAATCCCCCCCCCCCCCCCCCATCTTTGACGGTGTATAACACCATAACGTATAACACCAGACGTGAAGTGTTCTAAAAATCTAAGCAAATTAATATAGGGCAGATGATTTACATTGTAGATACAGTACTGAATTGTGCCATCTGGACACATGCAATTTGAAATATGAATATAGAATATCAGGCCTATAAATTACCTTATTAAAATCTCAAATCTCCTCTTTCCAATGGCAGTTAAATCTGGATTTAGTACCACCATGCGCCCATTACAGGGCAGGAAAGACTGAATGAAATCTACTGTAAGTACAGTTACTTTTGTATAATGTCCATAGCTCTGCCATTTTTCACCGGATTACGATGTTTTTTTTCCTAGACGTTCACAGAAAAGTAAAGAAACAATATACCGGTACGTTGTAATTTATGGCAATAACGTTCAGAGACATAAACACGAAAATCACGTCAGAAAGATTTCGCGAAAAATGGTTAGACTTCCATTGCTGGTGTGAGCTGGGTAGTGTAGTTCTATGAAACGTCCATCGAAATAATAATAATAATGGCCCGAGTCTCCTCTTTCTTAGGACTACAATTTCATGAGTGCTTCTTCTTTAAATCGTCCGTTTTCCGGTGCAATGCAGATATTTTTATACGCTCATATTTCGCTAATAACACGATTGCTAAACAAACGTAGTGCTGAAAATACACTTTGACTCCAGTTTTGATAGGGTTAGGGTCTTTACTCTTTGCTACATTTGAAAAAGAACCGCAACATTAATTAATACGGATTGTAATGATCTATACATGACGTGAAATAAATATTGTACCTGTACCGGGCATGAGGTTAAATGTAATGATCCTGTGGTTTTTATATTGCACAGTTGTACTGCCCTTGAGGACACTGCACATTCCGCTGTACGTTGCTCTGCTGTGTATGACGACGATACATTTCATTGAAATTGCAGCCTGGAGAACTGCGGCCAACTAGAGCCTCGTTTTATGGTGGGTTAACCCAGTGGTTCCCAAAGCCGGGGTCGCGACCCAAAGGTGGGCCGCGAGCAGCCACGGGTGGGCCGCGAGATGATTTAAAAAAAATAAAAAAATAAACATTTTTTTATTTTTTAGGTCAGGCCACTGAACTTAGAAGCAGGCCAGGACAGTGTTTCTAGTTGTATTCTAAAATTCTATTCTATTGTATTCTAAAATGTGACTATATGGTTTTATATTAACTTAATAAATAAACAAAAACGAAAAATCTACTTATTTCAACGAACATTTCAAACTAAATAACAGATTATGCACATAAAACGCTGAAAACAACCGAAGCAACAATAGTATTTTAACGAGGCTATTATTATTATCATTATTATTTTGCAACAAGTTAGCCCTCTCATAAATAGCACATATAAATGAATAACTAACTTGAACTAACTTAATAGGATTGAAGTGATATTTGGCTTAAAAAATCGGTCGCCTGGCAAAAAAAAAAAAAGCCTGACGATGTGCATTGGGCCGCGGCTCTCGGACTCCTTATTTTCTGGGCCCTGGCCTGAAAAGTTTGGGAACCCCTGGGTTAACCTACCGGATAGTAAAGACATTATATGGCTATTGAAGTAGTACAAACAGCCTTAAAAACAATTAGCTGAATACAACTCTTACCAATCGAATGAATCCAAAGCCTCGGTCCTTGTTGATAAAAATCTCAGATGGCTGGCCATATTTGGAGAACAACTTCTCCACCTCCGCTTCAGAGGTCCCAGTGGGAAGGTTTCCCACAAAGAGTCGGCAGCGCTGGGTGTATGTCTTCTCACCAGGCTTCCTGAAGTTCGCCAGGTCGATGATCAACGCTGCATCTGCAGAGGAAAAAGAAAATCAACGGTATTGAAACAGTAACATAGCAATATGTTCTATATTATATATATATTAGGGATGTTGACAATTAAATCGAAGATCGATTGATTGATCGTTAAGGATTTACTCGAACACATGACATTTACTCAATCAACAATGATATGTTACAATGTTGTCGGTCTCTTATTACATTGTAGCCGTCAGTAGAATGGTGTATTTTCAAAGCATGTTTCAATGAACAGATAGAGGGCGCAATATAACTATGACGAGGAAAAACCTACCTGTCTGGAAAATAAGCAAGGGGAAAAAACATGAGCGATGCAAAGTTAGGAGTTGCGGATCTAGCTAACGTTACCGGTGCTCGCAAGGTTGCATTGACGACAGACAGCTGGACTGCCCTGAGCTACATGTTACCGTTACTTGCTACTACATCACGAGGAGTGGCGAGTCACCACTGCAGTGTTGCCAACTACTAGGGGTGGGAATCACCAGTTTCATCACGATACGATATAGATTCTTTGGACAATGATACGATATTTGCCGAGATCACAAAGTCTGCCACGATACGATTCGATTCAGGTGCCTGCGATCGATATGAGATGATATTATATGCCCATTTAACACAATCAGTAACATTTAGATCAACTCAAAAAAGGCAATGGAAATATAATTTTTTTTTTTACCTTCTCCTTCTCCTATTTTTCTTTGATTTTCTCCTCGTCCCAATTAGTCGTTGTACCAATCGCCCCCCTCCCCTACCTGGTTGTTGTTTGCATGTTCTCCTACGAGTCGGTACAAGGGTGTCCTGATGTCGAACGCACGCTTCCTCCGAGACGTGCGCCGTCAAGCCAGTGACGCTCTTTCCACTTGGCAGCGAGGACTCTCATTGGTGAAGTGTAACGTGTGGGAGGGCACGCTATCTCCACCAAGTCCTGCCCCGCTTAACAAGCGCCGAGACCTGACCTGTAGGCGTCGCTGTCCAAAACGCCAGATTCCCACCTGCCAGCTTTCCCACCCCCTAATACTGCCAAATGTATTAGTATGAACAACCAGCCAAGCTGGTAGCAACGCCGAGAGCTGGGCTCGAACCCAGCGTCTCCTGCGTTGGTGACGAGCGCAATCTCCGCTACACCATCTGACATTTTTTATTTTTTTTTGCAATTTAACAATATAATTTATTTAAACCTATATAACAACCAATCATTTATATAAACAATGAATATGTATAAGAATCAGTGATGAATGCAGTGTGTGGATGAGTGAAAAGTGAAGTGCGGTGTAAGTAGGAATAGTATAGTTCAATGGGTGGTGGATAAACTGTTCAGAGGAGATGGAGAAGCAGAGAGAGAAGGTCAAACAGGGACACATGTATACAGGCAGCTCTCACTGCCCAGGCGAGTCTAATTGGGTTGACGAGCCCCCACTCTACCTTGCTCCAGGAGGGGCAGCAGACTCGCCAATAAGCAGGCAAAGTGGGGGCAGTCACAAATTAATTAAATAAAAACAAGTCACTGGCTGCTTCTGATAATCCAGTCTATTCCATCAGGTTCTGTTTTCATCTGTTCTGTTGAGGTGCTGGCTAGAGGCGCCGTCTCTGTTTTCCTCAGTCTGGGTTTGGTTAAACCATGAGGACTGAGGTTTCTCTTAATCATCATGTTCACTCTTAACACATTGAGTGCCAGCAGGGGGCGCACGATTTATCGCTTGAATGCCAGCCTTTTGGGACTGATTTTCCGATATTTCATGATTTTCGCGGAGCTATTTCTATATTATGGCTGTGTCTAATACGCCCGTCGCTTATCAATGACTTGCTTGCCGTCAACATGTACGAAACGGATTGTTTTTTCATCTGTACATTTCCGTTTTATACCGTTTTAAAAAACTGAAGTTTTTGAAAATGTCTATATATAAAAGAAAAAAAAAGATTCCACGGAAATAGCCAATTACTGGAATACACACAACACGCTGTCATTTTCCGGTTGATTTATGAATAGTTTTGAAATAAACGCTAGATTATCGATAGTATATGTGTACTTATGCACGCTAGAGAAGCGGGCTGAAAAATCGATTATCTATGACCTGGTCAGGGTTAACGTCATATACACACATAGGGGACACGTTGTGGAATATGTGAAAAAAAACATCCGATTACCCCAAGACTGGTAAAATAGATTCCTTACCTCACATCAGATGTTCTGCAAAAAGATTCCAATTCCTGATCGCCATTCCAAATATCTATGGCGTTTATTGATCCAACGATCCAACCTCGAAACACATATTCCACGCTGCTCTGAGGGTCCCCAATGAATGCAATCGTCTCGGGTTACATGCCTGAGAAGTAAAATGTGGAATCCGGGTTTTTCCCCCCCATGCATTTCCATTGAGTCCAATCCGGGAGACGATAGGGCGGTATTTTCCCTTTTCGAGGTCAGAGCCAGTCCCAATGATAACGTGAGGCTGGATTGATGAAAAATGGATAGATATCGCTAATAAAAGCAATAACGATTAAATAACGAGATTTCGTCGTTGGCACTCAACGCATGGCGGCGAACAACGAGATTTCTCGTACTTGGCACTCAAAGTGTTAACAGGGACGGGGTTGAATGTGAACTAGATGAGGGAGGGACAGACGCGAGTTTGTTTCTTCTCTGGTGTGAATCCTCATGCGTCTCTTTATATATGACTTCAGACTATATCCGTTCCCACAAACTTCACAACTAAATGTTTTTTCCCCAGTATGGCTTCCGATATGTACTTTTAAGTCACGTTTTGCACCAAATCTTTTAGGACAGTGTGCAACTATAGGACTTTTCCCCAGTATGGCGTCTTATATGTACTTTTCACCAAATATTTTAGGACACAGTGTGCAACTATAGGGCTTTTCCCCAGTATGGCTTCTCATGTGACTATTCAGGTGTCCCAGTGGAATATATCTTTTAGGACACAGTGTGCAACTATAGGGCTTTTCCCCAGTATGAATTCTCATATGTCTATCAAAGTTTATAGTGATAGTAAATTTCTTGCCACAAACAGTACATGTCCTGTGACTTTGAAGGTGAAGTTTCAAGCTCTCTGTGGGTTCTAAATGTTTTCCACACAAACCACAGTCACTAGAATGGACTTTAAGATGGCGCATTAAAGCATTCCTATTAGGGATGCAAGATAATTATCGGGCCGATAATTATCGGGCCGATATCAACAATTATGACGTCATCCCGATAACGTTATTAATAGCTCTGATAACAATAATTTTTTTGGTAAAAAAAAATGCGGTGTGGGTGAATTGGAATGAAGTGCGTTTGTTTTGACTGTAGGCTCCTCCCGTTTTGTCAGTACTGTGCTACGACTGGTTTAGGAACAGGGCGTTTTACACAAATCCAGCGCTCCCTTTCTTGGCTGTGACGTAGCCACGCAAGTTAACGTTAACAACAAAGATGGCCGCGTCGGTACTCGGAGTTTGAAGAAAAAGATCGCTTGCTATTTGTAATAAATGCAATGCAGAAGTTCCACAAGGAGGGAAAAGGGCAACAACTTGCAATACATCCAGCCCGACGGGTCATCTGCGGCATCACCACCGCCACGACGGTGTGTTATTGTGTTAACTTAGAAGCCCACGACGACGCGAGGAGCTAAGCAAAGCTAGCCCCTTTTGTGGCTGTGATGCAACCCTTGGTTGAATACGCAGTCACTTATTGCTCCGTAGTAGCCAGGTTAATTTGCACCACCAAGGACTGCTTAAAAGCTAGCGGCTTGAGCCCTTGGGCCATTTGTCAAACGACTCGTCAATAGGTACAAGCGTGCTCGCGCCGTCGTCGCGGGCCCCCAACACCGTGGTGATCATATATCTATGGTGGTGATGCCGCAGGTGACCCGTTGTTGTGGTGGTGATGTGAGGTGGTGATGTGTCCACTCAAAGCCTCTTTTTCAAGGCTCCGCTTTGAAAAAAGAACAAAAAGCTTCGAGCGTCTTAGGTTGGATGCACCACAAGCTGTTGACGGATTGTGAATTTTCATTTGGAAAAATAAATATGGTCACTTTATCAGTCAAAACTGTTGTCTTGGCTTTTGTTTCTGTTGTCTGGTTAGGTCACATTTAAGTTGGTGTTAAGTTATTGTCCTGGGAAGTCTTTTTATGTATTATTATTGTATTGTGATATGTTTTGTTTTATGTTGAAAAAAAAATCAAAAAAAATATATACATTAAAAAAAAATTATAATACAATAAATATCAGTTATCGATATCGGTTATCGGCTTGAGGAGCATAAAGTTATCGGTGTCAAAAAAGCAATATCGTGCATCCCTAATTCCTATTAGGAAAACTTTTCTCACACACTATACAGCTCCAGGTCTCACATGGTATTTGGTTTGATAATTTCACCTCATGGGATGAAACCAGAGCTATTGAACTGGTTGCTTTTAGACAAACTATGTCCTTTGTTTTTCTGTCTTCTTTGATGTCAGTGAGTTTAAACCAGGATGAGGTTCACTAGTCTCCACCCAATCATCACTGTCATCAGTATCAGTTCCAGAACAGTCTGAAGAGAGGAGCTGGCCATCTGTAGTTTGTTCTAAATCACCAGCTGGATCTAAGTTACTGACTGGTTCTGATAATCCACAGTCCTCTCCATCAGGTTGTTTTCATCTGTTCTGTTGAGGGGCTAGAGGCTCTGTCTCTCTGTTTTCATCAGTCTGGGTTTATGAGGTTTGAGGTTTCTCTTCATCATCGTCGTCATCATGTTCACTCTTCACAGGGACAGGGTTGAAAGTGAATTTGATATCAGCCTCCTCCAGACCTTGAAGCTGCTCTCCCTCCTGACTGGTCCAGAGTTCCTCCTGTTCCTCTTTAATCTGTAGGAGCTCTGAGTCCTGGGTTTGGTTAAACCATGAGGACTGAGGTTTCTCTTCATCATGTTCACTCTTCACAGGGACAGGGTTGAATGTGAACTTGATGACATCAGCCTCCTCCAGACCTTGAAGCTGCTCTCCCTCCTGACTGGTCCAGAGTTCCTCCTGTTCCTCTTTAATCTGTATGAGCTCTGGCTCCTCTCCTGCTGTTCAGGGGGAACCTCCTCTTCACAGACAGAGCTGTGGGGGGTCGCAGAAGCCACATAAAACACCGTTGGGAGTCTTCTGGTCACTGCACATATTGCATACCCGCAGCAGAGAGAGTGGGTACGGAAACCTCTTCCAGACATTTAAATGTCCTGTTCACTGTAAAGTGCCAGCTAGGGCTGGGCGATATGGCCTAAATATGATATCACGATATTTTCTGACCTTTCGGCGATACACATCACAATGTTTTTCTTTTTTCCCCCAAACAATTCATTATGAGGCTTCAGTATTTGAGTTTGCAAGCTAACATTAAAGACAGAATAAAATACCCATGCATTTAGCATTATATTATATATTGGATTTAGATTAGATTATTAGATTATATATTGCATATATTTAGCAATGAGATATTATATGATTTAGACATGAAATATGATGAATTGAAAATGGGGGACCCTGATGTAAACAAGACAAAAGTCTCTCTGGTCTGCATCCCCTTAACAATTGTATGTATTGAGCTGTACCCATTCTGCAATATGTTAATAAAGTTTTAAATCAATCAATCAATAAATAGCATTTTTATGAAACTACTGTATATTTGTATGTCTAAATGTTTTGATGAATTGAAAATAGAGGACCCTTATGTAAAAAAGCCGAAAGTCTTTTTCTGGTCTTCATCCTCCAGTCCACTGTTGTTGTATTGAGCTGTACTGTATTGTACCCATTCTGCAATCCGTTAATAAAGTTCTCATTCATTCAGACAGCAAACAGAATAATTTTGATTGACAGTAGAGTCTGCCAATTACGTCACACCGCTTGCACCCGCCCTGCTGTTCTTAACACCAATCGGCAAGCGCGTATTCATTTTTTACTTCCGCTATATCCGCCATTGATTTTGACGAGAGCTCAACAACAACAACAACGGTAGCTCCACGCCGCCGACATTTAGCTTTTAGAGAAAAAAAACGTTTATATATATATATATATATATATATATATATATATATAAAAAAAAAAAAAAGGAATTATATATTTTTTTTTGTTTTATTACTTATTTTTGTTCATTCACGTATATATATGTTTATGGAAACCAACAAACAGTTATAATCTTACACATACATGTGAAAAGATATGTATATATTAGTGCCGTCAATCGATGTCCAGTATGTAGCGTTGGATCAATAAAAGCGATAGGTATTGGAATGGCGATCAGGAATTGGAATAATCTTTTTGGACAACATCTGATCTCAGGTAAGAAATCCATTTTACCAGTCTTAGGATAATCAGACCCGTTTTCACAGAGATAAGCTTTTTCCCTATGTGTGTGTGGCTGTGCGAGCGATCAGGAAATAAGAGAATCGATTTTTCAGATCGCCTATATAGCGTGCATACATTACATACATACATGCATACATTATTAAGGGTGGGACGATACATCGATCCAGATCGATATATCGATCTATTATCAATAATCAAATATGATCGATGCCACGTAAAAAGATCGATTCATATTGCGATACTCTTATTTTGAAAATCCGGCGACGTCATCGCCCCGCGCCCAGTGTTGTGAAACTCAAACTCCGTTTAACATCAACAGCAGTAGCGTCTAGAGCGTCACTAGAGCAAGACTAGTGTGCCTATTCTGTGACCCAAAACATGTCCCTGCTGTTTTATTCCACAACGGGTCCAATGCATCTAACCTGCTTTGCAATCCTCGTCACTCCATTATGCCCACGTCGCGTTAAAGATCGAAGATAACGTTACTTTAGCGTGAGCTAACAAGCTAACCCAGAGCCATAGGCAGAGAGAAGTGGGGACTGGGAGGGTGCATTCTCGGGGATAGCCCCACTAACAGGATCTGGCCGGTACTGCACCTTGGGACTCCCAATATGCTTTTCCAGCCAAAATACAGCTCTGCGACAGTGAATAGGATATTAATATCGAGATAAAAAAGAAAGATGAACCAAAAACAGTGAACAGGAGGTCTATTTGTATTAAAAACAATAGATTGTTTTTCATTTAAATGTCTGGAAGAGCTCAAAAATAAAAATGTCATGATATTTCCATTGCCTTTTTTTTGTTGATTTAAATGTTACTGATTGTATTAAATGAGCACATAATATCGTCTCATATCGATCGCAGGCACCTGAATCGAATCGTATCGTATCGTGGCAGACTGTGTGATATCGGATAATATCGTATCGTTGTCCAAAGAATCGATATCGTATCGTATCGTGATTAAACTGGTGATTCCCACCCCTACACATTATACTATCGATAATCTAGCGTTTATTTGAAAACTCATAAATAGGCTGAAAAATTACAACGTTTGTGTATTCTAGAATATTCCAGTAAAGGGCGATTATCACGGAATCTTTATATTTTCCTTGAAAACGAGGGCTTTTCAAAATGCTATAAAACGAAAATGAAACTATAAAAAAAACAATCCGTTTCGACAATGTTGACTGCAAACAAGTCATTGATAAGCGACGGGCAGATTAGACACAGCCATAATTTAAAACATAGATTAGGTGTTTTAACGCCAACGCTGGCACTGAAAGTGTTAAAAAAAACACAAAAAGTTGAATATTTTCAATATATCAAATGCAAAGTACATTTTTCTGGGGGGGATTATTACAGGCTAGGCATGTGTCAATGATTAGCAACAACGCAGATTTTGATGGATTTTTTGTAATGTCAGATTTAACACCAACTCTTTTCAGAAAAGTGGGAGTATTTCATTTTTTATCTGACATTACAAAAAAATCTAAAAAAATAAAGTTATGATCAGGGCTGAAGTTGAATTAAAGATTTATGACTGTTTAGACTGCATTACTCTCTGTCACAGTGATCTCCTGGTTGTTCCCCACTTAGGTTATCTAACCATCGTGCCGCCGCAACCAGAAACACTGGCCTGGCCTGCTTCTAAGTTCAGTGGCCTGACTGCAAAAGAAAAAAAAAAAAAGTATAATTTTTTCTTTTTACATTTTCAAGTACCACCAGCAGTACCACCAAGCATACCATACCACAGTTTGAGAACCACTGGTGTGAACTAAAGCCGATATGTGTTCTAAAAATGTACAACATCAAGGATGTTTTCAGAGCTGATGATCATGCATGCATGCCTAAATGCATGCACTTATTTATCTAACTAATATATAGATAAAATTGCATTAATTTTCTTTGTATTTTTCGAATTGGGCCCTTTGATCCTCTGCGCGACGGCGCCCAATGTAACTTGTTAGTGGGGGCGGTGTGTTGTGTGTTCTTTTGATCAAAGGCCTTTTGATAAAAGGCTGACCTATCACTGACCCGTCTTACCATGTGTGTGCGCGTCTGTTTGTGCATTGCATATGTATTAGTGACAATAAAGCAGACTGTTTTATTGCAGCCACGGACACAGAGTCCGACGAGCATGTGGCCGCGGAGTCTGGCATGGAGTGTGATGATGAGATGGCTGCGAGAGCCATGGAGTCCGACATGGAGTCAGATAAGGAAGTGGCTGCGAGAGCCGCGGCAAGGCCTATCACTCCGCCCAATTTAGGTGAGAACTAGGGCTGTACCGAATGCGTCGAGGCTTCGATCATAATGTTGACATTCGAATTCTAAATCAACATTCGAATTTTTTTATAATAAAAAAAAATTTCTAATGGCCAGTTTTCGTTTTGTTGTCAGGGTCAGTTTCGCTTTTCAGAACGCAATGTAATGGCAGGCAAGTTAGACATTGTTTTTGCCTCCTGAGCACAGTGATGTATATACATGTAGTACAATGCCAAAGCAGTAGGTGGCAGTAGGTGGCGATGTAGTTCAAACATGAAGGCAATTTTCAACCAATCAGAAAAGTTGAATGTGCCAATACACTTCCTATTCAAAATCAACAATCTACCATCTTTAAATGCCTCACGTGAGCCATTTTGCCAACGTAGCATTTATTTTATTTTTCAGCAAAGAAAGTGCAATAAACAAAACGGATACATTCACCGTGTTCTGCCTCTCATTTGTTGATGAAACAAAACTAACATCAACACAATTGACCACCAAGAGCGGAGTTTAGTCTCACAAAAAGATTGTTGCCGATTTTGTTAGCTTACGTGCTAACGTGATTGGAATATGCCAGTATAACAGTATAGCATTGTGGCTAGCAGCAAAGTTTGTTAGCTTACATGCTAGGAATATGCCAGTATAACAGTATAGCATTGTGGCTAGCAGCTTGGTAACGTTAATGCTAGCAGAATGAATGGATGTAAACTTTATTTAACAGATTGCAGAATGGGTACAATACAATACGGCTAAATACAAACAATTGTTAAGGGAATGCAGACTGTTGTAGCTTGGACTGGGCTCCGCTTATAACAATAACTTAACACATGGTAGCCGCAGCTCCTTGGGACAGCTCTGCTGTAAACACTGGAAATAACCGTGCAGGTCTCTACTGCGCATGGGCGTTGAGCAACAACGGCTCTGTATCTCGCCGATTACATGGCACCGTTGTCTAAGGCCCCATCCACACGAGAGCTGGTTTTAATATAACCATGATTGTATGTGCGCAGTTGCACTGTTCTGCCACACACAACCGGGGATTTGCTACACTGCAACCGCAGTCTTTAAAACCGGTGGCCAGGGTGAAGTTTTGCGTGTTGCAGTTGCGTGTGGGCATAGCAATCGAGGTTATTCCCAGTGTTTACAGCAGAGCTGTCGCAATTATTTCCCATGTTCACAGCAGACCGCGGGGTAGAGATTATAGCAGAGCCAGCTACACCAGTGTTTACAGCAGAGCTGTCCCAAGTAGCGTTATATGAAAATGATTGTAACAAACTTTTGTTCAAAACGTATCGTCTGTGTTGAAGAGTGTTGTGATCGACTGATGTATTGTCGCATTCCTGACCTGACGCTGAGAGTAAACATGTAGCTGCAGCTAAACTAAACTCATGTGTTGTCAAGTTATTGTTATAAGGAACCCAGTCCAGACTGCATCCCCTTAACAATTGTTTGTATTGAGCCGTATTGTACCCATTCTGCAATGTGTTAAATAACGTTTACATCCATTTCATATCCGTACGTTACCACATTACGTTAGCATTTAAGCTATATACTATACATACTATACTACAGCGTTTCCGTTAGCCGGTAATTACCGGTATTTGACCGGCAAAATATGTTGAAGTCCGAATATTTAAATCTCTCCGGTCATAATGTCCGGTGAAAATAATTTCTCTAAGCACAATTTTATTATTTGAATTGTATTAAAATAGGCTAAAATTAAATAGCCTATGCGATGAACGAAACAATCATTACATGTTGCTTCACTCTGATAAAGCGCGGATGGCGCCGCTCGGATGTGAATCTTTTTTTCTTTCTTTTTTTGAGCCTGTCTGGCCACCATAACGACAAACAGGTATACGAGCGAGAGAGAGAGATGGCCAAAACAAGCTAAGCTTAACAAATATTTCATGAAACCAAGCACAAGCAGGTCTAATAATAATGACAACGAAGATGAGTCTTATGAACTTGAAGTCACAGAGACCGCTGATGCCGTGGTGAAAGAAAACAGAAACAGAAATGTCGAGCGTTCAGGCCCGAGTGGAAAGTTTAATTCTCCTGGCTGAGGTGCGACATTATATCCACATTTTCCAGTTCACTGATCCAGCCAGGGTTACCACAGTTCATTCTGGAACCTCAGATCCCCGCTGATCATGGAGTTCTACAGTATCGCGTTGGATCCATACACGTATCAATTTTTTCGTATGGTGATCAGGAATTGGAATATACCAGTTGGATTAGGGCTGACATTCGAAGCTTTTTTTGGCAATCGAAGCTTCGGGGCCGAGCTTCGATTTTAATTCGAAGCTTCGAGAGAAAAAAAAAAAAAATATTTATCTTATGTTGTGGGACTTGTCCAGCACTTTCGTAAACGTTGTTGTTTTTAAATGTGCTCTATAAATAAAGTGGGTTGGATTAATTAATTAATTAAGTAGCCCCTTTCGTGACTGACTCATCCAACAAGGTTTCACTCGGCTGTGTGATTTAATTAAAGGTGGATCGCTGTTGTCGTTTGAACAACTTCAGATTTCATGGGAACTACCAATCCCCCAAATCAAGAATGTTTAAGATGAATGAAGTAAGATTTTGATTATTTGAAATATGGCCTGTGTAGACTAAACTATGCACAGAATTATGTCAGTCTACAAGGTCCGGATTCTACATGGTCCGGCAATGTAGACCTTGTAGACTCCACTACAGACCAATTATCAGTGAATGTTCATGCATTTTTAAGAAGGGCAACTTCCACAAAAAAACAAAGAACTCACCAAAACATCTCAGTAGCACCTTATCTAAATGTTATATTTCATATATGGAGATTCATATTTATTTATGTATTGCATGCATTTCTACATTTTATTTCCCATTTTGTTTATTCATCCCAGTATCTTTCTTTCTTATGTGTGGAATTCTACAAGGTGCGCGCACACACACACACACACACTTACATTTAGTCATTTAGCTGACGCTTTTATCCAAAGCGACTTACAAGTTCTGTACGACAAGACAGCAAGAAGGGTACAACTCTATCAGCTGAGTAACAATGTTCATCAAAGTGTTGCGTGTTACAGTGTAGGTTAGTTTATTAGGACAAGTGCATGACAGTAAGGTTAGTCACGGTTAGATTTTTTTTTTTTTTTTTTTTATCATTTCAGATAATGGTTGAAGAAGTGAGTCTTTAGTCGACGGCGAAAGATTGGACGGGATTCGGCTGTCCTAACTGGGATGGGTAGTTCACACACACACACACACACACCTACACACACACACAAATCGAAGTAAAAAATAAAAATAAAAATAAACTTCGATTCTTTTTTTTATGTTCGAAGCTTGTGCCATCGAATCGAACGTTCGAAGCTTCGAAGCATTTAAGACAGCCCTAAGTTGGATACCATCTGATGTCAGGTAAGGACTCTATGTTATCAGTGTTAGGATAATCAGAGTAAGTTTGATGAAGTTATAAGCTGTTTTGTGAAATGTCTTCTTTCGGTTTCACTGTAAAAGTCCGAGAGGAAATCAACAAGGCGATTATCCGCGCGCGGCCGTAATGTGCTTGCGTGCACGTATAATATTGATCATCTAGCGTTTATTTGAAAACGATTCATAAAAAGGCCGACGAATATCAACGTTGTGGAATATTCCACTAAAAGAAGATTTTCATAGAATGCTCCAGAATGAGCTGTTTATCTGAAAACGGGGGCTTTTCTAAATGCTCTGAAACGGAAACGACGCGATAAACAGCCTTGACAGCACTGACTGGAAAATAGTCTTTGATAATGCGATGGGCAGATTAGACACAGCCATAATTTAAAACATAGATTAGGCGATATTAACGTTAACATTGGCGCCGATGGTGGCATTCAGCCGGTAAAAAGGAAAACCAGGCTGACCGGAATTTCTCGAATATGTCCGGGGATAGAAATCTTGCAGGACACCCAGACCGGCACGAATATGTTCTAACTGAAACGCTGCTATACTATCCATTCACATTAGCATGTAGCTAACAACACTGGCGGTCTTTTGTGAGACTAAACTATCCGTTCTTGGTGGTAAATTGTGTTGCTGATGGTCGTTTAATCAACAAAATGAGGCAGAACACACAGTGAATGTATCCGTTTATTTATTGCAGTTTCTTTCTTTGCTGAAAATATATGTTCCGTTGGCAAAATGATCAATAGGGTCCAGCTGTGTTTCTTTTTTTTTTTAAACTTAAATTTTTATTTTCATTTTTTCAACAACATACATAGACAACATTCATAGACAATACACAGTACATAAATTAAAACAAATAGACAAAAAATGGGTAAAGAAAAAGTGTGACATGGGTCCTTCGGTCCCTTCTACATTTGCATTATTTATTTACATTTTTATTCATTTCCTTGTATCCTTTTCAAACCTCTGTGATGTCGTTACTTCCCCTCCTGTATTCTTCCCATTTTCCCCATTTCCATTCAAACTTTTCTTCTTGCAGCCTCAGCAGATGTGTGATTCTCTCCATTTCCTGTATCCCCTCTACCAACTCTATCCATTGATCCTTTGTCGGCACTTCTACCTTGTACCACAGTTTAGTTAAAGCTTTCTTGGCTGCCACCATCAATATCTTAATCAAATATTTGTCTTCCCCTTGGATTCCTTCCTGTGACAGATTCCCCAAATACAACACTTGGCCTCCCTGGGGTATTTCGTATCCTATTATTTCATTTATTATCCCTCCTATCTCTTCCCAGTAGTGCCTTATCTTCTGACATCCCCAGAATATGTGTGTATGGTTCGCCCCTTCCTGTCCACACTCCCTCCAACATGTTTTCTTTGCTGGTGTGTAATTGCCCTGTATTTCTGGTGTTATAAAATATCTAATTATATTTTTCCACCCAAACTCCCTCCATATCCTTGATCCTGTGGTTGTTTGTTGTGTCTTACATGTGTCATACCATTCCTCCTCTGTTATCTCTATTTCCAACTCTCTTTCCCACTTTTCTTTCACATACAATGTTGTATTTCCCTTACTGTCCATTATTGCCTGATATAGTGCTGATATCACCCTCCCCTTCCGTCCTTCGTATGACTTTACCATTATCTTAATTACCCCATTCTGTTCTTTGTCTCTATCTTGCTTTATTTCTTTGTTATAGTAGTCCCTAATCTGTAAATATCTAAAGTGGTCCCTATTCTCTAGTCCGTATCTTTCTTTCAATTTTTGTAGAGTCTGCATCTCCCCTCCTTCCGTCATCGTGCACATTGCTGTTATACCCCCCCGTTCCCACCTCTTGAACCCATGATCTTCTATCCCTGGTCTGAATTTGTTGTCGTGTGCTATCCATCTCAGTCCAGCTGTGTTTCTAAACAGGAAGTTTAGTGAGCGTTCAGCCTTTTCTGATTGGTTGAAATGGCCTTCATGTCTGAACAACATCGCCGCCTACTGTTTTGGCATTGTACTACATGTAACGGTTGCTGGTGCTGTGGGTACGCAGTTATACACGGTTGTTCACCTGTGTTCACCTGTGTGGACGGAGTTTTATTTTTTTCTACTTCGGTTATATTAAACCCAAACACTCGTGTGGACAGGGCCTGAGAGTTTTGGCGAGTAACCAAAACGGAAACACAATTTCAGCGTTGCCAGTAGGACACCGCGTTATCCTGCCAAAGCGGCGTTTCTTTTTAACTTAGACAGCAAACGTAATCATTCAGCAACAAAAACGTTGCTGTATTCACCAGTGTAACCATGGCCTAAACCAATGGGGGTTTTCTTCAGTTGCAGTTAAAAGATTAGGCTACACTAATATTATACTATAAGACGTCACCATCACTTTCATACCAACCATGCCCTTATTGGATTATTTATGTTGACGAAACTGATGTTATAAAAGAAATTTAATATAATAAAAAAAAAAAAAAAAAAAAAAAAAAGAGACTTTAATCAGATTAATCACTTTATTCAAATTGAGGATTGTTTATAAAAGATTTTAATTTTTTTAAGTACGTTTTTTTTTAATATAGACATTCGAAGCTTCGTTCGAATACTTCAATCAAAGGTTTGAATGTTAAAAAATGAAATTCGGTACAGCCCTAGTGAGAACACAACCAAATTGTGTTTACCGTTTGTAGATATGGTGTGTAACCATCCTACATTGTATTAGAGCCATATGAAATCCGCATTCACGGAATCGCGGACGGAATTGACCAATAAAAAGGGAATCAACTGTAAAACGTGCAATATTGCAGAATTTGCCCTAATCTGGACTGAAATTCCCTGTTCGGGAGAATATGGAACGTTTGGTGCAACGCGAACATGACCAGGGACGCTACAGTGTGTTACACACAACACAGAGAAATATCCAAGCATCTGGCTGCTTTGGTGCGTCGTTGGAAGAAATTCCACACTAAGCCCTAAATTCAGAGCAGAGCAGTCTCCTAATGACTTTTATGCTTCAGTTGATAAGGTGTTTTGCAAATTCTGTCAACATACCCCGTGGACAGGACCCGCAAAAACACGTGCGAAGATCACTTCAAAAGCCATGTCAGGAACAAGGACTGTGCTTCCCAAAACACACCAACTCTCTAACGATTATCTCTGGTGATCACAATAGATACAGCTAGAGGGCGAGGCTAATCACTGACACTATTGTGATTTAAAGTGGAAATGAAGCAGTGAGCAATGTGATCCTAGTTTGTTTGTTGTGTACCTTGTGTAAGACAGGGTTCTATAATCAAATGTGAAATCTATCTTATTTGTCTGAAAAATCAAATATAATATCCCTGTTTTCAACATGGGCGCCGCCATTTTGTTGCTGACGTCATGGCTGACGTCATGCCACTGGTTGGGTGTATACACGGCTCGTTAGCTGCCTATAGTGAATGGGTCAGTCAGTAAATAAAATGTTGCCCACAAAACAACGGGACCGCGGTGGTTCTGTTTGTATTGCTCCTGGCTGTTCAAACTAATTTTACCATGTGAGAGAGAGGAAAGTTGGTTAATTTCCACAAACTACCAGTGAAAAAAACAGTGTTGTTGGCACGTTGGCTCAGGCTGGCTGCACTCAGGCGGCGCGACCAGCCTGTTGGACAGGGAAGGAGGATCTGCAGCGAACACTTCATTGCCTCGGATTATGTTGTTGTCTTCGACAGACAGACCGGCATTAGCTCTCGGGAGCGATCGCTAGCTAGTTGGCACCAGCCGGGGACCGGAGTTAGCTCTCGGGAGCGTCGCGGAGCATTCAGCCTGCTGGCTCTCGGGAGCGATCGCTAGCTAGTTGGCACCAGCCGGGGACCGGAGTTAGCTCTCGGGAGCGTCGCGGAGCATTCAGCCTGCTGGCTACCTAGATCCACTTCAACCAGCCGAGCGTTGGGAGCTCCAGCAGCTTGTTGATGTGCTAATAGCCTGGAGCCAGCTACCGTTAGCTAGCCGAGGCTATTAGCACACCGACAAGCTGTGTAGCCAGCTACCGTTAGCTTGCCGAGGTTCCAGCACACCGACAAGCTATGTAGCCAGCTACCGTTAGCTTGCCGAGGTTCCAGCACACCGACAAGCTGTGTAGCCAGCAGGCTGAATGCTCCGCTCGGCTGGTTGAAGTGGATCTAGGTAGCCAGCAGGCTGAATGCTCCGCGACGCTCCCGAGAGCTAACTCCGGTCCCCGGCTGGTGCCAACTAGCTAGCGATCGCTCCCGAGAGCCAGCAGGCTGAATGCTCCGCGACGCTCCCGAGAGCTAACTCCGGTCCCCGGCTGGTGCCAACTAGCTAGCGATCGCTCCCGAGAGCCAGCAGGCTGAATGCTCCGCGACGCTCCCGAGAGCTAACTCCGGTCCCCGGCTGGTGCCAACTAGCTAGCGATCGCTCCCGAGAGCTAACGCCGGTCTGTCTGTCGAAGACCACAACATAATCCGAGGCAAACAATGAAGTGTTCGCTGCAGATCCTCCTTCCCTGTCCAACAGGCTGGTCGCGCCGCCTGAGTGCAGCCAGCCTGAGCCAACGTGCCAACAACACTGTTTTTTTCACTGGTAGTTTGTGGAAATTAACCAACTTTCCTCTCTCTCACATGGTAAAATTAGTTTGAACAGCCAGGAGCAATACAAACAGAACCACCGCGGTCCCGTTGTTTTGTAGGCAACATTTTATTTACTGACTGACCCATTCACTATAGGCAGCTAACGAGCCGTGTATACACCCAACCAGTGGCATGACGTCAGCAACAAAATGGCCGCGCCCATAATCAGACCCGGCGCCATGGGCGGGCATTGGGGGGCCTGGCCCGCCCACTGAGTCAGCTGTGCCCACCCTGAAAAAAAAAAACATTTTTTTTTTTTTTCAATCAAAGTAGACTATCCAAATGCTTAGCCCTAGTGGGCACTGATGTCAACAACAACACTACTGAAGCTAGCACGGCACTCTGTGAGAATTCGTTTTCTACCCTCAAGAACATCTTTACAGAACATCGCCTTAGTATGCTTCATCGACGCAAGGCCAATTTAATTCAGTTGGCATTTGAGAAGGACTTAACAAAAAAGTTCAGGAATGAGTGGAGGGGCAGTGTTTTAAGAAGATTTCACTCTGTCCCCAAACGCTGCTTGCCGCTCTACTAATGATGGTGAGTAGCCTGTGGAGGAATTTTGTTTGCTTTTTTATGCACTTTATTTTTGTCAGTTCAGTTCAGTTTGTCAGTGAATTCAGAAGTGTTGAATAAATGGAGACTTTTCAAAGATATAGAATAGAATAGAATAGAAATGTATTATCCTGAGGGAAATTTGACACTCCAAATCACTCAACATTAAACATTTAGACAGAACAAGTCACGAATAAGAATAACTAAACAAATGGCCTAAGAATAGAATAAAATGAAATAGAATAAAAATAGAATAAAAGATACAGTAAATAAATACAGTAAAAATATACTGAAGTCTACAGTAGGTGTAATATTGCACAGTGCTGTTTAAAAAGTAAGAGTCCAGGAAGATGGTAACTGTCACTCTTTGCTCAGTGATGCAGTGAGGCACAGTGATGCATTGTATAGTCTGATGGCTGTCGGAATGAAGGACTTCCTGTGCCGTTCAGTGCTGCATTTAGGTAGTGTGAGCCTATAACAATACATGCTCCTCCTGTCAGCCAAGTCTGTGTATAGTGGGTGGGAGGGGTTTTCCCTGATGGCCTGGAGCTTAGCAAGGCTCCTCCTCTCCGCCACCCTCGCTAGGGCGTCCAGCTACACCCTAACCACGCTATTGGCCTTCCTGACCATCTTATCCAGCCTGTCTGTGTCCCCTGCTCTCAGTCCGCTGCCCCAGCAGGTCTGTTATATATATCCGTTCAGTCTGTTTTTGTATAAGTGAATGTTCTTAAGATAGAGAAATTTGATTTTTCAATTGCCTCTCTGCTGTTTAGTTCAGCACCGTGGGCAACGCCAAGCAAGCCACAGCGCCGTTGTCCCAGCTGAAACGTATAAAAGGGAACCTGTGTTGAAAAATCATTGTGCCCCCCGGAGAAAATTTTATGCCCCCCCACTAATTTGTTTCTGCAGCCTGGTCTGCCCATAATGCTAAATGCTTCAGAAATGCACACAACAAATCGTTTTTTCTTAGAAACTGCTTATTTTTATAACGTGATTTCTTCTGTGGCTTATCTAAATACTAATGTGATGCTATGAATATGTATTTATCGCACTGCTTCATTTCCACTTTAAATAGCTATGTAACGTTACAGTACATAGGACTATAGATGGAAATTATAGCTTCTTGCTAAATCTGGTGCACCCATCTATTTGCAAATAATTGTCAGTAGGCCTACACACTGTCCTTTATAAATGAAATAAACTAAAGAACTACAGAATTCTGAAATATTAAAATGGAAAAACGGAATTTGGATATAACTGTAAATGCATTAGGTGACAAAGCTGACGTGCCATGTTATTGCAGAGCCAGATTCCGAGTCAGAGGAGTCAGATGAGACGGTGGACGATGCATCGCCTTCTAGGCAGAGGGGTAAATTCAGGGATTAAAGCAAAAAAAAAAACTCTTTTTCAGGCCAAGTCATATTCTTATTTTAACCTCCACTGTATTTCTTTTTAATAGCGTTGGCGTTTTAAGGGAGCCTACTTGTTTCGGTTTCGTCGATAATCCAATGTACCCACCCCTCCCAACCACCTCCAATGTACAGTCCCCCCCCCCTCCACCCAACCTCCTCCAATGTACAGTTTCTTCGTCAAATGTATATACTCTCTTTTTTAGACTCTTAATGTATCACAAACAATACTGTATTTGTAAATCTGGTATGTCATAAATGTATAGATGTAGCAGTATTATCTATCTGTATGTCAAGTATGTCATATATGTTATGATGAATTGAAAATGGGGGACCCTGATGTAAACAAGAGGAAAGTCTCTCTGGTCTGCAACTGCAACCCCTTAACAATTGTGTGTATTGAGATGTACTGTATTGTACCGATTCTGCAATATGTTATAACAAACAATCAATATTTAACAGATTGCAGAATGGGTACAATACAGTACGGCTCAATACACACAATTGTTAAGGGGATGCAGACCAGAGAAAGACGTTTGTCTTGTTTACATCAGGGTCCCCCATTTTCAATTCATAGTGACATTTATGACATACACAACATTTATGGCATAGGGACATACATGACATACTACAGAACAGGTATATATAGGGATGGGTATCGTTAGGATTTTATCGATACTACTACTCTTATCGATACTGCTTAACGGTTCGGTACTTTATCGATACTCTTATCGGTTCTTTTAGATTATTATTTAAATATATTTAAATTTAAAAAAAAATTATAAATTATTATTTGAACGGCTTAAGGCTATATCTGTACTTGATATTTGTTTGTTGTCGTTGCATATTTGAAATAAACTTCAATCAAATCAAACCCCCGGCCCCCTCTTAAAAAACAAAAACCTGTGTTTAACCTGGCCATCTATAAAACATCATGCTAAAACTGTGAAACAAATGTCCTACTCCCCTAAAGAAAGAAATACATAGCAAACATGACTCAGTTATGCAATAGTGCTGCTGCTTTTTATTTTGTTAAAATCTTTTAGTTAATAAGACTACAAAATGACTACAACGATTTCACGACGTTTTCCTGTCCACGCCGGAAGTGCATCGGATACCTACCTTAACGTTACATTTTCAACAACGGAACAGATTGTTGCTAATTAAACACTTCATGGAAACGGAGTAACGTTAACGCTATGTCGAGTTCATACGTGTAGTGTAGTATGAACTCGGCGAGTCGGCATAACGTTAACGTTAGTCAGTTTCAGTGTTGCTGGATGGTATACTCTATTAGCTCCGTAGCTAACGTAGCTAGCCACGTTAACGTTAAATGTTAAACAACAGAACAGATTGCTGCTAATTAAACACTTCATGGAAACGGATTAACGTTATCGCTATGTCGAGTTCATAAGTGTAGTGTAGTATGAACTCGGCATAACGTTAACGTTAGAGTGTACCATCCAGCAACACTGAAACTGACTACTAGCTCCGTAGCTAACGTAGCTAGCCACGGACAGGCACCTCCAGTCCCTACCCGTGTATGTGTGAGTGGCTCGCGACAAGTGTGTGTAATGGCTTGCTGCGGCTCGCTTCTCGTGCAGAGACAGAGAGAGGATCGTTCGCAACTTTTAAATAATAATAATAATTTCTCTAGAGTATCGATGGCAGTACCGAGGACGTCGGAGCTTATAAATACTCCGGTATTTTCTAATATAGTACCGGTTCCCGTTCAAAACCGGGGTCCGGGGGGCATCCCTAGGTATATAGTAATGTTACATTTGTGACATATACGATATGCAAATATACAGTACTGTTACCCATAGATCCTAACAGAGATTATATACATTATGATGGGGAGGAGACTGTACATTAGGGTGGGTGGGAGAAAAAAGATACATACGGTGGGGAGAGAATATACAGTGGGGAGGAGACCGTTTACAGATACACCCGTGTGATGTTGCTACGGAGTTAAGCTAATAAAGGATACTCACAACCACAGCAGAGGACTCATATTTGTAGTGTGAAGTAACACGACAATGACAAATGTGTTGTTTCTAGGGATGCCCCGATCACGTTTTTTGCCACCGATACCGATCACCGATCGTCGTGAGCCATATCGGCCGATACCGATTGTTTTTGATTAAAAAGAAATTAAAAATTATTTTATATAAAAAGTTTTTTTTTTTTTTTTTTATAAAATATATATATTATATAATTAGACTTGTACTTGTATTATCTGCGAGACATCGCCACCACGCAACAAGTCAAAATGCTCGCTATCTGCAAACAGCTCCACTGTCTGTGTACTCTAGTAGCCTCCAGCTCCAAAAAGGATTCTCCGGCGCTGCAGCTGGACCCTATTGGTAACGTTACGGTTATTTGGTCATTTCACATTCAGCAAGCCCTCAGCTCCAATACGCATTGAATCAATGTTATAAGACATTGATATCAAGAGCTATCTGTAGCTACTGCTAGCCGGCTAGATGACGTTAAGACAGAACTTTAGTTCAATGGGACATTTCGTTTTGAACAGAGAACTAACGTCAGCTAACGCAAGCTAACGCAAGCTAACGGAGGTATGAACATGGACTACTAGACTTTCTGGATCATTTGTTGATATCAGGAGCTATCAGTAGCTAGCCGGCTAAATACCGTTAGACAATGCCTACTAAACGTGAATAGTTGACTGGGTAATTTTGTTTAAACAGTAACGATAGCTAGGTAGCTAACGTTAGCTCAGGTCGAATGCACTACAGACTCGAGCAGAGGAGCCTCCTCTCAGTCCTCAGTGTTTACAAACTCTACACGGGGCGGGCGGGGCTAGGGAGGAGGAGCAGCGGCAGTTTGCAGGTTGTGTGTGTCTGAGACAGACAGCGAGTGAGACCTTCGCTTGATCAGTTTCCGCTATCGGCGAATATGACTCATTATCGGAATTCACAGATTGCATATTTATACTGAGTATCGGCCGATAACGATCGGTGGCCGATCGATCGGGGCATCCCTAGTTGTTTCTGTTTTTCTTTTTGACATAGTTGCGGAACACGGAACAAGTTAACAACTCACCACCGTCTACAGCCCCCGCATCATACTGTAGCCTAGCCAGTCTCTTGAAACACTGCTATCTTCAAACTTCCATCCTCTCGTAACTTTCTTTTGTTGGGTGGTGCCGCTCATCCTTTTCGTCTGAGAACACGGCGTGTGTTTTCTTTTTAGTGGCCGGCTTACTCCTTCCATTATCGTTATTATGCTGACGTTAGCTAATAACTATGTGTTGGGGATAATGCTTCCGCACGGACCATATTGTTTGTTACATTGCTGTCGGCAAACTCGCTCACAGTGTCAACATAGTGTTGACATTGAGTTGATGTTAGCTGCTAGCTGGCTACCCAAATCCACAACAGCCAGGCAGCCAACCGTACAAAATACAGTCTGAGCCAATCACATCGATTGTACAGTTAGTTAGCTCCACTCCATTGCGAAATAAAAGTTAGCCAGCCAGGACAGCCCGTATTAGCAAGCTACAGTTGCTAGGTAGCTAACCGTTAGCCACCCGAAGAACGGTAGCTAGCTAACGTTAGCCACAGCTTCAAAAACGAATTTCAATTATGTTATGAGCTATCAGCTAGCCAGCTAGATAATGTTAGAGAACGCCTTGTGTAGTAAACTAAAGTGAATAGTTTACTGGGCCATTGTTTAATGCTTCAGTGGTGTTAAAAGAGGACCTGAACGCTTGCTATCTTCGGTGCAAATGATACGGGTCTGTGACAAGACAGGTCTGTGAGGGGGAGGGCACTGTGAGCAGCGTGTGTGCGTCAAGCTCACGTTTGATTGGTTAGAATGGTCAAAATGCCCTACGCATCTACAAATCATATTATACCAGGTAGCCAATTCCGTCAGACTCCAAATCAAATTGACGGAAAAAAAAATAAAAAAGACTGAAATCCGTCTGGAGACGGAACGCTTTAATGCATGGGTAAGTTAGGCCTCATTCACTCACACAACGTTTCTAATTATGTATTATAGCAGTGGTTCCCAAAGTCGGGGTCGCGACCCAAAGGTGGGCCGCGAGATGATATAAAAAAAAAACAAAAAAAAAAAAATTGTCAGGCCACTGAACTTAGAAGCAGGCCAGGACAGTGTTTCTAGTTGTATTCTAAAATTCTATTCTATTGTATTCTAAAATGTGACTATATGGTTTTATATTAACTTAATAAATAAACAAAAACGAAAAATCTACTTATTTCAACGAACATTTCAAACAAAATAACAGATTATGCACATAAAACGCTGAAAACAACCGAAGCAACAATAGTATTTTAATGAGGCTATTATTATTATCATTATTATTTTGCAAGAAGTTAGCCCTCTCATAAATAGCACATATAAATGAATAACTAACTTGAACTAACTTAACACTTTAACTGCCAGAAGACGAGTTTAGGCGTCCTTCCCCGCCATGCTCAAGTTGCCGAAGACGCCGTAACTCGTCTTTGATATCAATATTTCAAAAATCTGTGATCGGATTCATATTTCCCATCCGCTGGCCTGAGACTCACCAAAAAGCCCCACTGAACCCTCTAGCGGTTCAAGAGCGCCATCTGGTGGCCGATCGGCGCAATCGCCTAACAGGAAGTTACTTGGACGATGTGCTATTCACCCATATTACTTCCGGGCACTCGGTATAGGTTCCGGCACTCTAGCTTGTCACAATACATAGCGATCCGTTGCCAATAACTCGATAAACAACATGATTTGGATGTATATACTATTATACAAGCTGGAAATGGACCGGATATTTTTACATCCCATAATGGAAAACTGTCTACCCCACGCTGATCGCCCAACGGCCCGCGGAGACTGGGGTGAGTTTTAGCGTGTAATAGTTCCGTGTTCGACACTAACTGCTATGATGAACATTTTACCCACATTAGATGAATGGTATAACGCTGCCCACGGAATTATAAACGCCCCCTCGCCCATCCGGTCAACATCAGATGACGTGTAGTAACTTCCAGAAGTCCGTCCAGTTGGATTTTTTTTATATCGCGCCGATTGCTATCAAACTGTATTTGATCATCAATATAATGCATTTGGGGCTATAAATCACGTTCTGGAGAAAGCTGCAGAAAGAGATGAAAACATACTTATACTTTAGATCATATTTTAGTATGAATATGTGAATGAAAAAGTTTAACGTTCATACACCCTGAACAATACATATAGGACATTGAATGGGCCCTAATAATGGCAATTTAGCAATAGAATTAAAAAAGTTATAGCCCTGCAAAGAAGGGGAACTTTTCCATAGACAAATAGAGCTGGCAACCTATGGTATATCATGAATTTAGCCTTGGCAATCAAAGTGTTGATAGGATTGAAGTGATATTTGGCTTAATAAATCAGTCGCCTGGCAAAAAAAAAAGAAAAAAAAAAGCCTGACGATGTGCATTGGGCCGCGACTCTCTGACGCCTTATTTTCTGGGTCCCGGCCTGAAAAGTTTGGGAACCCCTGTATTATAGGAATGTGTGTCTACAGTATAGGGTGTACATGGTAGACTAGTTAGTTATTGTAATATTTGCATAATTTACAGGTCGAGGACGGGGAAGAGGCCGGAGAAGCATGTCGGCTCCTTGTGAGAGTCAGGAGAGCTGGCACCGCGACAATTGGGTACAGAGATCGATTTCGAAGCCACACCAGGACCACTGCAGGATGCGGCTACAATCTGATCAGACCCCCCGTTGACTTCTTGGGTCTGTTTCTCACAGAAGAGTTCCTTGGTCAGATCGCACATCAAACAAACCTGTACGCCGGCCGAACAGACCATTGCCCTCATCGATCCCGGCCGGGTGAGTAGCAGGCTACGTACGTGGAAGCCTGTCACTGTTGAGGAGCTACGGAGGTTCTTTGGACTATTATTCCTGATGGAGATGGATCGGAAGCCAGAGATGCACATGTATTGGTCGACTGATCCCATTTTCTTTGCACCCCATTTCTCCAACACAATGTCAGGTTTCAGATCATTTGCGCTTCCAGGAGCCGTTTCAACCGAACCGCAACATCAGTATAGACGAGGGAATGCTGGCCTGGCGTGGACGCTTAGCGTTCCGGGTTTACAACCCCCAGAAGCCAACCAAATATGGCATCAAGTCATACGTCCTATGTGACTCGGGCACTGCTTTTCAATGCAGCCATATTGTGGGGACGCGGGGAACCTCAAGGACACAGTCGTAGGACCTAAATGTACTGTAAATATGTTCTAAATGCACAAACTGAATTGTTTCTGACGGCTGATTTGCATATATACTGTGCATCTGTGAAGTAAAAATACATTTGTTCACTTCATCTTCAAGTTTGTTTATTATATACACACAGAATACTTTATAATGCAATGGTTTTTATAACTTGTGTGTCTTTGATTCGAATATACAGAATACATTATAATGCAATGCAAAAATGTCAGAATACCTGTCGGACTGTACCTGCCATGTATGGACGATTCTACACTGGAACACAGGTAAATGTGCAGAGCAAACACAGCTGAGTATGTGGGTTGCGCCCATGAAGAACTTGCAGAATCTAATTCAAACAGCTAACAGTAGGGGCGGCTAGGTGGTGCAGTGGGCAAGGCACTCACCACCAATGCTGGAGACGCTGGGTTCGAGCCCAGCTCTCCACATTGTTTTCAGTTTGGCTGGTCATCCGTACTAATACAATTGGCAGTATTAGGGGGAAGGAAAACTGAGGGGTGGGGATCGGACGTTGTGGACAGCGACTCCTACAGGTCGGTTGGTGCGCCTGCGCAGTAGAATCAAGAAGCGATGGGCCCCTCCAAAGCGCAGACCCCTGACGCTGAAAGATCGCGCCGCGCAGGTGAAAAGATGAGACGGCTGCTACCTCGAGTATCGGAGGGGACTCGTGCTATGTATGCAGGGACCGAAACTAAAGCCCGCCGCCCGCCAGGGGCGGTCTGTTTTTACCTTTGGCGCATGACACTTAAGAGGGCTGCCCGCCGTGTGGCGTGTAGACCATAACGATACTCTTGTGCGAGTACAGATTATAGCCTCTCGTCTTTTTTTTCTCCGCCGCGAGATCGTTAAAAAACTACAAGTCCCACATTGCACTCAAGTCAACGGTCCAATCACAGTAGAGTGACGTGACTGGTTTCACGAGAAAGAAAGCAAATGACTAATCGGAAGCTCTCATTTGGCTTGTTTACTTCCGTCTGCTCTAGTCTATATCGGACCTCCATGAGCTAACGTTACTGTTTAAACAATGACCCAGTCAACTATTCACTTTTAGTTTAATACATGACGAGGCATTGTCTAACGGTATCTAGCTGGCTAGCTACTGATAGCTGCTGATATCAACAAATGCTCCAGCAATAGTCGACTCGAGTGCTCCGTTCCCTCGTTAGCTAGCTCACGCTAGATCCATCTGTCCCAGTAAACTAAATTGTCTTAACGTTATCTACCGGGCTAGCAGTAGCTACTGATATCAATGTCTTATAACTAGGGATGCTCGATATTGGCTTTTTTACCGATACCGATATTCCGATATTGTCCAACTCTTAATTTCGATACCGATACCGATATCAACCGATACCGATATATGCAGGGTTTCCCCCCAAAAAAACTGAATAATTTCAGGTAATTAATAATTTCACTGGATGCATTCAAAAGGCTTTCTAAATGTAAGCATTATCTGTGCAAAATATGATAATTAAAAAAGTAAAGATTAACATTACATATCTCTTGTTGTTGAATTAAACCAACATGCATACTTTTGACAATAAATAAAATAAGAATTGGTTCTTACTTGCTTGCCTGGGTAAATAAAGGTTAAATAAATGTATAAAAAAAAAAAAAAAAATTTTACCGATACCGATATTTTCCGATATCGGCCGATAATATCGGTCGGCCGATAATATCGGACATCCCTACTTATAACATTGATTGAGTGCGTATTCTAGCTGAGGGCATGTTGAATGTGATTTGACAAAAAAACGGTAACGTTAAATAGGGTCCAGCTGCATCACCGGAGAATCCTTGCATGCTGAATGTAGGGTCTAGCTGAATATAGGGTCTAGCTGCAGGGCCGGAGAATCCTTGCTGGAGCTGGAGGCTACTCAAGTATACACACAGAGACAGTGGAGCTGTTTGCAGATAGCAAGCATTTTGACTTATTGCGTGGTGGCGATGTCTCGCAGATAATACAACTACAAGTATGATTATATAATATATATTTTATTTTAAAAAAAAATTATATAAAATATATATATATATTTTTTTAATCAAAAATAATTTGGCAGGTAAGAAATATGCTTGGCGGGTAGACTCTTCCCATCTACCCGCCACTGGCCGGTGAGTCAAAAAGTTTATTTCGCTCCCTGTATGTATGGCTTCGTCCACATTGCAGCGGGCTTGTGGGAGGCAAGAAACAGCGTTCAAGACAGGGGAGGGTTGAATTGGACGATACGAAATTGGGATGGGAGAAAAATAGAAAATGGGAGAAAAAGTGGATAAAAAAAAACAGCTAACAGTACAGGAATAACAGACAGCCAATGTATTCGTTTATTTTTCCCCCTCCAATGGTGTTTTTGACTAATGGTACTATATATTTCTGCTCATGACACTTAGGACCTGTAAATATTACTCAACATGATCGAATGCAATAGATATATATAGGCCTATAACATAATCAATCAAGATATCCCTATATAATAGCTTTACTAGGGATGGGTACCGAATTCGGTACTTTTGAGGCACCGAACCGAAACACGTCGGTACTACCGAGTATCGAATCAAGTGAGAAACCGAGAGAAGAAAAAAAAAAATTACTTTTTCTTTTCATGTCAACGTTCACACGCACAATAATGCTTACCTAGGATTTGACTTGATTCAACAACAAAGCAGTCGGAGCAATGACAAGCCGAAAACTGTCGAAATTGTAGTTATTTGAAGTTTGGATTTTTTTTTACGACTGCGGTAGGTAAATAAAATTTCTTGAGACTAAAGTACCGAAAAAAGGTACCGTTGGGTACCGGTATCGATTCACAGGTACCGGTTCAAATGTGAAAGGTACCCATCCCTAAGCTTTACTGCATTTCATAAATGATAAACAACACTAGGTGGTGTGTTTTACCCTATGAACTGGGAATAATGTGTCTCAGGCGAGCAAAGAACATGATTTGCGCATGCTGCACAAAACGCTACATAACTCCAGGAAATGTGCCTCGATTTCAGTCAATGTTTAGCTTGGAATTGTGAAAGAACAAAGGCATGTAGAAACTAACGTTTTTTTTTCATATTGTACAGCAAATAGTCTTTGTCAAATGAGCCAAACCATTTCGCCATATCTATAATATAGAATATAGAAATAGCTCCGCAAAGATCATGAAATATCGCAAAATCAGTCCCAAAAAGCTGGCATACAAGCCATAATTCGGGCACATCCGGCCGGCACTGAATGTGTTAATACTACAACTCTGTACATACATCTGATTAGGACTATACTCCGTAGTACTCATTTATATATTTTATATCATACAGTCTGGAGAGATTGATCTATGACGTAATGTCATTTGCGGTCCGCCGATGGACAACTCGGGCTAAAGGGGTTAATAACCGCAGCAATATGCGCTAGGTTATATGCGCAAATGTGCGCAAGACTCGGCAGTAGTGAACCAGAAGAGTTCTTTTGGAGCACATTTTTTGCATGATTAAAAACCATTGTTCAAACGTCCGTTCGAAAAAGAAACTCGCGAATGTTCGAATCCCAAAAACAGGCTTCGGGGACAGCTCTATAATGCAATAATGGAACACTGAAACTGTATTTTTGGTGTCTTATAACCATGTTATGAAAAGGAATTTGTTCTCACTTGAGTTTGGCTTATCGTCTCCTTGTTGTCCGTTTGTGTTTCCGGGTTTCTTCTGATCCATTGGGCTCTCAGGTTTCTGTCTGGGGGGCCCATGATTGTGTTGATGCTCTCTGTTTCCATGCATCTGGATGAACAAGAAGACCAGATCATAAGTAATTTACATCACATCAAGAAGCTCAGAGATGGGTGTCCATGTGCCCACACGCAACTCAAAGTTGATTCATGCCCCATGTGGCAGGTCAGCCAATTTAACATAGGCTGCCACAGCTTGTCACCGTTTCCTCAGGTTGCTAGTGACTACCGGTAATCATTGATTGACTGATGTTGCAATTGCGACACAGTTCACAATATTTTAGGGAATGATCATTTTTGTGTCATTTATTTAAAAAAAAATAAATGAGATTTTCTCCCATCCCAATGTTAGTCGTTATGCCAATTTCCAATCCCCTTCCTGGTCGCTGCGCACTTACACCCCACAGTCGGTCTGGGAGAGTGGAGGCTATCACGTGCTTCCTCCGACACACGTCTAGCCAATCAACCGCTTCTTTTCACCTGGCAGCGCGGACTCTCACTGAGAGGGTGTAACGTGTGGAAGGATCACACTACCCCCCTTAGATCCTATCCGCGCTGAGCAGGCGCCCCGACCAAACTGTAGGAGTCGCTGTTTACAACGACCCGGACCCACCCCGCCAGCTTTCCCACCCTCTAATACTGCCAATTGTATTAGTGTGAACGGCCAGCCAAGCTGGTGACAACGCCGGAGCTGTGAGCTGGATTCGAACAGGCGAATCCAGCGACTCCGGCGTTGGTGACGAACGCAATCTCCGCTACGCCACCTGACCGCTGTGTCATTTATTTTTAATATCATTGAAAAACACATTCAAATGATCATGGTGGTGATAAAGATGTTTCCTTAACCTGTTCCACCCCAGGTGAAATCTGCATAAAATGTATACCTATGGTAAATGGAATATTGCTCCACTTCTACAAGGGCTATTTGCATATTCTTGGTATCTAGGAACATCTATGGACCTCAATGAATGTATTCTCAGTGTCAGAAATATTGTGTCTATTACTAGGCTTGCTTAAATTCTGATGAAACAAAGGAAAATATGAATTATGATTTTTCTTTTCATCTTTGACAGTGAATAAAACCATGATAATAATGACCAAACTTAAAAAACTGCCACTGAGCTAATTCAGTACCCTCTTGAGATCATGTGTACAAAAGATCTAAGGAAATTAATAAAGGGAAGATGATAAAATTGAAGGTTTTGTATATACAGTACTGAATTCTCCCATCCGGACCAATGCAATTTGAAATATTATTATAGAATATAGAATATATGCTTATACATTACCTTATTATAGCCAATTCGCACATTTATATATATATACATATAGTATCTTTCAAATGGCCGAGTTCAATTTGGATATAGTATCACCAGGCATGCATAATAACATATACAGATATTTAATGTAATCGACTGTACTTTTTTATTTCTCCCACAGTGTAATCATTTTGTAACTAATTTCAGATCTAATTATTCCTACATGATTACAATAGTGTGGAGAAACTGACTGCGCTTCAATATTTGTCAAAAACGTTACCTTTTGTAGCTTATTATCGCGAATCATAACAATTATTGATATGATTCATTCAGAACGCCGAACTTTGAACGACCATAGCGGACCACGGGAAGTGTAGTTTTGAGAAATTCCGACGCTGGCAGATAGCTGGCGAGTCGCTCTTCAAAATGGCCGCAAAAAAACTACAATTCCCATGGTTCAACATTTCCATTTACGCTTCAGCGTCAAAAACGCGAGTGAAAAATAAAAACTTAAAATGATATAAACTCACTTTTAACCTATTGCTAAACTATTGCCAACCTAACGTTTTACATTCTACATGTATTTGTGACATAGTAGTGATAATAATACTTGAAAACGTTTGATTTTAAAAACGTTAATTTATTGCATCACTCATAAAAATACTAATATATGATAATAATGTCAAAAAGGGGTCGGTACCGTGGCCGTGGGGTGGAACAGGTTAAGTTGGTAGACAATTTGTAGTCTGGGACATCTCTGCAGCACAATACATAAAATAATCAAGACGTGTAGGCCTAACTCACCAACATGTTCTGTGTCTCAAGAGCTCAGTCGCATCGGCAGCCTGAGAAATTCCTCCGGATGACGTCACCAAAAGGAGAGCTGACCTCTAGCGAACCGCAGTTATATTGCAATTTCGATCATTTTTAATAGTTGAGCCGTAAATCGGATACAGTACATTTTTCCATGGGAACATCCAATAATCTTTTGAAAGCCAAGAGGAAAGCCAAAATTATCGTATTTTGCCGTGTCCGTCGATGGTGGGAAGTTGAAAGTAGGAAACGTGAGATCTCCGACCTGTGTCGGATCATTCCTGATGACTTGTCGTACAGAACTTGTAAGTCACTTTGGATAAAAGAGTCAGCTAAATGACTACGGCCTTGTCCAGACAAAAACGATTTTGGAGTTTTCATAAAAAAAAAAACAATAATGTTTCAGTAAAAACGAAATCGTCTCAAGAAATAAGTGTGTGCCAGAAATTTACAAAATAAATGTCTTTCCTGTTTTAGACGTCGCTCTTTTATTTTGAAACCCCCCGGCCGGAAGTGTTATCGTTGTGTTCGGTAGCGGAGTAACTTGTGTCGTCCGGTTCTGTGATTTTGAGCTGACGCTAGTTTCCAACGGATAGGAGAGACACACACCGCGGCGCAAATGCAGCTTCACAGGCAGTCGGTGATGAGGAGGAAGAGCTGCTGATTTTAAATCGGCAGGAGAGAGAGCTTGTCAAAGCCGTATATAATATAATAGCCCCGTGGTGCGGTCGGAGGCAGCTAAAACTACCTGTTGTATTAAATTAATTGATTGATGTTTAACTTGTCTCCATGTCCAGTCCTTTCGACTAGCTCCACCCGTGCATTGTAAACAATGAATGATGCATGCAATTGTATTAACGTTACTGTGTGTTGTAGCTATGTTAATAAATTCATTAATGTTAGTTGGGTATGCTAGTGCTAATGTTGATAGCATTGAATAGCATCAACGCTAGCTGGCTACAACGAATTCTCACAAGCTGGCATCGTAAAATCTCAACACCAGGCCCATGGGAATACTATTTACTAAATTATGGAGGCTTTTTAATCATCAAGGAAAGAGGATTTGTCATGATCAACTGAAGGCGTATGCTATGGAACAGTCTATGTGCTTGGCTACTTAGCGTATTTGGGTTTTCAGAAGAAGGCCTGCTATGTGTATGTATTAATCACAGTAGCCTCCCGGTGTTTAATAAAAACTTCTAGACAGGACATAGACATATATGTATCATGTTTCTTTTTTGTTGGCTGCGTTTGCATGCGGATTAAGGGAGATGTCAATCTGTTGTCGACGGTGGTAGTACATTTAGCTGTAAAAGCCTGATCAAACTCAATAGCTTCTGTAACACGAACGCAACTACTCTGTACGATGCCATTGTTGTTGTGAATGTGATGTTGGCTGAGTTTGCACATGCGGGTTAAGGGAGAGGTGGGCTATCCGTATCGTGTCATCAGTTCAGGAAAATGAGCGTATAGGCTTGTAAAGACGGCGACGCAAGGGGGGCGGTCTTCAGATTTTCCCACTCTGGGACCCGGTCGCTTATTGCTTATTCCCAGAGGAAGAGTGCTGCCGAGTGCTTCCGCGTTTTCCCTGATTGGCTGCGACACGCCCCGCGGCAGAGCTTGCGGCATTATGTAGCCGTAATCCCAGATGATTTTCATTCTACGCTTAGCTCAACTGGCAGCGGTGCGGTCCTGCGGTCCGTTGGTGACAAGTTCGAATCCCTTCATTTTTTTTTTACCGTGCATTCTTTCGCCGGTTAAGTTTAGGCATTAAGGTTAAGGTTAGGCATTGTTTCGGAGTTGGTTAAGGTTAGAAGGGTTAAGTTTAGGCGCTGTTAAGGAGCTGGTTAAGGTTAGAGTTTGTCTTAGAGAATGGCAATATTCTTTCGGAGTTGGTTATGGTTAGGCATTGTTTCGGCGTTGGTTATGGTTAAGTTTAGGCGCTGTTAAGGAGCCGGTTAAGGTTAAGAGTTTGTCTTAGAGAATGGCAATAGACAGCCTATTTCCGCGCTGCAGCTCTCTCGCGCTGCCATGGTCACATGGGCATCATGGCCAATCAGAGAAAACGCGGAAGCACGCGACGCACTCTTCCGCTGGGAATAAGCTACATGCGACCCGGTCTCAGAGAATAGCGTTTTCAGGCTCCCAGAACGCAGTTCCGTGTGGATGAAAGGTACATACAATAAAATACTTTGACTGATACGACCGAAATCAGTTTCATCTGAACATGGCCTAAAAGTAAATGTGTGTTCGAGTTGGGAAAACATCACAACTCACAGGCTCAACTTGTCATTATTTTTTTTACTTACAATTTGTCTTGCATGAATTACAGCACAAAGACAATGACATATAGCTAATATACTTACAAATGTACTCTTAAAACGGCCAAATAACAAAACCCAGGCTTGAACTCAGGGTTGGAAACTAGAAACTCCAAGTTAACCCATTTTATTAGATGTTTCCTAGATATCGCCTAGGAAACGAACACATTTGTACTATAGTTTTGCACTCTGTACAATCAATAATGCAAAAAGTCCAGCCATGTATGATCATTTTGTGGCACTTGGTTATCAGTCTACTTATTCACATCTCCTTTGCCTACCTGAGAACAAAGTAATTTTAGTTCCCATCTGTCCTTGTTTACAGGGAGGGGGCATTTGTGTAACGAAAATCAAGGTTACAGAGATCTTGTTTGAAGATTGCACAATGGTAGGCTATGTGGAACTTGGTGATTTATTTAATTTCCATGTATATGCTGAATAGGCTACAACCGCTACAACTCGTGTTATCATAGTTTACCATTGCAGCTTGTAGTTGTTGTCTTAGTGGTTTGTGAGTGACTCGCGACGATAATTCCCCTCAAAATGCGAGCATCTGGTACGATACATTATACATTACCCATCTGGCAAAGGCTAAGAAAGCCCGTTGTGCGACAGTAGTAATAATCACGAAACAGTGCGCTGTATAGTGATAAGTATTAAACTAAAGTTACTATTCATAGTTATTCAATTGAAAGTTTAAAACGTAATTTGAACGAGCCGTTGCACGAATGGTGAGCTGCGCGCGGTTAGCTAAAATGGCGAAACGGGCTCGACCCTGTGGTGCCGCCTGCGTCAGGAGGAAGGCGGCCCAACACACCGCTTTTTTCATTCGACTCTAGAAATAATATTATTAATTATTATGCGTCCTAGCTAAGATATTGTAATTCAACCGGAGAAAATTCCGTTCCTCGACTCACAAACTGGGTCACCCATGAGGTTGATTTCTTCTGAAGACCAGAAGAAATATTATTCACCGAGCGGTGCACCGTTATTAACGCTCGCTAACACGTTACCTAACATCAGTGTCCCGCAAATTCTGTCCTGCTAACGCGTTTTCTACCGTTTTAGCGAGTAAAACAAGATCAGCAACCAAACCAAATATTACCTTTTTTCGTATATACAGCTACAAAGTAGCTCGAATAAAATCGGACTTACCATTGCAGCAGTAGTAGTAAAACACGCAGCAAATTACAACCCGCAAGCAGCCTGCTGCACACAAAGAGCGGAAGTGTTCTTTTCTATTCTGCGAGCAGTGTCGCCAGATCTCGCGAGATAAACAACCAGGTCACTTGACTCCTTCAATAGGGGATATCTGCAGAGCCGCAAGCCCAACGTCTGGGCGGGGCTTCGGGGTAACAGGAGCAGTAGCAACCATAGATATATATAGAACACTAGATAGCTTGCCCGCGCTGCCGGCCAATGGAGAGCGACGTCACTGAACCGCCGCCATCTTGTGAGGGTCAGCTTTGAGTGAGAGTGAGTGAGCTGCACAGACAAAAATACTCATAACTCGCTGAAATATTGACGGATTTACAAACGGTTTGGTTTATTACAAGCATTATTAACGTGGCTTTGGTTTGTAAAAAAAAACATCTTTAACACTATGATCGCCGGGAACGAGTTTTCACGTCATTCCGAGCCATGCTCATTCTGCCGAAGACGCCGTCTTTGATGTCAATATTTCAAAAATCTGTCATTGAAATCATATTTCCTTTCCGGAGCCCTGAGACACACTGCTGATCTCCTCTCAACTCTCTAGCGGTTCAAGAGCGCCATCTGGTGGCCGATCGGCAGATCGCCAACCGGATATTAACCTTTGAACCGGTAGTACTGATCCAAATGTGGTCCGGCCACTCGCTATAGCTCCCGCGACTCCATCTTGAAACACTGGATAATAGATTGCTCGCCCTAACTCAATAAACAACGTTATTTGGACGTATATACTATTATACAACCTGGAAATGGATCTGGCATTTCTACATCCCATAATAGAAAAAATCTGTTCCATGCTCATCTGCCAGTGGCGCGAGGAAGCCACGGTAAGATTCAGCGTTATTTTCTAACGTATTCTATACTAACTGATCTGATGAACATATGACCCACTCTGGATGAATCATCTAACGCTGCCCACGGAATTATAAACGATCCCCCGCCCATCCGGTCATCATCAGATGATATGTAGTAACTCCTAGAAGCACGTCCAGTTGAAACTTTTTATCTCGCACAGATTCCTACCAAACTGTATTTGATCATCAATATAATGCATTTAGGGCTATAAATCACGTTCTGAAGAAAGCTGCAGAAAACGATAAAAACATACTTATACTTTAGACCATATTTTAGTATGAATATGTGAATGAAAAAGTTTAACGTTGCTACACCCTGAACAATACATATAGGACATTGAATGGGCCATAATAATGGCAATGTAACAATAGAATTAAAAAAGTTATAGCCCTGCAAAGAAGGGGAACTTCTCCATAGACAAATAGAGCTGGTGAGGGATGGTAAATTATGAATTTAACCCATGGTGATTAAAGTGTTAAATTCTTTTTTTTATAAGTATGCAGTATCATAACTACATCTTTGATGTTTATAGCAAACCAACCCGTTTGTAAATCCGTCAATATTTCAGCGAGTTATGAGTATTTTTGTCTGTGCAGCTCACTCACTCTCACTCAAGGCTGATCCTCACAAGATGGCGGCGGTTCAGTGACGCTGGTGACTCCGCCTTAAGCTATCTAGTGTTCTATAGATATCTATGGTAGCAACAGCTAGGCTGGTAGAGCTGCGTCTCTACATTTCGTAGCCGCATTTCTGCAGACCCCTCTCTGATTGGTTGAGCCCATTTCTGCAGACCCCTCTCTGATTGGCCGAGCGCGCGCATGCGCATGAGCCGCGACAAGCTCCTCTAGCCAGGAGTCAAAACTCGGATGGGAGCCGAATCCCGGATCCGAGTTTTCTGATGAATAGCCCCAAAACATGGAGGTCGCGAACGCAATTTATACGCATGGAAGTATTGATTACGCCATAACGAATCATTAAAAAAATATACCGTTAACTGGAATATGTTGTGTGTGCCTTTACACATAATATTATGTTGGATAGGCTTATGTAATTGGTTTGTCATTAAAAACCAATAATAATCGCTCGCCGGCTTCGCTGACCAGAGCTCTCTCAGATTCAAAGTTTTAATTGCAGCCTGGAACATACATGTTTCGGAACCAATGTGTAACTAGACAGTTACAATATAACATTTATATTAATTAACCCAGTTAATGCCTTAAGAGAAAGAGTCTGGTGGTCAATTGCTACGGAAATGTTGTGTCTTACTAATAATAACTAATTCCTTGGTCAATAGAAGTCTCTGTGATACTTTCTGAATATGATTTGGGAACATCAAATGGGCAGGCCGCGAAATAACATAACGTTACAATGTACAGTTTCTGACAGCTGGCTGTGTTGTGAAATGTGCATAACGTTATGAATAAACCGCGAAGTCACGCGAAATAACGTTATACGCGATTGATATGATAACATTACATCCGCCTTTTACTGCGTGACGAGCTAAACCAATCAGAGAGGGGCTTCGCTCAACCAATCAGAGAGGGGTCTGCAGAAATGGAGTTCAACCAATCAGAGAGGGGTCTGCAGAAATGCGGCTACGAAATGTAGAGACGCGTTCCCAGCTTTATCTCGAGAGATAAAGCCTGGTAAAGCACTACGGCCGAAAGTGGGAATCAGGTAGGAAGTCCCGCCCCTGAAATCACGACACGGTGCTCATGAAAATGTATTCCCCCCAGAAACAACCTCGTTATCGCCTCCCTCGACAGGCTGACAGACCCATAGATATATATCTATGGACAGACCTGCTTGTTGTTTGTTTCGCTGGGGACTATAAACAGATCAGGAAAGCCTGTAGCCGGTATTTCTGTATTTCCGATTCACATTTTAGGAGGCATAGCTTTACCGCGTCTCTACATTTCGTAGCCGCATTTCTGCAGACCCCTCTCTGATTGGTTGAACTCCATTTCTGCAGACCCCTCTCTGATTGGTTGAGCGAAGCCCCTCTCTGATTGGTCTGCAGAAATGGGCTCAACCAATCAGAGAGGGGTCTGCAGAAATGCGGCTACGAAATGTAGAGACACGCTGGGAACGAGGTTAAGCAACAGCAGAGCGAGAGAAGGGAGGGGGCTAGGTTTGAAAAAAACGGACTCTTAAACTCTCACATGCTCCAGTCCACACGCATGCGCACTATGAAGCCCAACAAAACAAGGTACAGGCCCCGACGCCCCGCCCCACCCACGCACAGTAAAACCGAGTACAAGCCCCGAATCCCGCCTCAAACCTAGTCCAAGCCACGAAGCCCCGCCCAGACGTTGGGATTGCGGCTCTGCAGATATACCCTACTCAGGTCACTTGACTCCTTGAAGCCCATTCTATATAATGTGGGGGGGGGGGGGGGGGGGGGGGGGGAGGGGGCGTGGGGGGGTTTGATTGATTGCAGAATGGGTACAGTACAGTACAGCTCAATACACACAATTGTTAAGGGGATGCAGACCAGAGAAAGACTTTCGTCTTGTTTACATCAGGGTCCCCCATTTTCAATTAATCAGGACATATATGACATACATGACATACAGATATACAGTACTGCTACATCTATACATTTATGACATACCAGATTTACAAATACAGTACTGTTTGTGATACAAAAAGAGTATATACATTTGACGTAAAAACTGTACATTGGGGGAGGTTGGGTAGGTGGGGTGGGGGCGGGCTGTACATTGGTGGGTGGGGTGGGGGGGGGGGGTGGGCAGGAGGGGGGGGGAACACTGTACAACTGTACAAGCAAAACTGTACATTGGAATATTGACAACCATACTTGGTCATTTACTGTACATTGGAGGGGGTTGGGTTAGGACATTTACATGGGCCAGTTTCGAATTGCAGTCTCCCGTAGGTGTTCTTTGAGAGTGTTTTTGAAAGTGGGTAGTGATTCACATTCCTTTACAGCTTTGGGTAGGGCGTTCCACATTGATGTGGCATAATTGCTAAACGTGTTTAGTCCCTTGTTTGAGCCGAATCTGGGTTTAACATGATTTGTGGAGCTCCCTCTGGTGTTGTGATTGTGGTATTCACTGACCTTTGGGAAGTATTTTGACATGTACATGGGTACCTTGGTCATGTAGTATATCTTGTAGACCAGGCCCATTGCAAGTTGCTGTACTCTGTCGTCTACTCTAAGCCATCCTAGGTTGTCAAAGTGGGCAGGGGTGAGGTGGGTTCTAGGAGTAAGGTCAAGCAGTAGTCTGACCAGTTTGTTTTTTAGAGATGTTTGTAATTTTGTTGTTAGCGCCTTTGAGGTGCTTTGGTACCATGAGGTGCAAGCATAGTCGTAGTACCCTTGTATGAGTGCTCCTGCCAGAGTCTTCAGGGTGTTCTTGTTTACCAGACAGGAGATCCGGTACAAGAATCGAGTTCGTTGGTTGACTTTTTTTATTACATTGGATGCCATTTTGTCACAGGAAAGATTAGCCTCTAGGATGGAGCCCAGGTAGGTAATTTTATCTTTCCTTGTGACAATATTGTCACCCACTGTAACTGAGAAGCCGTCGGTCTTGCTGAGTTTGTTATTTGAACCGAAGAGAATGGACTCTGTTTTGCCCATGTGTAATGATAGTTTGTTATCAGCGAGCCATATGCAGATTTTGCCTAGTTCCGAGCTGAGGTTTTTTTCAACGTGTTAAGAGTTAAGTGTACTGTACTGTACAATACAGAGTTAAGTGTGTACTGTACATACAGAGTGTAGTGTACTGTACTGTACAATACAGAGTTAAGTGTGTACTGTACATACAGAGTGTAGTGTACAATACAGAGTTAACTCTGTATGTACAGTACACACTTAACGCTGTATGTACAGTACACTCTGTATGTACAGTACACACTTAACTCTGTATGTACAGTACACACTTAACTCTGTATGTACAGTACACACTTAACTCTGTATTGTACAGTACAGTACACTTAACTCTGTATGTACAGTACTCACTTAACTCTGTATTGTACAGTACAGTACACTTAACTCTGTATGTACAGTACACACTTAACTCTGTATTGTACAGTACAGTACACTTAACTATGTATGTACAGTACACACTTAACTCTGTATGTACAGTACACTTAACTATATGTATTGTACAGTACACTCTGTATGTACAGTACACACTTAACTCTGTATGTACAGTACACTCTTAACTCTGTATGTACAGTACACTCTTAACTCTGTATGTACAGTACACACTTAACTCTGTATGTACAGTACACTCTTAACTCTGTATGTACAGTACACTCTTACTGATTAACTAGAAACTGTACATTGTAACGCAACGTTATATAATGTTATTTAGTGTTAGGGTTTGAAACCGACCTCAACAGCACGGCACAGACAGGTAGTTCAGAGTTAGCCAAACACTAGGGCGTATTTATTTACAGAATCAAAAAGAGTCAAGTAACAATTCTGAACAACAAAAAAGGAGACTGCCTTCGGCAGAGTTATCTGCGGCTCTGCAGATCCTCCCGGTGTTAGAGGTGGGGAATCGGCGTAGACGCCGTTGCAGCTCTGCAGATACTCCCAGCTCCAACTCGGAGTGGAAACGGAGAGAGAGAGAGAGATATCAACAACAGTCCAACAGTACACAGAGGCAGTGCAGTTCAGTCCTCCCTTAGCTGAGTCCAGAACAAAACAAAACGGTACTTCTTCAGTGTTTATCCAAAACACACAATTTAGCTGAGTCCAGTGCAAACAAAAACAATACTCTTCAGTGTTATCCAAAACACACAATTTAGCTGAGTCCAGTGCAAACAAAAACGATACTCTTCAGTGTTATCCAAACACACAAAACTGATAATCCAAAAAGGGTTTGGTTCCAAAACTCACCAAAGCGCAAACGCGTAAAGCGGGCAACGAGGCGCAGCTCCAAACGGAGGATCAAGATCTTCACCAGCGGCAATCCAAAGATGTCCTGGAGGGAAAGTAGACGAGGCACAACAACGGGGGGAAAGCAGGCAGAAGCCGTAGTATTCAAAACGACCCGACATCGATTGAAAGGAGGTCCCAGTATATGAAGCCTCTGGAGCGCTAATCACAAACTATGACAGGTGCGTGATGGAATTGATAATCGCTCCAGAAGCGTGTGGCGGGGAATGCACCAATTAACACAGTACCTTAAAGGAGCGTGTGGCGGGGAACGAACCAATCCTCACAATTTAGGCTCCTCATTCGCTTCCATTCATTTTGGGGACCATGTTTAAATATCGGAGATGAACGTTATTTCGATTGATATGAATAGCTAGTTACGTTTATATAGAGAGATGATACATTTATTAAACGTAAAAAAAAAAAAAAAAAAATTGAAGTGATTCGAACTTGTCACCGACTAACCAGCGGCTCCACAGCAAGCTGACGAACGAGTTGAGCTATCCATCGATATTAAAACTGAGTGACGAATGTATAATTTACACTTGTGCCAATTGCCTACTTATTATGCGTGAGCGTTGCTTGATTAACCTGCGTGGTTATTATGTAGGGGGGATTACGAATGCATAATGCCGCGGCAACCTATTAATATTAGATGCAACCTACAGTATGGCACACATTAAAGATGGCGGCTTACGTTCTGAACGAGTGTATTCGCGAAGGAGATGGTGGTATAAAACGTTTTTCCATAAAACAAGGACACGTCCCCAAGGACTTCAAAATTGCGAGAGTGACCCCTCTGCACAAAAAGGGCAGTAAATTAGACCCAGGCAACTACCGCCCTGTTTCTATTCTTACCTCCATCTCGAAAGTCATGGAAAAAAGAGTCTACGAACAGGTTGAAAAGTACCTAGCGGAAAAAAATCTAATCTACGAATTCCAATCTGGCTTCAGAACATCCCACTCCACTGACACATGCCTTCTCTATTTGAACGACCACATCAAACAAGAGGTGGACGCGGGCAAATACTGCGGCATGGTCATGCTGGACCTACAAAAAGCCTTCGACACTGTCAATCACTCCATTCTGATTGACAAGCTAAAAGCAATTGGCTTTTGATAGTCTATCAGTGAGCTGGATGCAATCCTACCTGGAGGGGAGAGAACAGATGGTGGAGGTAAACGGCACCCTATCCCCCCCCCCCCCTCACAGTGAGCTGTGGTGTTCCACAAGGAAGCATACTAGGACCGCTACTGTTCCTAATTTATGAAAATGACATGTCGTCAGCTTGTGACTGCATCTTGTTCGCAGACGACTCAGTCCTGCTGGTCTCTGACAAGAACAAGTTACAGAAAAACCCTCAGCTCGGAACTAGGCAAAATCTGCATATGGCTCGCTGATAACAAACTATCATTACACACGGGCAAAACAGAGTCCATTCTCTTCGGTTCAAATAACAAACTCAGCAAGACCGACGGCTTTTCAGTTACAGTGGGTGACAATATTGTCACAAAGAAAGATGAAATTACCTACCTGGGTTCCATCCTAGAGGCTAATCTTTCCTGTGACAAAATGGCATCCAATGTAATAAAAAAAGTCAACCAACGAACTCGATTCTTGTACCGGATCTCCTCTCTGGTAAACAAGAACACCCTGAAGACTCTGGCAGGAGCACTCATACAAGGGTACTACGACTATGCTTGCACCTCATGGTACCAAAGCACCTCAAAGGCGCTAAAAACAAAATTACAAACATCTCAAAACAAACTGGTCAGACTACTGCTTGACCTTACTCCTAGAACCCACCTTACCCCTGCCCACTTTGACAACCTAGGATGGCTTAGAGTAGACGACAGAGTACAGCAACTTGCAATGGGCCTGGTCTACAAGATACACTACACGACCAAGGTACCCATGTACATGTCAAAATACTTCCCAAAGGTCAGTGAATGCCACGATCACAACACCAGAGGGAGCTCCACAAATCATGTTAAACCCAGATTCGGCTCAAACAAGGGACTAAACACGTTTTGCAATTATGCCACATCAATGTGGAACGCCCTACCCAAAGCTGTAAAGGAATGTGAATCACTACCCACTTTCAAAAACACTCTCAAAGAACACCTACGGGAGACTGCAATTAGAAACTGGCCCATGTAAATGTCCTAACCTAACCCCCTCCAATGTACAGTAAATGACCAAGTATGGTTGTCAATATTCCAATGTACAGTTTTGCTTGTACAGTTGTACAGTGTTCCCCCCCCCACCCCTCCTGCCCAACCCCCCACCCCACCCACCGAACCACCTCCAATGTACAGCCCCCCCCACCCAACCTCCCCCAATGTACAGTTTTTACGTCAAATGTATATACTGTAGTGCTGAGAGAAAGGAGTCGGAGGCGGTGTCTCGAAGCTAAACCTAATTCCTTTATTAATCATCAGCGTAACAACAAGTTGACGTAGTCGAGTCGACAGTAAGTAAGAATGCCGGTGGCAGGAAGTGTCACACTATAAATCGTCCGGGGGGAACTACTATTCCCAACAACAGTTCTGTGTGAATTATGTACAGTCACTACACAAGCCCCCCCAGAATTCACTCATAGTCAAAATCCCCCCGGCGTGGGGGAACAATTGCCCGGCCTCTGCATGTGCGGAAAACCGGGGGCGGGGAGGGCGGAGCGGCGTAAGTGCTCGCGCCGTCCACGACACCCGGGGGCACGAAACGGCCTCGGCGAGCGCGGAAAACCGGGGGCGGAGAGGGGAAAGCGTCGCAAGCGCACGTACCCTCTCCGACACCCGGGGGCACTGGCATCGGTGAGGCTGCCGGTGTCTCTGTGGGAGGCGGCTCCCGGGGCAACGGCGGACGACCCCTGCGGGGGGGAAGGGCCAACTCCAAAGGTTGGGAAACGTCTACGTGAGCGGGCTTGATCCTGTCTATTGACACGCTCTCCGTCCTACCGCCCATGTCGACCATGAGGTCCTTATTACCGTGTCGCAGGACCCTAAACGGGCCATCGTAAGGGGGGCGTAGGGGCCCACGGTGTGCGTCGTGGCGAACAAAAGTGTACTCCGCCGTGTGCAGGCTGCGCGGCACCCGGGAAACGGGGGTACCATACTGCGACGTGGGAATCGGGGCGAAGGTCTGAGCCGCTTCCCGCAGGGTGGAACGCTGGCTGGCCGCGGACCAAGGGGTTGTCGCGTCCGGAATGAAATCCCCCGGGACGCGCAATGTCTGGCCGTATAACAGCTCCGCGGACGAGGACTGCAGGTCTTCTTTGGGGGCGCTCCTAAGTCCGAGCATGACCCAGGGCAGCTTATCCACCCAGTTGCCGTCCATCAGGCCTGCGCGCAGCGCCGCCTTCATGGACCGGTGGAAACGTTCGCATAGCCCGTTGGCCTGCGGGTGGTACGCGGTTGTACGGTGCAGCTTAACCCCCAGGCCGCTGGCGACCGCGTTCCAGAGCTCCGAGGTGAACTGCGAGCCCCGGTCGGAGGAGAGGTCGGACGGGGTACCGAAACGTGCGATCCACGTGCTGATAAAGGCGCGGGCCACGTCGGAAGAAGATGTCGAGGCGAGGGGAACGGCTTCCGGCCATCGGGTGGTCCTGTCCACCATAGTGAACAGGTAGGTAAACCCGTGAGAGGAAGGAAGCGGGCCCACGAGGTCAACGTTGACGTGGTCGAACCTCCTCTCGGGGACCACGAATGTCACAAGCGGGGCCTTGGTATGTCGGTGCACTTTAGCCCGTTGGCAGGACACACACGCGTCGACCCAGGCCATCACGTCTTTCTTGAGCCCTCGCCACACAAATTTCTGTGACACCAACCTGCTCGAAGGCTTCCTACCGGGGTGAGACAGGTCGTGCACCGCCTCGAAAGCCCGCCTGCGCCAGCCTATAGGGACCAGCGGCCGGGGGTGCCCGGTGGAGAGGTCACAGAGCAGGGACGCGCCCGAGCCGCCAATCGCGACGTCTCTGAGGCGCAGACTGGTATCCGCTGTCCTGAGGGCCTGGATGTCGTGGTCGGAGGCCTGTTCCGAGCCCATGGCGACGTAGTCGAGGCCCAGTTGCACAGCTCCGATGACGACCCTGGATAGGCAGTCTGCGACCACGTTGGCTTTCCCGGCGATATGCCGTATGTCTGTCGTGTATTCCGAAATATACGAGAGTTGGCGCTGTTGTCGCGCGGACCACGGTTCAGCCACCTTAGACATGGAGAACGTGAGGGGTTTGTGGTCGACGAAGGCCGTAAACTCCCGGCCCTCCAGCATGAAGCGAAAATGGCGCACCGCCAACCAGAGGCCTAGGAGCTCTCTGTCAAATGCGCTGTACTTGCGCTCTCTGGGGGTCAGTTGACGGCTGAAAAACGGCAGCAGTTGCCAGGCGCCGTCAACGTACTGTTCATGCACCGCGCCCACCGCGTATTCTGACGCGTCGGTGGTAATGGCGACCGGGGCCCCCGGTGACGGGTGAGCCAACATGGCTGCATCCGCCAGGGCCGTCTTGGTGGCCGCGAAGGCTGTCGTCCTCTCGGCCGTCCAGTCGACAGGCTGGTTGGGGGACTTGTCCTTCAGAGCCTCGTAAAGCGGCCGCATGGTGTGGGCCGCCTGGGGGATGAACCGGTGATAAAACGTCACCATCCCGAGAAATTCTCTGAGTGCCCGAGCCGTCGGGGGTCGTGGGAAAGCGGAAACGGCTTCCACTTTCGTCGGGAGGGGGGCGGCGATGTCCGAGGAACTGTATGGAGGTCAACCCGAACTGGCACTTAGCCGGGTTGATGATTAGGCCGTGTTGGCCAAGCCTCGTAAAGAGGCACCGGAGGTGCGCCAGGTGCTCTTCGGGCGAGGAGCTGGCAACGAGGATGTCGTCCAGGTAGACAAAAATAAACGGCATGTCTCTGAGCGTCGAGTCCATTAGCCTCTGGAAAGACTGTACCGCGTTCTTAAGTCCGAACGGCATCCGTAGGAACTCGAATAGACCGAAGGGTGTTACCACCGCCGTCTTCGGGACGTCCAAGGGGTGTACCGGCACTTGGTGGTAACCGCGTACCAGGTCTACTTTTGAAAAGAACAGCTTACCCGCCAGGTGCCCTGAGAAGTCCTGGATGTGGGGGACCGGGTAGCGGTCTGGCGTGGTAGCATCATTGAGGCGTCTGTAGTCACCGCACGGTCTCCATCCCCCGTCCGCTTTGGGCACGATGTGCAGCGGCGAGGCCCAGGGGCTGTCCGAGCGTCGGATAATCCCCAACCTCTCCATGTTGGCGAACTCTGACCTAGCGACTGCTAGTCTGTCAGGGTTGAGTCGGCGGGCCCTAGCGTAGACGGGAGCTCCTTGAGTCTCGATGTGATGCTCGACCCCGTGTTTGGTGGTCGTGGCCGAGAACGTAGGCTGTGTCAAGCCGGGAAACTCCCGCAGTAGGCGTTGGTACACGTCACCTTCTGCGAGCGAGCTGGCCAGCCCGCTGTATACTACTTCATTGCGCACACATGACAAGGAAGCATATGTCTGGGCGTCTACCAGGCGGCCGTGCCTCACGTCCACGAGGAGCCCATGTGCGCAGAGGAAATCCGCCCCGAGTAGTGGGAACGAGATGTCGGCCGTGACAAACTCCCACGTGAACCGCTGTCCCCCAAAACACAACTCCACGGTCCTCGTGCCGTAGGTGCGGATCGGGTTACCGTTGGCGATCGTCAGTCGCGGACCCCCCTCCCCGCCGGCGGTGTCCTCCACCGTCGCCGGTAGGACGCTCCTCTGTGCTCCGGTGTCGCAGAGGAATTTTCGACCGGAGAGTGTGTCCTTAATGAAGAGTAGCCTGTTCGACGTACCTGCGCTCACAGCCGCTACTGGGCGCAGGTGTTGGCGTTTCCCGCCCTGACAAAAGTACAAGGTGGGCGGCACTTTGTTGCTTTCGCGCCGAAGCGTGCATGGAAATAACACAGGCCTGTGTCATTATTGACGTCGGCCGCGGCGCCTCTCTCCATCTTCGCCCCTCCCCCTCTGGGCATGTGCGCCCGTGTCGGGGCTAGCACCTCTGGGGCTAAGTGCTGCGTGGCCAGGTAGAACCGGTCCGTCTCTTCTGCCAGAGCGCGGGGATCCACAATGTTTGTTTTTTTTTTTTTTGATCAAATTTTTTTTATTATTATTAATTACATGAAACAGGACAACACAATAACCACAGTAACAAAAAACATAACTTCACAGGAGAATAACAAACAATAATAATACAGAATAATAAATTATAAGACAAAAAGAAAAAGAAACAGCGTCCAACCTATCAAATATAGGTGGCTACTTCAATAACAAAAAAGGGGTCTTCAAGACATGGCAACCTTTCCCCACCTTTACAAAGTGGAGTGACTTAAAAGATTGTTTATGAGAGTGTTGTCACAGATTTACTGTAGATAGCCTAGGTCCCTTACACATGTTCAAGACTGCCAAACTCGCAGACGGTAAAGTGTAAGAAGAAAGAAATTCCTCTTCCAAGTTGGTTGACAGGTCAATCAGTCTGCCAATATTAGTCCCTTGGGGAGATGGCATGTGAATTGACATATAGCGCAGAATAGCTAAATACCAACCCCCCCTAAAATCCCCCCAGCCAAAGTTAAGAAGGACAAGACAAAAACCAAGACAGACAAGACATTTCCTCCTCCCCCTCCCCAGAGACCGCCGGACCCCCCCGATCAAGCGCCCCAACCCCGCTCAGCCGCACACGGCGGTCTTTACCTTCTCAGCTGCTGCGAACCACAGGTCAATGCCAGCCTGCCCTACCCCAATCACCCGAGCCGTGGATATCTCAAGATAAATCACATCCAATAGAGTTAGGGACCAGTTGATCATTGTCAGCTTCTCAGGCTCCTTCCATCTCATTGCTATAAGCTTCTTCGCTGCTGTGACGCCCGCTAGGACAACCCTTTTCAGTTGTACGGACGCGGGTAGTGTCGTTATGTCGTTCAGGAGTAGCGTAACAGCTGTGAATGGGATAGTTAAGCCACACAGATCTGAAAGTTTGTCCGTTATTGACCTCCAGAAACGGGCCACTGGTGGGCAATCCCAATACATATGCATATAAGTGCCAGTGGCCTTTTGAGAGCACAAAGTGCACCGAGAGTCGGTTATCAGTCCCATAGCAAATAGCTTCCTAGGTGTAAGATAGGTCCTATGAATATAATTAAAATTAATTTGCTGGTGATTGGGGTTGCGGGAAGATAATGCCACATTTGCCCAAACATCATCCCAGTCAAACTCGGGGTCCAACTCCGGGATATCCACACGCCAGATTGTATCCAATGATAAATTTTTATACGTGGATTGAATTAAGAGCGTATAAAAGTCTGAGACAAACCCTCTGGATGTCGTTCTGTCCACTATGAGCCTGAGGAAGGGGTGTGGTTGCAAAGCTTGAGCCCACGGTACGCCATGCGCCCTCAGTGCTGACCTTAGTTGAAGGTAAAGAAAGAAGGACTCGCCGGGAAGATCATAAAATTCTCTTAAGTCCTGAAACGCACGGAGGCCGTTCTTATCATAAATATCCTCCAGAGTATGCACTCCCCTCCTTTGCCATTGAGGAATATTAACCGGCTTGTGTCCAACAAGTAATTGCTGGTTATTAAAAATTGGAGAGTCCAGGTGCCAAGGGCATTTAACCCCACACGACCTCTGTACATTACGCCACGTTTGGATCACGTGAGTTATGATCGGTCCATACCTCAGCCGGCATTTCGCAATAGAGACAGTGGAGTACACTACATCCTGCAATCTTAGCGGAGACACCGCCGCCGCTTCTAAGGAGCGCCACGATACAGCCTCTACAGGGTCTAGCCAGCACATCAGAGGTCTCAGTGAAAAGGACCAGAAATAAAGTTTAAAATCAGGGATTGCGAGGCCCCCATCTTGTTTCCTACGTTGAGTAGTAGCCCTTTTGATTCTCGGGCGTTTGTTATTCCAGACAAACTTAGATACCATCGATGGATCCACAATGTTTGTATTGGCAAGTGCCGTCTGTACCCGTGACGGCATGTGTCTGAGGAACAGCTCTTTAAATAAAAAATTCGGCTGTTCGGCGCCCAGTAGGTTCAGCATCATCTCCATATGCTCTGACGGTTTGCTGTCTCCCAAGCCTCGTATATCCAGCAAGCGTCGGGCCCGCTCAGACTGTGATAACTCAAAAATCCTGAGTAGGTTCGTCTTAAACGCCTCATATTTATTCTGGGCCGGTGGAGCTGTAATGAAGCCTACCGTCCTCGCCGCCATAGTGTTGTTCAGACTCGAGACGACGTGGAAGTATTTTGCGGCGTCATCCACGATTCCCCGTAGGGCGAATTGCGCCTCAGTTTGGGCGAACCAAGCAGCTGCCGCCTGCTCCCAAAACTCAGGCAGTCTGAGAAAAACAGCGTTGTTTGCCATGTTTGTCGTATTCTCCGTCTCGGAAACTTCTTCGAGACTAATGTCGGGGTCACCAGTGTAGTGCTGAGAGAAAGGAGTCGGAGGCGGTGTCTCGAAGCTAAACCTAATTCCTTTATTAATCATCAGCGTAACAACAAGTCGACGTAGTCGAGTCGACAGTAAGTAAGAATGCCGGTGGCAGGAAGTGCCACACTATAAATCGTCCGGGGGGAACTACTATTCCCAACAACAGTTCTGTGTGAATTATGTACAGTCACTACACAATTAACTCTCTTTTCTGGACTCTTTTTGTATCACAAACAGTACTGTATTTGCAAATCTGGTATGTCATAAATGTATAGATGATCATGTAGCAGTACTGTCTATCTGTATGTCATGTATGTCATATATATGTTATGATGAATTGAAAATGGGGGACCCTGATGTAAACAAGACGAAAGTCTGATTGATTGATTGATTGATTGATTGAAAAATGTATTAACAGATTGCAGAATGGGTACAGTACAGTACAGCTCAATACATACAATTGTTAAGAGGATGCAGACCTGAGAAAGACTTTCGTCTTGTTTCCATCAGGGTCCACCATTTTCAATGCATCATATGACACACACGACATACAGATAGACAGTACTGCTACATCTATACATTTATGACATACCAGATTTTCAAATACAGTACTGTTTGTGATACTAAAAAAATCCAGAAAAAGAGTGTATATACATTTGACATAAAAACTGTGCATTGGAGTAGGTTGGGTAGGTGGTCTTTCTCTGGTCTCCATCCCCTTAAAGGAAAACTCCAACATTTTGGGAAATTAGCTTATTTGCCATCTACCCTGGAGTTAGACAAGAAGATACATACCGTTTTCTTCTCTGTGCATGCAGTAGGAGTAGGAAGACGTTGGGAAGTAGGCTAATGGAGGAACCTACTTCCAGTGACTGATGCTAAGGTAGGCTAACAGTGTGTGTCTTCCTACTCCTACTGCATGCACAGAGAAGAAAGCGGTATGTATCTTCGTGTCTAACTCCAGGGTAGATGCCAAATAAGCTAATTTCCCAAAATGTTGGAGTTTTCCTTTAACAATTGTGTGTATTGTACTGTACTGTACCCATTCTGCAATCTGGTAATAAAGTTTTCAATCAATCAATTCAAAACCAAGCAACGCTGGTATTGTGACGTCATGACCCTTCCTTCTTGTATAGTTCCCTTGACTAACCCAGTGTACGAGGCCGCCGCGAGTTAGTAACGCAGCTCAGTAACACCATGATGTTACCAACACAGATCTAACGTTACATCGCTGTGGAGAATATAACTTACATCAGTCCTTATCTCGATTGAATTCACCATGCATGGGTAAGGTAACTTGACTAACGTGAAGTCGTTTCTTGAACGACATTAGCTAACGAACGTTAGCTAACGAACGTTACATTATAACAACGTTTAGTTTATCTTATATAGTTGTTGTTGTTGTTGTTGTTGTTGTTCATGATTGCACATTTGACTAATCGTTAGATGTCCAGATATATAACAGTCCCCCGATTCAGGGCCTTCAGCTAATCGTTATGTTAGCTTGCTATATCTAGCTAGGTAATATTACTGCTAGCAACTGCCAAAGAATCACAAAGCCACAGAACTATGTCTAAACTCGCATACTGGGGCCAACATTGGCAAGCTAATCTAGCTACCGTTAGCTAGCAAGCAACAATTGAGCCCCCTGTGGGCTGCCACTAAAGAACGGTTTCACTATTTTTTATTTATTTTTTAACCAAGTCCCATTTAATAAACATTTCTGACATGTTGTTAACTAGTGCAGGCATAATTTCACTGGTCGCTTTAATAATTATAAACTACTGCATCAATCCATCATCTCACTAAGCTCCAATACACTACAACTTAGATATCACAGAGCCCATGAAACTCATTATAATGTTTGAATGTATGGTGTGCAACTATCTCCACAGTATAACATGTATATGAGAACACATCTGATTATACTGTGTTCCTATTTAGAAAAAGGACATGCATCATGTTTTTTGAAGGCGAAAACATTGGCCCCATTGGATTGGAGCTTGGTGAAATGACAAAGGGTCTAATATTACGTTTCTCAATATTAAAGCAATCAAATGATGGCCTGAAGTTTGAACTAGTCAACATTGTGCCAGACAAGATTTAAATGGAGCCTGCATTTCAAAAAAGGAGTCCAGGGTGGGAAATTAAAACTGTTCTTCAGCCAAATGCTGATAAATGTTGCACGTTTGTTTATGGCTGCTAATGCTATGTATGGAGGTTACAATGTTCTTTCAAGAGATGGACAGTTAAAAATATATAGACTGGGGCTTCTGTACCGTTTGCCAGGCGGCATCAGCTGAAACCATTTGTGGTTGTGTCGGGGTTCCGACCATGTTCAGATCCTCTTTGATAAAGGGGGATCCGTCTTCTATTCAGATGTTGATTTTTTTTATAGTTTAATTGGGCAAAATTATTAATAATAAACAGAGCAGTTGATGCAGAAACAATAAAAGACAACAGAATATATTCTCGAGAGTCCCAAGCAAAGACGCTCTGCCACACAGACTGGTGGGTCCAGTTAGCTGTCCAGCAGTTCGTCTCAAGAAGCCCCGTCTGTCCTATATATCAAAACGTAGGAGTTCCTGGCCCTCCCTCGACGGAGAGAGAGGGCGAGCGAGAACTCTCAAGGTCGGTCTACAAATGGAATGCCGGTTACCATGGAACATCAACAGTAGATATGGCATATTGTAGACACTGTTTCATAGTCCTTTTTAAAATAGATAGAAATATAGACGGATAGATATTTTACAGTTGGGGTGGCTGGGGTCTTTGCTGACACACCTTCCGTTGTATATCCTGGATGGAGGGAAGCTCACATCCACTGATGTTCTGAGCTGCTTGCCCTCTGTAGTGCTACAGAAGCGGTTAACATACCACCAGGCAGTGATGCATCCGGGATGCTCTCAGTTGTGCCTCTGTAGAAGTCCTGTAGGATCTGGGGCATCGTGCCGAATCCCTTCAGCTTTCTCTAGATGTCTCTTGTTTGCCTTGTCCCAAGTTCCTTCTGAGCTACTATGGAAACTTAGTTAACCAAATCCAAATTATCTCTTGACAACAATGTCGGGTGCTGCTGACCCACTGAAACCAGTGCCATCAAGCCTTATTTAATCACTATACAATTACAATTTAATTGAATATCTAATCGGATCAGGACCTGATTAATCCAAATGTAATCAAATAGGGCAATCAGTGCGGTCGGATAACCAGCTATACCTTCTGGCCGCCTCAGACCTACTCCTATCTGAGCTCCGGGAGGGTCATCAAAGAGAAGTCGCCTATTCTCGGTCCTTGTCCCACAATGGTGGAACGAACTTCCCACCACAGTTAGGACAGCCGAAACCCGTCCAATCTTTCGCCGTCGACTAAAGACACACTTCTTCAATTATTATCTGTAATGAAATGAAAAAAAAAAACTCTAACCCTAACTAACCTTACTGTCATGCACTTGTCCTAATTAGCCTCTTAAAGGCCAACCTTCATGTTGTATTTTTGTTCAATAAACAATGTGGACTAGGCCAACGGTGACTTTCATGAAGAAGGAAAAAAAAAAGTATTGAAATTGACCCAGTTTTAGCGTTTTTATCAAACATTTTGTCTGCCCAACACAATCACCATGCACGTGGATATTTTAATCAATGGTTCATAACGTGCGCGTGTAATCGAAATGATGTCGTCACAACAGGTGCAGGGCACCAGGGGGCTCACCAGGGGGCTCTGAGAGTCACACACAGCTAGTGGCAGGCACTGCAGGCAGAGAGCCTTGCTACTACTAGCCGAATGAAAATGTATCTGTTTCATCTAACAACACTATTGCTCCGTGATCATAGCCATCCATCTCTAAACCACTATTTGTAAAAGCCACAACCACGTTACCATATTTGTAATAATGTAAATCATTGTGTCGTTGTACATATTGTGTATACACCGTTAGAAGCTAACATAGCTTAGCTTGGTAGCTATTGTGCTAACAACATATCCCAAACGTCCGGCTCGCTGGCCGGCATGAACGCCCGACACAAAATGGTTCTCTCCTCTCTGTACACCCCCGTCCCCACGGGTACCCTGCCGGGGAGCCCATGGACGCGACAACGGCGGCAGCCGTAGGGTGCTCGAGCCCGCCGTAACGCTATTGGTACACGATAGCTATGAGCTAACTAATGCTACAGACTCAAACACCCTACGGCCGCCGCTGTTGTCGCGTCCACAAGCTCCCCGGCAGGACACCCGCGAGAACGGGGGCACACAAAGAGGAGAGAACCACCCCAAATCGAGCACTCATGCCGGCCGACAAGCCGGACGCCGCGGCACGTTGTTAGCACAATAGTAGTCCACTGTGATGCATCGAGTGGGCCACCATTGATCAACATGCAGCAACGTGTAGCTTGCATGATGCGTGTGCAGTGCTTTGCCACACAGGTCTGAGAAGAGGACCTGCACATGATTTTACTCGTTCCCCAAACTCCTCTACATGCCCCGATCTCAAATGGTTCACGACAGTAGACATAATGCTAACGTTAGCCAGCGCCATATATCGAGTAGTACTATGACCCGGACGGGCATAAGGCATACGTTTCCTGAAGTGACGTCACAGCCGTGCTAGCGTCTGATAAGCTTTTAGATTTGCTCGTGCATGTTATTCGTGCGTGGACCTTTTTAACCATTTCTGAGTGAAATTTCCGGCGTCAAATGGAAATAAATAAATAATTAAATTAGATACCAATGATGTAAACTACCCATAATTGCAGAGTAGGGTTTAACCTGCAAGTTGGGCTTTAACGATTTCCCACCGGCACTTTGGCGACCACTAGTGGCTCGGGTGTGCATATTGAGTTAAAGCCCCAATTGTTGCCTGTCAATAGCCCTTTCAGGTGACAAAATCCGTTCAGCGGTTCTCGAGTTAGATGCCGATATTTGAGGCTTGTGCAAAGTACACGGTATTGCGCAAAATACTACTCCCGACTCTTGGGGCTCTAGTTCCGTCAATCATTTGGCGATCTCAAAAATGATTGTGGAGGGTTGTCTTGTAGCCAATGAGTGTGGCTTTCCAATGATACCCCAAGGGAGGATGTACGAATCAGGGATCTAGGTGAAAAACTAACGAGCAACAACGGGAAGAGAAAAACCGCACAATGCATTGAATTCTATGAGAACATTTTGCTTTTCTTTTGTACACACTACAGTTGACCAAAATCACTAATTTTTTTTATCTACTATTATTTTCTCCCCATTTTCAATTTTTCTCCCATCCCAATTTCGTATTATCCAATTCTACCCTCCCCTGTCTCGAACGTTGTTAGACCATGCCTCCCACTGGTCGGCTGCAATGTGGATGAAGCCTTGCATCACGTGTCCCCTCCGGTACACGAGGAGGCAGCCGTCGCATCTTTTCACCTGCACAGCGTGATCTCTCAGCGGCGAGGGTCTGTGTGGGAGGGACACGCTGCCCCCCGTTGCTTCCTGATTCTCCTGTACAGGCGCACCAACCGACCTGTAGGAGTCGCTGTCCAGGGCTCTATGCTAACCTTTTTCACTAGGGGCACAGGTGCTCCTAAATGAAAAAATTTAGGAGCACACAAAGAAATTTAGGAGCACCCAAAAATATTTAGGAGCACAGTGAAAATATGTCAAGTAACAGTTTTTTTTTTTTTTCAAAAATAAATGTATATTTGTACTGTGCGTGCATGTGCAAACGGGACACATCTGTGCAATAGCACATGCCACCAAAGTCACTGGCCCACTGTGCGTGTGTGTGTATCATCTGCGTGTGCAAACGGGAATGGGACAGACATTTGAACTATTAATTAAGTGATTAATGCCTACTATGGCAAAGTTGTAGCCAACAACTAGGCCTAATAAGAAAGGCAGTGATATTGAACAAAAAGGAGACACTGGCTTTACAACCAGGGCCATCAGTAGAGGGGGGAGCTAGTGTTGCTCTTTTAGAAAAATAATCCTTTCAGGGTTGCCTATTGAAATACTGTACACCTTCAGTACAGTAGTTTGCGTGTCAGGTAGACCATTGATTGACAGTCGATTCTGCCAATTACGACGTCACACCGTTGCACTCTGGCCGTCCGGCGCTGCAGCTAGACCCTATTGCCACACCGCTTGCACTCTGGCCGTCCGGCGCTACAGCTGGACCCATTGCCCACCTCTGCGGTTGATAACGCTAGCCAAGTTAGCTGTACACACATACACAGTGGGCCAGTTGTAGGGGTGTAACAATGCATCGCAATGCATCGATCCTACTTTGCAATATTTACAAAACATGACATTGTTTTTGAACTCTAGCCATGGGGAAATGTTTAGCCAATTCACGTTAAATTTGTATGTCTTCCCTCCGGCTCCAGTGGGTGTAGCTTCGCTAGCTACAGTGGCTACATTGGGTGCTACAGTGGGTGTAGCCTCGCTAGCTTGGCCAACTTCGCTAGCATGCTGGCTAGCGTCAGTATCTTGGTTAACGTTAACCATCACCTCTGTAACATGAGCTGCCTCGCCTGACTTCTCATTCTCCGGTATCTTTCGCGCAAAATAAAAATGAATGGGCTTCGACATGGCTGTATTATTGTTTGACTCAGACAGTGACGCAGCCGCTGATCATTACTTTCGGTTTCCAGTCGCGTGACCACAGGAAACTACTGTGATTGGAACGTTTATGCGGCTGTGAACTGTGGGACTTGTAGTTTTTTAACGATTCTCGCAGCGGAGAAAAAAAAGGACGAATGAGAGGCTGTACTCTGCACTCGCTGGCCCCACTTGCACGCCGTGCGAGTACTTGATTTTGCATGTTCGCACGCACATATTTTTAGGGGCATATGCGAGCAATATGGTCGCACTGTAGAGCCCTGCTGTCCACAACGTCCGATCCCCTAATACTGCCAATTGTATTAGTATGAACGACCAGCCAAGCCGGAAGCAACGCCGAGAGCTTGGCTCGAACCCAGCATCTCCTGCGTTAGTGGCGAGCGCCTTGCCCACTGCGCCACTTAGCTGCCCGACCAAAATCACTCATTTCTGAACGGATCTTTATGAAATTTGGACATTTTAAGCCATATGAATTTCTGGGGAAATACTACTTCTGGACAACTAACTACTACAGAAAAACTTGAGTAACAAGTTTTTATACAACTCAAGTTCAGACCCATGTTACTCTATTTCATTAGCATTAAAAGTGAACTTTCTTTCTGGAATCAGAATCTTCAGAATGTCATCTTTCAAAAGAGACCAGGCCCATGCATGTGCTATAAGTATAAAGTATAGTGTTTTGGTTTGCAAGAAAAGTATGCAGTCCTCAAAAACTAAAACTAAAATGGCCAATTTTGGGGGCGCCTGTTAACACTTTCAGTGCCACGGACGACATATCTCGTTTTATCAGCCCCCCCGTTGAGTGCCCACGACGACAAATGTCGTTTTATTGTTTTATTAGCGATCTGAATTCATATTTCATCAACCGAGTCTCCCGTGGTACAGGAGCTCAGATTGGAAAAAAGCGCCCCCTATCGTCTATCCCTGTGTAACTGCAGGTCAGTCGCTTAGACTGACCTGGGATCTGTAGATATCTGGGGGGGGGAGCCAACTCGCTCCTTGTGCTGGCGAGCAGTATGCAGATATTAGCTTTTGCCCTATGCGTGTGACGTGTGTGTGTGTGTGTGTGTGTGCGCGGTGATCGCTGATGAGGAAATAAGAGAATAGATTTTTCAGCTCGCGTCTATGCATACGTACACATATACTACCGATAATCTAGCGTTTATTTGAAAACTATTCATAAATAGGCCGAAAAATTACAACGTTTTTGTGTATTCTAGAATATTCCAGTAAATGTCTTTTATCATGGAATCTTTATATTTTCCTTGAAAACAAGGGCTTTTCAAAATGCTATAAAACGAAAATGAACCGATAAAAAAACAATCCGTTTCGACAATGTTGACTGGAAAACAAGTCATTGATAAGCGACGGGCAGATTACACACATAGCCATAATTTAAAACATAGATTAGGCATTTTTAACGCTAACATTGAAGTGGATGGTGGCATTCAACGGGGTAAATCAATGTTAATCAAAGGCACTGAAAGTGTTAAGAGGTGAAAAAAAAAAAAACTCTAACCCTAACTAACCTTACTGTCATGCACTTGTCCTAATATACTAACCTTACCTACACTATAGCACTCAACACTTTGATGAACATTGTTACTCAGCTGATAAGAGTTCCTTCCTGCTGTCTTGTTGTACAAAACTTGTAAGTCGCTTTGGATAAAAGTGTCAGCTAAATGACTATGTAAATGTATACCCTTTTCAAAATTATTGCCATTTGTCAATGTCACAAGGGAAACGCACACAAACGGTTAATCTCAATTAGCTGTGCTTTTTGGCGCTGGGAACACTGCCGAATGTACTGCCCAGTTTTTAAATGTTAAAAAAATATATATATATATTTACTCTTGGGTAGCCAGACGGGGAAGGAAATTAATAATACAAAAAATAATAATAATAGGCCTAATAATTCAAAAGAAAAAAATTCAAGTGAAGAAAGAGGTGCTGGAAATTAATCATCATTTGATTTTAACTAAACAATTTGAGCTGGATTGGATGGAAGGTGTGGGTGGAGGTGGGTTGGGGGGTTATGAAGCTTGAATCAGATAGATTAGATTCACATTTATTGTCATTATACAGCACAAGTACAGTACAACAAAAATAAGTTTGGCATCCAACCAGAGGGCAAATGTAACAGCAAAGTGCAATAGTAATATACAATGTACAGGTAGGGCTGGGCGATTTATCGATTTTATCGATTAATTCGAATGAATGATTTAGGACGATTTTGAAAAATAAAATTTCAAGGGTCACCTTTTATTTAACAAAAAGTGATGTTTGGTGAAAGTTAGATTTGCACTTTATTAATCCCAATAGGGAAATCCATTCTTGTTTGATGATCAAGAGGCACATTTTATTTGTTTTAAGTGAAGTTTGGTGAAAAAGCAAGTTATTGCACTATTAATCCCAATAGGGACATTCATCTTTGTTTGATCAAGAGTAACCTTTTATATATATATTATTAAAAAAAAATTATGTGAAGATTGGTGAAAGTTAGGTTTGCACTTCAATCCCAATAGGGAAATTCATCTTGGTTAGATTTTCTTTGGTGTCAAATAAAAACAAAGGTTATTTGAATGATTTCTAGTTTTCAAGAGAAAAAAATTGATTAAAATCGGATAAAAAAAAAACAGATTTTATTTTTATGCCATCGCCCAGCCCTATGTACAGGTGATTAAACTGGGTATAAAATATATAAATGAGTAGCCTACTACTACCTGCATATAGCTGGTGTTAATTCCTGACTCTTAACCACCAAAACCTGCACGGACAAAAATGTATGATGTGTACATCATGCCATTTAGGGTACCTTCCTTGTGTTATGTATACTGATTACCTTTACTCTTACTCATAGTATATATTCAGATTCAAATTCTTTATTGCCTATATTTATTGTAACGTATAATATAACCGATGGGGCATACAGACCCTCATCTGCACCTTGTTTACACTGTTTATTTTTCTCATATTTTTATATACAGAGTTAATTATATTGCTTACATTGTTTATCTAATTGATTGCCTATATTTATTGTCTGTTCTATTACCCTGCCCATGTAACTCCCCTCCCCATGCTGATATGATGCCTGAATTTCCCCAAGGGGATCAATAAAGGAATATTTTATCTTATCTTATCCAACCGACGGCACATAATTATTTCCTAGCATATAGCTAGTGTTAATCCCTTCAACCCACAGCCCAGATTTACCTGCATATAGCTGGTGTTAATCCCTTCAACCCACGGCACAGATGACCTAGCATATAGCTGGTGTTAATCCCTTCAACACACGGCACAGATTTACCTGCATATAGCTGTGTTAGGCCATGTCCAGACTAAGACGATTTTGGTCGTTTTAGGCAAAAAAGCGTCACTGCATATAGCTGGTGTTAATCCCTTCAACCCACTGCACAGATTTCCTAGCATATAGCTGGTGTTAATCCCTTCAACACACAGCACTGATTTACCTGCATATAGCTGTGTTAGGCCATGTCCAGACTAAGACGATTTTGGTCGTTTTAGGCAAAGTATTTGATCGTTTGCATCGTTCTGCCAGACGGAACTGCGTTCTGGCAGCCTGAAGACGGTACTTTTTGATACCACTCTACTCTCCAGATTGCGCCCCCCGTTGCGCCACCATATTTACAAGCGATACGTCTTCTCCTGAACCGATGACGCGTTGGCCCACCTCTCCCTAATACCCCCGCATGTGCAAACTCCAGGATTTTTTTTGGCTGAACTGACTGGCAACAATTTTTCCCAGCCACGTCACTTTAAATTTGATTTGAGTTGAGTGAAATATAACTATTGATTTGAGTGGAGTGAGTTTTAACAACTCCGTTCAAATGACTGAATGCATTAGTCCAAGTGTCCAAGTGTCTTAATCAGTTCATTTTGCTAGGGCCTGTGCGCGGTAAACGGATCCAAAATCTTCTTATTGCAGTCCAAAAGCTTCGATAATCCAAAAATGACCGTCTTCAAGTTGGTAGCCCGATTATGATGTCCCAAGAGGCAGAGAGGGTTAGCCTTATTCTGCTTCTTGACGAAAGTATGCAATCCACTGATTAGATCCATTTCGAGTTGATTTGAGTATAGTCCGGCAACCGGCACGAAACGCAGCATAGCAGCGTCGGGCTTCATGGAGCAGTAGAGGCGGCGGTAGGAACGGCCTTGAGGAGCCTGGGGAGAGGAGAGAAATGCGACTGTCTCTGGGAAGGGCTGGGAGGGAAGGGCAGACAAATACAGACAACGTTTGCTACAATTACAGTGGTATCCTGAGGTAACATTAAATACAGACAACGTTTGCTAGTCGAAAGGACTGGACACACACGGACAAGTTAAACATCAATCAATTAATTTATTACAACACAGGTAGTTTGAGCTGCCTCCGACCGCACCACGGGGCTATTATATTATATACGGCTTTGTACTCTCTCTCCTGCCGATTAAAATCCACAGCTCTTCCTCCTCCTCATCACCGGCTGCCTGTGAAGCTGCACTGGCGCCGCGGTGTGTGTGTGTCTCTCCGTTGAAAACTATAGCGTCGGCTCAAAACAAAAGCACAGAACCGGACACACAAGTTATCAAAAACAACGATCGACAACACTTCCGGTCGGTTTTCAAAATAAAAGAGCGAAAAACAGGAAAGACATTTATTTAGTAAATTTGTGGCACGCTCATTATCTTGACGTTTTCGTTTTTACGGAAACCTTAAACCGAAACGAAAACGACCAAAATCGCCTTAGTCTGGAGTCGGACATGGCCATAATCCCTTCAACCCACGGCACAGATTTCCTAGCATATAGCTGGTGCTAATGCCTCCAACCCCCCCCCTGAATGTTGTTCTTCTTTGTCTTGATTTTCAGAATAATAATAAAGGTCTTGCAGCAGATAAGACTGGAGAAAAACATCACTGCAATCACCGCACAATCTGATGCTGGGCTCACCCTTCTCTAAATCCGGTTGCCATGGCTTCTTGCAAGGTAAACGAGCCGGCGAGCGATGCAAAGCATTTGTCTTCAGCCTGCGAGAGGCTGTCCATAAGTGGCCCTGAACCCACAGCAGAGGAACTTCAATCTGCCGCGATGAACGCCGCTCCTCCTAAGCCCCAGACGCCGGGAAAACTTCGGAGGACCGCCCTCAGGTTTTTCAGAGTTCGTAAAAGCATTTGCATTTTACCTAGTTTATTCGGAGGAAGGAGTACAAATCCAAAGTGCTCTTCCAAAAAAGGAATCGGCAAAAGTAAAACACATGACGGACTTTGTGAGTTGAGTTATGACGACAATCTGGGAAGTGGATACATTCCAGCCGGAGATTTTGAGTACCACAGCCAGAGTGCCACTGCTGGACACAAAAGCCCCCAGACTGACTTCAGTGGTGATCAGAAATCGTTGTCTCTCTCCCGGCCAAAAAAGGGGTTGAGGGGTCTATTTCACAGCATTAAACATCATAAAAACCACAGAAATGCTGAATTGGAAAATAATGAAATGATTGCAATGTCCTCTCATATCTGCAACAAAGAGGTGCCTATTGTCCAAGATGACACTAACCAAAATGTCACAGAGTGCCTGGAAGGTTTGTCTGAACCTAATGTGCCTGATTTGGCAAGTGTCCTATGTGGTGTGACCGTTGCTCCTGAATGTATTGGTGTCGATGTGATGGCATCAGAGGACAGTGTGGAGCAAGGGCGCTTTAAGTCTTCGCTTGATAATCAGACGGAGGAGATAGAAATAGTAGCGGTGGCCTCTAACAGGTGCAGCGAGAGTTCCAGGACACGCAGTGAGTCTTGTCTGCAATATCAGTCGACTCCAGAGCCTGCAGTAAAAAGTGGACTACCTGCTGTTGGCTCGTCTGATCAGCTCAACCTGATTTTTGGAGATGTTGCATCACTAAAGAGCTTTGACTCACTCACAGGCTGCGGTGACATAATCGCAGATCAAGACGATGACAGCATCGCAGAGAGTACAGTCTCCGGAGAGCGGATTAGAAACGGAGGGAAAAGGAGCTCCTGTTATGTAACTTACCAGGGCGGGGGTGAAGAAATGGCCTCCCCCAATGAATTGGATGGGGACGGAATCCGCGACCTCTGGAGTAGTCAGGCCACAGAGGAGATTTGTCGCAGTTTCAATGAAAACCAGGCTGGAGATTTGATGACAGACGAAGAGCTGTCCAGCTCTCATCACATGGAGCTCACGAGCAGCAGTAACGGTGCACTGAGAAACACAGACTCTTCTCCTTCATACACCGACATCTTGACTCCTCAGAGTGAAAACCAAGAATCGGTTCCAAACAGCGACGAGGGATACTTTGATTCGACCACACCGGGGGCAGACGACGACGACAGACATGAGAAAGTCGTCAGGATGAGGACGGATAGATTACCAAGAGACAGTTACAGCGGCGACGCCCTCTATGAGCTCTTTGGGCCAGACGACAGTCTAGTCAGTCAGCCTTATGGAAATCGATCAACGCCGCCCAGCGCTGAAACATCTGAGTATTTAGACGAGTCTGTAGATGTGAAAGTATACTCTGCTTTTGTTCCTGAGACTGATTCATTGCAAATGGTAGGCACCGAACTGTATCGGGCTCATCAGAATTTTCTCTCTGCAGATTTGCAAAGCATGTATAGTCAATCCAAAGAGTTGGCACCATTTACAAAAAGTCTTCAAGACAAAGGCTTGAATCAGATCAATAAACCGAATTCAAAACCCCTAGCGTCTTTTAACAAGAATGGCTTTGAACCAGAAGAATTAATGGAAAGTGGAAATATGGTGTATGGGCTGCTTGCCATAAAGGAAAAAAGATTAAAGCCCCTAAGTGCACAGAGTGAGAAAAGAGACAGTGATTCATCATTTGAAAGTATGTCTGATGAGTTTGGTAGTTTTGCTTCAGAAACACCTTGCAAATCAAAACAAGAATCCAGCATTAATGTTCTTCCTACAATTTCCAATGACTTGGATGATGGGCAGACTGTTAATTTCTCTCAAGCCCTTGTTGACTTTACAAAACACTCCCATTTGTTCAGTAACTCGCATGACAGTGCAGATGGCTTGGAGGACAATTCTACCTTTGCCCAGAATATGCAGGCCTTGCCGACTATTGTCACATTTGACGTGGTGGACATGCATAACGAGGGAGAGTATGACCAACCGATGCACATGGAAATGGAGGAGGAGGACCTTACATCACCCTATCAACAGTTTGAAGAGAGCTACCTACAAAAGGACACAATGGCTGAATGTGACTATCATGTGCTGGATGAACCAAGTCTTTTCATCAAAACATGGACAATCGCAAGTCTCCCACACCACTTCAGCCTTACTAGAGTGAATCAATGCATGCCCAGTTCCTTTTCTCTCAACAGAAGAAGTAGATCCCTGGACACAGAAAGCCTGGAGCTGCAGATGACCGACAAATACTTGGGAAACAGGGCTGCGGTAGTTTCTTGCCCCCGAACTGAGAGAGACTTGAAGAGCGAGTCCTCTCCCCATCCAAGAAAGAATGGACACATGTCCACATCGGAAATCAGAGACAATAACAGCGTCCTCTCTTTATCATGGCAAACAGAGACAGAAAGGACTTCAAGCCCTCCTCTGACAGACGGGAAGATTACTGAAAAAACACACCGTCTCTGTCAAACCCAAGTCAAACACATAGTGTCTTCTGGTTCACCAAGCAGCCGTGTCCATAACAGTAAATCACAACTGCTCCCCTCAAATATGATCTCAGAAAGAGTGTCCTGTGACTTTGCCTCCCAAAATACTGGGCTGTTTAACGCACCGTACCAGAATACTGGGCAGTTCAACGCACCGTGCCAGAATACTGGGCTGTTCAACGCACCGTGCCAGACTACTGGGCTGTTCAACGCACCGTGCCAGACTACTGGACTGTTCAACGCACCGTGCCAGAATACTGGGCTGTTCAACACACCGTGCCAGACTACTGGGCTGTTCAACGCACCGTGCCAGAATACTGGGCTGTTCAACGCACCGTGCCAGACTACTGGGCTGTTCAACGCACCGTGCCAGAATACTGGGCTGTTCAACGCACCGTGCCAGACTACTGGACTGTTCAACGCACCGTGCCAGAATACTGGGCTGTTCAACGCACCATGCCGTCTTCCTTTGCAGTCAGGTGCTTGTTTACCTCATAGCTCCTTTGCTTTTTCTGCGATGCCGGGGGAAGATTTATTCGTGAGAACGGTTTCAAAGTCGGATGCTGGGGACGAGGGTATTTTTTACACTGCAACTATAAACTCTCAATCGATTGGTCAGCATAGTAAGAATAGATCAGTGGGCATCACCCAAGGAATGCCTCACTCTGGAAGTCCAAGCGTCCAAGGTGCTTCTAAGGATGAAAAAGATTTCATCAGTGAAGCAAGAAAATCTTTGGCCTGCAACAAATTCTTCCCAGAGGCGACACCTAATTGAAATGAACTTAACAGTTGTCTTTCAGCCCATATTTTCACATTTTGTGCCACTAATGACAGTGTCTTGTATGTTACATCAAAAGCAAATTGATTGTTACTCTTAATTGTACTTGCACAGGAGATTTCAGCGAGTGAGAAGTTATTTTACACCGATAGGCGGGCCCTTGAGTTCTTTTATGTTTTTTAATCATTGTGGAATTAGGCTCAGGGGAACTTGTGCTTTCATGTTGCGTCAAGTACAATGGCCATCTCATTGGAATGTCAAAAGGAATGCCTTGCATTTGCTCAGTTGCAGCGGTTTGCTTCACATTAATTACACACACAAACACACACACAGTTCAGTGTCAAATCTGTCAAGCGTTCAGATGAGTAATGTATTTTTTACCTAGTTACTTCACATTAAGCCTCAATTGCACTAGAATGTGTTTAGATGCAATGCACAATGTAGCCTTGATATCCAGATCCTAAATGGCAGTGCCATGCTTTTGTGTATTTTGTTCACCTGGTTTCCACAGCAAAGCCAAACGGGGTGATTTGTTAGTGCCTAAGATTGGTGGCTCTCGGTCACTTGATGTTCCCTCAAGTATTTTCATAATCCCTTGAGTCCAGTACACCACATTCAGCATTCACAATGATGGGTATCATTGTTAATTAAAATCCAATGTGTGCAACAATTAATAGTCGCAGAAAAGTTGTCTCTATATTGAATTTTGCTCGGAGATATGCAAATGTATTCCGGGGTTTGTTTTGATTGCAGTGTGAAATTTGACCATGACAAATCTTTGCTCACATGGCTTTGCACCCCAAATGTTACTGTGGCTCGAAGTGCAATGTCGCAAAGAAGCAAATTACTTAAAGGGGCACTTCACCAATAAACAATGCAGATTTATTTTGCACATAATCTCACACACATCTGAAAACTGAGTTTTTCCCACATTATTAAGTTATTAAGATTAAATGAGTTTGACTGGTCACCCGTGACACTGAATCCTTGTGTTGATGAAAAAATAGCAATACCTTGTCTTATAGGGACTGATACTTTATAATTAAATTGAGCTGTAAATTAACACAACAAGGATTCATTCAATGTTACGATGACATCACTGGTGGCCGTTGTCAAACTAAATCCATGTGTGCAAAACTGGATGTGTGAGATTATGTGCAAAATAAATCTACATTATCTTTTGGTGAGGTGTCCCTTTTTAATCTCAAACCATTTCAATAATACTTGTTACCAACAAATTATTTGTCAGCTGGGTTACAGTTCAGGTGAACTTATTTCAGTGTTCAGTACTTAACGTTGAGTTGGCCTGGCAAACCCCAGGCGGCCCTGCTGTTGAAAAGTGGACATGGGTTTAGTTTAGTTAAGTTTATTTGACAAATATTAAAAATGTTACAAGTCATGCATCCTAAAATTATCAAGGATAGCACAAAAAAGTCTGACTTATTTCCATTGGGTCTTCTTTGGTTACATTTTCAAACGGCTCGACCGCTTGTGAAAGGGTTTTCAGTTACTGGTTTTGCTAGCTTTTCATAGCCATGACTGCTAGAGACTGCTGGATGCTAGAGATCCAGAATTCAACTGACATATTTTAGTTTAGTTGTCACACGTGTCATTTATTTGTGAACTTAACGTTTTATTGGTCAGAAGTTACACGACTGGTTGTCAGATCAAGATGTACATGGTCATTCTTTGTAATGTAATATCATCTGAATGTCACCATTCTTATTCTCTACAGTGTTTTTCAAAGCTATCATTATGCATTTAAAGTTTTATTTTGAGCTTTTAAAAATTTACGTCTAAGTTATGTTGATGACATGTTAGATGATTCCATGGAAGATATGTTTATAGAGAGCTGCCTTACGCTGAAATAAAGCATCAGTCAATTCATTGTTGCTTGTTGTTACATGTCATTTGTCAGTCGTAACAAGCTAATCATAAAATGTACCTCTCAAACCTGATCCTCCAATCACAAGAAAATAGGGAGGCGTTTGAGATCGGTCAATTGTCACATGATTCTTAAAGGAGCAATAGGCAGCCATTGATTTTGGGCATAACTTAGAAGTATTTTCAAATCCTTAAATCCAATTTTGAATACTATCGATTATAGTCAAGATATGATAAGAAATTTTAAATGTTGCCCAAAATTAGCGAGAGTCTATTGATCCTTTAAAGGTCAGCCACAGGTCAGCTCCTGGGCCCAGGACAACATTACTCAGTTTACTGACCTATATATATATATAATATATACGGCTGGCATGCCAGGCTTCATATGCACCAGTATTTTTACATCAGAACAATACCAGGCTTAGGTATTGTAGGTAGTGGAGTAGTGGAGAATTTCCCTAATTCAAAAATCTGATACAAAGAGCCATAATGTAACATCAAGAGCCAGAGAGCAAGACAAAGCAGCCGTTCAGTAAAAGAAGTTCATGCCGTTCAGTAAAAGTAATGGATTGGATCAGTGTTCTGTAGTGGCTGATATAATAATAATAATGCAGGACCTGTTGCAGAGGTCTTTATTCGGCATGCAACGACACTGTAACACTGGTACACACAGCGGTTAGTTTAGCACACACACCGGAACACACACACATGCATTGTCTATCGCCGATGCGATTTGTCTCTGCGATTAACCCATCCCGTCGTCCTTCCCCCCCCAAGGGCAGCCGGGAGCAGACAGGCGTCAACGTGAGCCGCGCCAGGGGACCAATCCAAGTGCTCCTGTCCGTCTTCGTCAAGGATGCCACAGCGTTAGCGATCTGTTGTTGTGCATGTTTTTCCATTGGGTTTATCTTATCAGGGGGGAAACCCTTGCGAGCACGGGGAGAACATGCAAACTCCACACAGAAAGGCCTGGGAGTTACCCCACCTGGGTACCTGGCATCATGGAAACCTGGTCCCCAAGCGGGAATCGAACCCTGGACCTTCTTGCTGTGAGGCGACAGTGTTAACCACTACACCACCGTGCCGATGTCCATACGATTCTGAGTCCTTTCGGACCAACTTAACTACCTTGTTCAGCAACAGATTAATATTGTCTACCGGTATTAACACAAAAAGTAAATGAAAATGCAGAAACTGTAAATAAACGAACACAACAAGGGTAATGCATACACATGTGCGTGATCTAGTGATAAATATAAAGATTGGTTCATCGGTCACAAGGATGCGAAGCATGGCGGCAGATTCTCTGCCTTTGTCTTTTCTCCTTTGAGTCAAAAGTATGCATGTAAAATAACTATTGTGTTTAACATGGGAGCAAACAAGACACGTGCGATTGGACAATATTAAGTGAATTTCCAATGAATATATTTAATTTAATTTTTATTTGTTCCGTTCATACACAAAAAGAAAAAAATAAGTATTTGATAATCAAAGCACCTCAATTTGAACATTCCAGGGAGAAGAAAATCTTATTTTGCTTTCTTACTCAACAATATAAATATATGGTCTGTCAATTATACATTTAACAATATATACATATTTTTTTAAAGATTGTCATACGGAAAGCTGTTACCCTCAACTTCATAGGGTCTAATTGTTCTTTCTTTATACATTTCTTGAGCTGAAATATATTTGTACGACTCTTTAAATCATTCTGTAGAGAATTCCACAGTTTCACGCCACATACTGAAATACACATCTGCTTAGTCCTACAGTACATACTGATGCTTAAAATTACATTTACCTTCTATGGTTCTCATCCTCGGAGCTAAAAACAACAACAACTTCTGCAAGCTTTCTGGCATTCAATGATTTGAAGTAGCCAAATGTTACACTATAAAAACTAACTGGATAGTTGATGATAATACATATTTCACTTCATTAGCAGAAATATTAAAAAAATTATTAAGACTGCTATAAGCTATTCCCCCTCTTGTGTGTGTGTGTGTGTACATTTACTATAGGCTACTCTTTGACATGGATTAGGGTAATTAACTTTACCAATCCTGATTCCTGAGCCTATTTTATTCAAAGGGAAGATAGTGATTTACATATGTGTATATATTAGGGGTGTAAAGGTACGCGTATCCATACTGAACCGAACCGTTTCAGTGTGTACCGTTACCGTACCATACCGAACGGCTGTGTAGTGTACCGAACGAATACAACGGTATTAGGGCTGCACGATTTTGGGAAATAATGTAATTGTAATTTTTCTGACATATTGCGATTGCGACTACATTTGCGATTATAATTGTAACAAAGATAGCAGACAGGGGTAGGTGGAAGGTGCAATATGGTTGTACAAATAATCAAACAGTCAAACAGCTTTAGCTCCCCGCTGGACAATGGCCAGGGGCATTTATTTAAACAAAACAGAAAATTAAGAAACAAACCAATCATACTGGCTCCCAGTGAAGCACCGAATTGTCTTTGCTATAGTCCAGTCTTTAACTAGGCCGGGCCGCTGTCCGGCTTACCGGCTGTTTAACTCACAGTTTGGTTGTCTCCCCACAGCTCTCCCACTCTCCATTCCAAGACACACTCTGATGTTCTTGGTCTGTCCTCTTTGAGAGGCATGCTGATTGCTAATTGAAAGACAGCTGTGTGTGGGTCTGCCTGTGTGCAGCTGTCAGTCTTCTTCTCTCCATTTGGGGGAGCCAACAGGCAGGAACATAGCATCCATTGATCACCATTCCCCTCAGCCCCTTACATAATAATAAAAATAAAAAAGCAGCCCCACAAAGGTTTATTGTAAAATGCGGCTTGCATCTGGCCTACGCGGTGGGTCTTTTCGGGACACCGAGCCTGAAAATGTTTATTTTTACCTGGGAATCGATACCGGTACCCAACGGTACCTTTTTTCTGTACTTTACTCTCCCTCTCTGAAGTCTAAACTTCACAACACACAATCTAAAACCCCTTACCTCCCTCTCCCAAACCGATCTTGTATCTCAATGGGACTTCCTGGTTAAAATAAAAAAGTAAAAAAAAAGAATAATTGCGATATTATTTTTTTAGCGATTTTTGATAATTGCATCATTCCAAATCGTGATTTCGATTAAAAATCAATTAACCGTGCAGCCCTAAGCGGTATGTTAACCACTAACGACCGCTCACCAGGGGCTGTTTTTTTCACAATCTAATATAATTTTTTATTTTTTTTTATAAACAAGTCTATTAATTTCAATATAGAATATTCGTTGACAGCCCTACAAGTACAATTAGTTACTGCACACTACATCACCCGAGTGGAACATGGAAAGCCAAACTTTCCCCCACTGTACCGAAAACCTGTACCGAACCTTGACTTTAAAACCGAGGTACGTACCATACTGTGGTTTTTGTGTACCGTTACACCCCTATATATATATATATATATATATATATATATATATATATATATAATCTTTTTTCCAAGTCAAGAAAATACGACATAGATTATCTTGCTCTTGCCAAGAGTCTTGGTGAGATTTCTCTCTATTTAAAAAAAAAAAAAAAAAGCACACAGTCTGGGTGTCTATTTAACTGTATTATGTATATTATTGTTTTAGCAAAGGGATTGCACAATTTGAAAGCTCATGATATTGATGTCATTTCAATACATTTAAACTTGGCCCATTTCATGACATTTCTTGGGGCAAGGGGGGCCCAAAAGCAGGGGTGTAAAGTACTTAAGTATTGTAACAAAGTACAATTACTCAAGTACTGTTACTCGAGCTTCCAGATGGGGTGGAGGCACTGGCCTCATGACATCTCCTTCATGGGCTACAAACTTAACACCACTCCCAGAACTGTCACTCTCTCAAATATCATGCAGTATCTGTCTCTAATCCTTTCAATCTCACCATTGTTACACTCTATCGCCCTCCAGGTCTGCTCGATCACTTCCCAGATGAACTGGACATGTAACATTCTCCAAAACCATTACTAATGCCAAAGCTTCTTTCTTTCACCATAGGATCGAGGCCTCTGCCAAGAACCTTCGCAAACTGCATGCTACCATGTCCTCCCTCCTCACCCCCACCCCCTCATCTTTTTCTGCCGAAGACTTTGTGATCTTCTTTAAGGAAAAAGTGGACAACATCCGCAGCTCCTTCTCCCAACCCCCACCCATTCCAAATACTGAATCGAGAACCTCATCCTTCACTCTGTCATCTTTCTCTCCCATTACAGAAGCCGAGACCCTGACACTGGTAACGTCGAACCGTCCGACTACATGCCAGCTGGACCAGTTACCCTCCCCACTCCTCCAGACCATAGCACCAGACATCCTCCCATTCCTAACTGCAACCATCAACTCCTCCCTCAACTTGGGGGTGGTCCCCACCTCCCTAAAACAAGCCAGAGTCACACCGCTCATAAAAAAAAAACCCTGAACCCCACCGTCATAGGCAACTATCGTCCTGTCTCTCTTTTCTCCTTCCTTTCTAAAACACTTGAACATGCTGTATCCAACCAACTTACTGCTTATCTCTTACAGAATTACCTCCTAGTCCCTAATCAGTCAGGCTTCCGGACTGGCCACTCCACAGAAACGGCCCTCATTGCGGTCACAGAGGCACTTCACTTAGCAAAAGCGAAAGGCCTCTCCTCTGTCCTGATTATCCTAGATCTATCTGCAGCCTTCGACACAGTCAACCATCAGATCCTCCTTGCAGGAATGGGAGTGGCTGGCTCTGCGCTGACATGGCTGACATCATACCTCAATGACCGCTCCTACCAAGTGTCATGGAGAGGGACCCTGTCGGCCACCCGCCCCCTGCAGATGGGTGTCCCCCAGGGCTCGGTCCTAGGACCCCTTCTCTTCTCCCTCTACACTAAATCACTGGGTAACATTATCACGTCTCATGCCTTCTCGTATCATTGTTATGCCGATGATACTCAACTCTTCCTCTCCTTCCCTCCCTCAGATATCCACGTCTCTGAGCGGATCTCGGCCTGTCTGTCCGACATCTCCGCCTGGATGACGACCAACCACCTCAAACTGAACCTAAGCAAAACAGAATTGCTCCACCTTCCGGCCAAATCCTCCCCCCTGACCGACCTTTCCATCACAGTCGAGAATGCAGCTGTGACCACGTCCCCGACGCCAAGAACCTTGGTGTTGTCCTTGACGACCAGTTGAACTTCTCTGCTCACATCGCAGCGACAACCAGAACCTGCAGATTCCTCCTGAGCAACGTCAGAAGGATCCGCCCCTTCCTGACAACAGTCATCTCCCGCCTCGACTACTGCAACGCACTGCTTGCTGGCCTCCCGGCCACTACCACCAAGCCTCAACTCATTCAGAACGCAGCGGCCCGCCTGATCTCAAACCTACCGAAGTCTGCCCATGTCACCCCACTCCTTAGGGACCTGCACTGGCTCCCCATTGCTGCACGAATCCGCTTCAAGGCCCTCGACCTGGCATACAGTGCGGCAAAGGGAACCGCTCCCGCTTACCTCCGGTCAATGGTCTCTAACTACACACCCTCAAGACCCCTACGCTCTGCATCTTCTGGCCGTCTCAGACCCACTCCTATCCGAGCTCCGGGAGGGTCATCAAGGAGAACCTGCCTTTTCTCAGTCCTTGCCCCACAATGGTGGAATGAACTACCCACCCCAGTTAGGACAGCCGAAACCCGTCCAATCTTTCGCCGTCGACTAAAGACGCACTTCTTCAACCACTATCTGAAATATATATATACCGTAATTCCTCTAATAGTAACCCCGGCTTGTATTTGTTTCAACTGTAGCGGGTACCACGCTTGTATTAGGGGGAGGCCTGTATAAGAGGGAGGCCTATATTTCAAATTTTCAAACGGATCATAATGAATAAATCAACATTTTGTGTCAGTTTGAACCCAGTAAAATGTACTGGGTTCATTTATTGAAACCAAGTACTGTATGAAATAGTAAACAGTGCAATTACAGGTGGTCACTGGTCATTTCAATGTTTTCAAAGTGAAATCAAGTAACTAGCTCAGTATGCAGCTCAGTATATTAGTAACCCGGCTTGTATTAGGAGGCCGGCTTATAATTGCTTAGCTCAAGAGCGCACCCGTCCATTAATAGAGACCCGGCTTGTATTTGAGACCTGGTTACTATTAGAGGAATTACGGTATTTCTTTTTTAAATCTAACCCTAACTAACCTTACTGTCATGCACTTGTCCTAATAAACGAACCTACACTGTAGCACTCATCACTTCCTGATGACTTGTCGTACAGAACTTGTAAGTCGCTTTGGATAAAAGTGTCCGCTAAATTACTAAATGTAAATGTAATGTAATTTGTACTTTACTCGAGTATTATTAGGTTTGTATACTTGTACTTTTACTCAATTACATTTCAGAGAAAAAAAACATACTTTTTACTCCTTACATTTAAAATGCAGACCTACAAAGTACAAATCTCGCAGGTCCAACAAATCTGAATTAGTATATTTGTTTCTCTGGCCGAAATAACATTATTAATCCTGCGGCCGCGCTTTATTTATAAACAGCCAATCAAATCCCCATCAATGGAAAATTAACCCGCCCATACCCATGCTGATTGGTCCTTGTGCAAGACTAGAAAGCGGGGATCTTTGATTAAACAGAGTGACAAGCTACAGAATATGGCCACAAACTATAGTACGAGTGATGAAGAGGACGAAACGGAACATTTCATTGCCCCGGAATAAAAAAAGATTTTACTTTTACGTTTGAGTACATTTAAAAGTAGAAACTTTTTTACTTTTACTCAAGTGTGTTTTTAGCCAGATACTCTGACCTTTACTTGAGTACGAGTTTGAGACGGTACCCATACTTTCACTTAAGTATAATTTCTGGGTACTTTTACACCCCTGCCCAACAGATTTTGGTCTGCCAAAGGGGGGCCTCACAGAAAAGGTTTGAGAACCACTACTAACTCTGGTCTACCCTAATTCATGTGTTAACACCTCCCTCTGCTGGACAAATTCTGTATTGTCAATTCTGAAAATGGCACGGGCATTATGATTCTTTTCTTTTAGATTTAGCTATCATTTGAAAAGATTTCCCAAACCAAAGCTCAAGTAGCACGAGCACAATAAATGGTAAATGGCTGCATTTATATAGCGCTTTTATCCAAAGCGCTATATAATTTGTTCCTCACATTTTACCCATTCACTCACACATTCACACACAGATGGCGGAGACAACCATCATGCAAGGTGCCAACCTGCTCACCGGGAGCAATTAGGGGTTAAGTGTCTTGCTCAAGGACACATCGACATGCTGACCGGGAGGACCGGGAACCTCCGAATTGCCAGATGACTGCTCTACCTCCTGAACCACTGTCGCACAAGGTTTAGTAGCACAACTTTAGTCAATCAAACTGTATTACAGACTCGGGGTCCAGATAAAAAAAAGTGGGTGAATGTGAGGAACAAAATTGTAAAGCGCGTTGGATAAAAGTGCTATATAAATGCACCATTAGATAATACACTACATACAAACACAATAAAAGATGAAGGTTTAATACGAAAAATAGACAATTGTACTAATGTCCTCACATAGGAACAGGAAATGATTGGCTCCTGCAGCCTGCAACATCTCACTTGCTCCACTATCTAGGTCTCTTAAGTTATATTCTCATGGCATCATAAGTTTCTGTGAGCTTGCTTGGTCATCAGTAGTGGTGTACAATATGCTCTGAACAGGGACATCTGTACACATATTGTGTAAATTCTTAGCAAAATGAATAGTTTAATAATAATATTTTATTCACTAAAAGTGTATCCCACTGAGAGAATACAAGAATGACTATTCTTTATTGATCCCCTTGGGGAAATGTGTGTGTCATAGCAGCATGGCGGGGGGTACAGGTATGGGCAGGGTATAGTAGAAAGACATAATATAGGCAATGAAATTAGATCTGAATATAAAGATACAGTGTAAACAAAGGTGCAGATAAGGGTATGTAAGCCCTATTGCTTATATTACAATAAAATAGCAAATAATTTTAATCTGAATCGACATACATTATAGACTGGAATTCTGGACTAAACTACATGTAAAAACAATGTCCCTGAGACAAATCAAATGGGGGTCCCTGACCTATTACATCTCAATTTGGGGGTCCTTGATTGATTGAAAACTTTATTAACAGATTGCAGAATGGGTACAATACGTACAGCTCAATACACACAATTGTTAAGGGGATGCAGACTAGAGAGAGACTTTCGTCTTGTTTACATCAGGGTCCCCCATTTTCAATTCATCAGGACATATATGACATGCATGACATACAGATAGACAGTACTGCTAAAGCTATACATTTATGACATACCAGATTTGCAAATACAGTACTGTTTGTGATACAAAAAGAGTCCAGAAAAGGGAGTATATACATTTGACGTAAAAACTGTACATTGGAGGAGGTTGGGGGGGGGGGGAACACTGTACAACTGTACAAGCACAACTGTACATTGGAATATTGACAACCATACTAGGTAAATTACTGTACATTGGAGGGGGTTGGGTTAGGACATTTACAGGGGCCAGTTTCGAATTGCAGTCTCCCGTAGGTGTTCTTTGAGAGTGGTTTTGAAAGTGGGTAGTGATTCACATTCCTTTACAGTTTTGGGTAGGGCGTTCCACATTGATGTGGCATAATTGCGAAACGTGTTTAGTCCCTTGTTTGAGCCGAATCTGGGTTTGACATGATTTGTGGAGCTCCCTCTGGTGTTGTGATCGTGGTATTCACTGACCTTTGGGAAGTATTTTGACATGTACATGGGTACCTTGGTTGTGTAGTGTATCTTGTAGACCAGGCCCATTGCAAGTTGCTGTACTCTATCGTCTACTCTAAGCCATCCTAGGTTGTCAAAGTGGGCAGGGGTGAGGTGGGTTTTAGGAGTAAGGTCAAGCAGTAGTCTGACCAGTTTGTTTTGAGATGTTTGTAATTTTGTTTTTAGCGCCTCAAACATTAAAAAGTTTGAGAGTATTACCAAGCATGCACCCAGTTTTACAGGCTTTCAATCGCTTGGACAGATCATCATATAGATTAAAAAGAACTGAGGACAACAGTTAGCCAGAATTCTATCAATGTATTTATCTCTCTTTGGCTCAATTTAACAAACCACTGTTTAGGATTAACACGATCAAAGGCTTTGAAGGCATCAATAAAACACATAAGAACGGATGAGTTTTGACTTCTATATTTGGTTATAATTTAATTTGAGACATATATACCCAAGTCAGTGCCATAAACGTGGCCAATATCAGATTCCAGTGTGAACTCGTCACGCTCCTGAACTGACCCGCATGCACAAATTAACATTAAAAAAAAAAAGATGGACGTAAAGAATTGTGACATACATTTAGAGTGATGTAAAAGTCGTATAATATAACTGATATATACAGACCCCCATCTGCACCTTTGTTTACACTGATTAATTTCTCATATTTTTATATTTAGAGTTAATCATATTGTTTAGACTGTTTATTCTTCTCATATTTTTATATTCAGATCTAATTTCATTGCCTATAATTATGTCTTTCTACTATTACCCTGCCCATGCCTGTACTTCCCCTCTCCCCCATGCTGATATGACACCCGAATCTCGGATCAATAAAGGAATATCTTATCTTATCTGTATAAATACATTGTTAGCTCGTCATTCTACAGAGATGCTCAGTAGACATTCATTTGTTGTACTCTATCTCTCCACACTGTGCAACATGTGCTTCATTAAATTCCATCTTCAACCAAAGACTCGGCTGTCTGCCTCCTGTGAATAATCTGGTCAAAATGATTCCACATCAAATGGCGTCAGAAGTGGGTTGACACAATCGAGAGAAGCTGGACCTGAGTGAGTAGGGTCTTGTTATCTAGTGACATCAATTGGATAATAAAAAAAAAAATCCTACTGGAGAGTAATTGTATTTATGATATTGTTAATTTTCTGTGAATGGTTAGTAAAATGGTTATCCCACTAGTGGTTTATTATAATGTCTAACGTTAGACATTTCAAACCTTTATTTAAATTTGAAAGGCAACTGCAGGTTCCCCTCGTTTAGTCACGTCTAGTTCACATACAGAAAAAAAGCATATAAAATTATAACAGTTTCAAGTTTCTTTAATAGTTGTCATAAAATACAGAATACTTTTCCATGAAATGTTTTTTTCTGTATAAAATAGAAAGTCAAGAGTATGTAAACAAAGTGTTCAGTCAATCAATATACATATATACAATACAGAGTATTGAGGGACAACAACACAAGGAAAAGAACACGGATAACAAATCAATTAAAACACGTACAACTTGATTGACAAAGGTTGGAGATCAAGGTTTTAAACTCTGCAACAGGCGAGAATCTCAAGCTTTAAGGACTGTTTGAGTTCATTTCATGAGCTAGGGGCATCATAGCAAAGTACAGATTTACCCTGTTCTGATACAACAAGATCTCCACTTGTTGTATCTACTCCTGTTTAAATATGTTGTTAGCTCATCATTCTACAGAGACCCTCAGACATTCTTTTGTTGTACTCTGTATCTCTCAAACATGTGTTTTCATTCAATTCCATCTTCAAACAAAGACTCTGCTGTCCGTGAATAATCAGATGAAATGATTCCACATCACCCTGTGGCACGGAAGGATCTGAATGATATTGAAGGAATTCATTTCATAGCCACGGAGACGAGCGAGGGCACTGAGAGAGCAAGCAAGAGTGAAATAGCGCTCTGTATTGGCTGACCAGTCTCACGAGAGCCTTGCATTGGCTCCCCAGACAGGTCTCACTTTGAGTCTCCCCTTCTCTCCCCTAAAAGGGGTCTAGAACCGCCACTACTGTATGCCTATAGGTAGCAAACGTGGTACTTTTATCATGTGAATATCAATGGGTCTCATTCACCAAGGACTTACGACAAAAAGGGCTTTCTCTTAGGGCCATTTGAGACCTTTTCGGGACGATTTTGGGATTCACCAACCGTCCCAATAAAATATATAATTAATATTATAATATATTGTCTATATTCATGTCTTGCCCAAAAAGGTCTCAAATGGCCCTAAGAGAAAGCCCTTTTTGTCGTAAGTCCGTTGGTGAATGAGACCCATTGTTTTGAAATGTGAATAATGTCTCAAAATGTACTGGGAACTTGTTTTCTTCAACATGCATTGGTGACGTACAGACTGTACTTATACTGTACGTAGGGCAGAGCATATATATAGTATCTACTAAATCCTAATGAAACAAGTAACTAGAATAATATAAGCCTACTGTTCATTCATTAGACAGCCCATACTGGCGCACACAAGACTCTGGCGGCCTTAATATGTGTACTGTACACATATTAAGGCCGCCAGAGTCGGGTGTACCATGAGCGGACTGCCTGGTTGACTGTACTACGGTCTACGGGGCGGGCAGCGCAATGTGTCTTTGCTGCTCTCCTAATGAAACAAGTCATTGGAATAATAAGCCTATACGTGCGTAGGCTATACAGTACTGCACGCGCGTGTGTGTGCGCGCTGCGGCAGGTGCACCACGAGCTGTACTATATATGATGACAATACATTAATCTAATCTAATTTTGATGGGTCGCAAAGCGCTTCCGCGTCCATTTTCCTCGTTGTTTTGTATGCAAATGACCTGAACGGGGACACGCGTTCGCGTTTCAGACTGATGCCATTCCCAACGCAGATATCACAGCTGTGACCGCTTGAGACACTTAAGACATCTTCCCCGCGCGTTGGGGACTCAGAGTGAACTTGTCATTGATTCTGTCTCAGTCGGTTCTAAGATAAGTCTTCCAAGAGAACTCTTTGGAAAATATTTGGGAATGAGACCCAATAACATTGGTATCACTGGAAAGGTCGATCTAATAACGCTGATGCCTGCTATAACCACTAGGGGGAGAATTAGCAGTAATTAGCAATTAAACTATGTGTACCAAATTAGATGATTTTTTTTATCCACTTTTTCTCCCATTTTCTATATTTTCCTCCCATCCCAATTTCGTATCATCCAATTCAACCCTCCCCTGTCACGAACGCTGTTTCTTGCCTCCCACAAGCCGGCTGCAATGTGGACTAAGTCATACATAGCACAAGTCCCCTCCGGTACTTGAGGTAACAGCAGTCGCATCTTTTCACCTGCGCAGCTCGATCTCTCAGTGGCGAGGAGTAACGCGTGGGAGGCTCACGCTGCCCCCGACACTTCCTTATTCTACTGCGCAGGCGCACCAACCGACCTGTAGGAGTCGCTGTCCACAACGCCCGATCCCCACCCATCAGTTTCCCACCCCCTAATACGGCCAATGTGTATTAGTACGGACGACCAGCTAAACTGAAAGCAATGTGGAGCGCTGGGATCGAACAGTCGAGCCCAGCGTCTCCGCATTCGTGGCGAGCGCCTTGCCCACTACGCCACGTAGCCGCCCTACCAAATTAGGTGATTTTATCACAAAATGCACAATTCTGTTGAAAATTGGAGCTAAGCTGCCCCACTATATAGGAATGATCAGAGAGACAGCAGGGGGAGGAGAGAGTGGCAGGCAGCAACCAATCCCAAACAAAACATACAGCCTGCAACCTTCCTCCAATCAGTCTACTTACACACTGGGCGGTTTTAGCATCAGACCTTTAGGGGGGCTCAGCCCCTAGAGCAGTAGCATCATTTAACAAAATGCCAAGCTATGTCAAGGGAGGGTGCGGGGGGGGGTATTATTTTATTTTGAGGCCTCAAATTGATTAATTTGAGGGAACAAAATACTTGAGGTAACTATTTTGAGGCCACAAAATATCTTTCTTTTTTGAAGCCACAAAATATTATTTTGAGGCCCCAAATTGATTAATTTGAGGTAACTAAATACATTTTGAGGTAACTAAATACTATTTTGAGGCCACAACATATTTTTTTCATTTTGCGTGGCAGCAATAAGCCTTTGTAGCAAGCAGATTAGCTGGGCTAGATAGCTAACATTAGCTGAACTGACATTAGCTTGATAGCTAACTAGCAAATAGCATCAGCTAGCTAACGTTCTTTGACACTATTATTACACCAACACCATGGAACTAATGACCAATTTGACAACGTTCTGTCAGAATAGTCAGTAATTTTATATAGTGCTAGCTAACGTTTCAACATACTTGTCTTGTTGCCCATCAGCACTGGCAATTCACTATTACTAAACTAGTTACAGTAGGTAGCTAGCTACATCTGCTTCCACGTCTTGTGTTGAATGTCGGACTGGGACTTGACATGACATGATTTTATTTAATTTTTTATAGTTAACCAATGAGGTCAACAGGCTACTACCGGCAATCCATGTCTGTAATAATAATAATAAAAACAAATCTCTTATTTTTTATTTTAGGGGGGCTAAGATTACTTAGCTTCAGCCCCCCTAAAAAGGGTCTAGAACCGCCACAATCCAGCTGCCTCTCATCATAGCAGTGTTGATGTTTCTAGTGGGGCTTCCACATGACCTTGGGCAAATGGTAGTGAAAGCTGGAAGATTATACTTTTTTAATAGCACTATTATTAACATGTTTTAATGGAGACTTCTTTCAGCCGCACACTAGCATGTACAATAGTGCTGTACATACCGTACATATACATTTATATTTACAGCATATGTATATATCCATATCTGTCTGAATATACCTACATCATTATAATCCTTCTATATACCTACTTATACACCTGCATATAACCCATATAATGTATGATAGCATGTACAATAATGCTGTATATAATGTAGTATACATGTATTTATTCTTACTGTATATATATACTATATATATCCACTGTCTGTACATCCCTGCATATAATCCTTTTTACATATCTTTTGATACTATATCTGCATTCAGGCATTCATACTATCTCTCCATATCCCTTACCTCCTACTCTCCTACTTTTACGCTGCTGGCCAGTATGACTTACTACCAGTGTCTTTATACCCATATCACTGTACATACTACAACCCTGTACATACATCTGATTAGCACTATTACTCATTAGTACTTATATATTTTATACCTGGTTTAATCACCTGTATATTATTATTGCTCTTTACTGTTACATTTGCACTCTGGTTGGATGCCAAACTTATTTTCATTGTACTGTACCTGTGCTGTATAATGACAATACATTTTAATCTAATCTATTATTCATCTCTTGTGGCTCAGTAGGCAGGTCACATTCGACTCTTTGAAATCTTTGGAATTGAGAGAATAACATTTGAAAGGGTCTAGACTTCTGTAACGTTTGGGCTTTCTTATTCTCTCCTAGGAGTGAAAGCCCTAGTGCCATCCTGGAGTACTTCACCCTGTCTCTGTACTGATTACTGATTGATGTCTATGTGTTTGTCGCCTTTATAGTAACCCTCTGTATGTCCTCTCTTTGTCGGTTCTTCAGCAGTGTTACTGGAAGCAGTCGTCCACGGGGAGAAGTCGGATCTCTCGCCCGTTGTTATTCTTTTGTTTAGTTTTTATTTGTGTTCACGGTAGAGAAGTCGGATATCTCGCCCGTCCTTATCCTGAGTTATTGTCGTTCTCTATTTTTGTATGTTTTGCATATTTACCTATTATCGCTCTAGTGATTCTAACAATAAAGGAACACTATATTTGAGAAGAGCAAATACCATCTCTGCCTCCTCCTTCCATTCTGCACTTGGATTCAACACTCTTACCTGATTCCTAATCCTAACACACTCCCATCATGTAGAATCAGAATTGGACTCGACTCCAAAATTTCTGTAAAGTCAAAGTGCTTTTTGATTGATTGAAAATGTTATTAACAGATTGCAGAATGGGTACAATACAGTACAGCTCAATACACACAATTGTTAAGGGGATGCAGACCAGAGAAAGACTTTCATCTTGTTTACATCAGGGTCCCCCATTTTCAATTTATCATAACATAAATGACATACAGGTAGACATTGTTATTCAATGTTAATGAGGACTCCTGTGGCCGATAAGTACTTGACTTCTTCCCCCTAACCATTCACATTTCTTCATTATCACAGCCCTTACAGATGCATTTCTTCATTATCACAGCCCTTACAGATGCATTTCTTCATTATCACAGCCCTTATAGATGCATTTCGCTGTGTATATTTTCCCAAAACATTTCAAAGTGTTGTGTTCACGTGGTCCTCTGGAACTCGGAAGCTCAGTTTGCACATTTTATGACTTTTTTCATCCAACCTGCTAGTGTTCACCTGTCAAAGTCGGATGAAACATTGCGCCAAAAACAAAACATCTTTTGAATCACAAAAACGAATTATATTTTTTATTTAAGCCACTATTGTTTTTGTTTTTTTTACTTACATTTTTTATTAACATTTATAGACAAACAACACTTACAGCATACCTACAATGACACAGCATACCTACAATGACATCAACAACACAACAGTACATCCACTTGGGCCCCTTGAATTTGGCCGCGCTCAGCCTCCCAGACCTCCATGAGAGGGTCCCGCCATCTACCCCCAGAAACAGGGCTCCTCCACATCCCAGGGCCGTCCCACGCATGGCCGAGTATTCAGCGACACGGGTACCTTGAATTTGGTTGGGCCAGGCCCAGTAGAGGGGCGAGGGGTGGTACCCCCCCCCCCCCACCGAGCCAAGCCCGCTACCTCCCATGCCACCCAGCACCCCACCCCACGGCCGACGACCCCACAACATCCAAGACCCCACTCTCCCGGGCCAAACCGCGGAAACGATGGTCCCCCTCCCCCCTGAGCTAAGCCCATAGGAGCCCCCCATATCCCAGGCCGATGCGCCGCCGCCGGGCCCCCGGCGACACGGGTCCCTTGAATCAATTGGGCCAGCCCAGTAGAGGAAAGGATAGGGGACTCCCCCCCCCCCACGAGCCAAGCCCGCTATTTCCCATGTCACCGAGAGCCCCACCCCACGCCCACCGACCCCCCAACACACAGGACCCCGCCGGGCAGAGCCCAGCCGCTCTGATCCCCCTGAGAGAAACCCCTCCCTCCCGCCCTCCTCCCCGAGAAACAGAACACCCCCATATCCTGGTCCACCATGCGCGGAGCCGAGCACCTAGAGCTCCCGCCCCCGCCCGACCGCCAGGCCCCCGAGGACCCCAAGCCCAGACCCGCAGAAGGCCAAAGCACCACACCACATTTAAAGCAACTGCTATTCTAACATAACTCAGAAGGAAATAATATAAAAGAAGACTAATGACAATTGGCACTTCCCAGGTAATTATTTTAACCCAGTTTAACCCCCGTTGGCGGGTTGGAGGGGTAAGGCTCTCCTGGAGAGGGCCCCTCCTATAACGACGTAGATATCCCCAATGGGGATTCTCCAATGTCCCTATTATTGTCCAACATTTTATTTGAATTTTTATCTTTCATATGTTAGTAGTACATTTCCAGAGCTCCCAGTCCGGTCTCTGAATGTGATTCCCCATGTTCCCTGTCATCCTATTTGTGTGTCCTGTGTGCTAGTGTCTACAGTTTAGTCTAGTGCGTGTTATTTGTACTATATGTCCCGAATCAAGTCCCAACCTCTCCAACTAATGCGTTTACCTTGTCTGTATTCCCAGCGGTCTGTGTGTTATCTGCATTGTGTCTCGAGCCATAACCTCCATTCACTATCAAATAATATGCTTAGTTGTGCGTCATGTGTGTTAGTTTCTACAGTCTAGTCTAGTACGTGTTATTTGTATTATATGTCCCCCAGTGGTCTGTGTGTTGTCTGCAGTGTGTCTCGAATCCATTCACTATCACATATTTACATTTACATTTAGTCATTTAGCTGACGCTTTTATCCAAAGCGACTTACAAGTTCTGTACGACAAGACAGCAAGAAGGGTACAACTCTATCAGCTGAGTAACAATGTTCATCAAAGTGTTGCGTGTTACAGTGTAGGTTAGTTTATTAGGACAAGTGCATGACAGTAAGGTTAGTCAGGGTTCGATTTTTTATTTTATTTTTTCATTTCAGATAATGGTTGAAGAAGTGAGTCTTTAGTCGACGGCGAAAGATTGGACGGGATTCGGCTGTCCTAACTGGGATGGGTAGTTCATTCCACCATTGTGGGGCAAGGACTGAGAATAGGCGGCTTCTCTTTTTTTTTTCTTTTTTTTTATTTATTATCTTTCTTCCCCTCCTTTTTCCCGATTTTTCTCCCATCCCACCCTTCCTGGTTGTTGCGTACTTTCCCCTACTGTTGGTCCGGGAAACCGGAGACTGTCTCATGCTTTCCTCCGACGCATGTGCAGCCTGGGGCAGGCCGACCTGGCCGCGCAGGTTCTCACCGGGGAGAGTGTAGCGTGTGGGAGGCCACACTATCTCTCCTCAGATCCAACCCTCACTGAGCAGGCGCCCCGACCGAACTGTAGGGGTCGCTGTCCACAACGCCCAGGACCCACCCTTCAGCTTTCCCACCCTCTGATACGGCCAATTGTATCAGTGCGAGGGGCCAGCCAAGCTGATAGCAACGCCGGGAGCTGGATTCGAACAGGCGAATCCTAGTGTCTCCCGGTGTTGGTGACGAACGTAATCTCCGTGCGCCACCTGCCCCCCCCAGGCGGCTTCTCTTTGATGACCCTCCGGGAGCTTGGATAGGAGTAGGTCTGAGGCGGCCAGAAGATGCAGAGCGTAGGGGTCTTGAGTGAGGGTGTGTAGTTAGAGACCATTGACCGGAGGTAGGCGGGAGCGGTTCCCTTTGCCGCACGGTATGCTAGGTCGAGGGCCTTGAAGCGGATATGTGCAGCAATGGGGAGCCAGTGCAGGTCCCTAAGAAGCAGTGGCGGCCGGTGGGTACTTCGCCACTAGGGGCGCTATACTCCAATGTACAGTTTCCACGCCTAATGTATATACTCTTTTCTTTCTGGACTCTTTTTGTATCACAAACAGTACTGTAATTGCAAATCTGGTATGTCATAAATGTATAGATGGAGCAGTACTGTCTATCTGTATGTCATGTATGTCATATGTTACGATGAATTGAAAATGGGGGACCCTGATGTAAACAAGACGAAAGTCTTTCTCTGGTCTGCATCCCCTTAACAATTGTATGTATTGAGCTGTACTGTACTGTACCCATTCTGCAATCTGTTAATAAAGTTTTCATTCATTCATTCATTCATTCATTCATTCATTCATTCATTCATTCATTCATTCATTCATTCATACCAAACATACCAAACATTTTGCAAATGTTTGGTAAAAAAAGCCCAACACAAACACGCACAGCTCTCTCTCTCGCTCTCTCTCTCTCTCTCTCGCTCTCTCTCTCTCTCTCAGATGATGTCAGATCCATTCAATAATAAACACATTTGTAAAGCTTGTTATTTTAAACAAGTTACCATTCATTGTCTGAGTGGTTATGTCCCACATGCGGCGAAATTAGAGAGCGAGAGAGAGAGAGAGAGAGAGAGAGAGAGAGAGAGAGCATTTTAGTAAAGTTACATTTTCAACAAGATTGCTGCTATTTAAACACTTCATGGAAACGGGGTAACGTTAACCTTATGTCGACTGTAGTATTGTATGACCTCGACATAACGTTTAAACGTTAACGTTACTCCGTTTCCATGAAGTAATTATAAAAGTGGCCAGCTAAGATAACGGAGCTAACAGCTAGCAGTAGCTGTAACGTTACAACGTTATGCGGCATCAGTAGACAACGTATCATGTATTAAACTAGAGTTAAGATCGCTAATCTACCTTGTTGTTGGCTTGTTGATAAAGTATATCCACTCCATGGCATTGTCCATCCAGCCTGTGTTGATATCCATCCATTGTCCGCATCCATATAGCTTGTTGTTAGCCAACAAGCTGTGTGAGTGAAGAGCTGTGTCTTTGTCCATTTCCGCCTCGAACAGCCTGCAAACTACCTGGCGTTCTATCGCCATGCTCTAAGACAAACTCTAACCTTAACCAACTTTGAAAGAGTGCCTAAGCTTAACAGTCTAAAGAACTTGCAGTCACGGTACGCTCGTCTAAGACAAACAGCTGCCTGCATCATTCTCACAACAACACAACTATCTCCACCGACCAACCTAGGAATAATAACCTAGAAATTGGATTCGGCCAATCAGAGATCGTCTCTGTGAAATTCTGCTACGGAAAAAAATACTGGCGTCGGCCAATCAGAGAGCGTCTCCGCGAAATGCGGCTACAGATATTCTTGACGCTACTGGCTAGACCGCTTCAAATCGCGCCCGGATTCCAACATAATAGTCATATTTCAACGCACAACGCGTTATGCACTGATTGGCTGTGACGGATACAGCGATCAAACTGTGACGCGCACTCAGAGCGCTATCGCGTATAGCCCGGGCCGAGAAATACGAAAAAATAAAAAAAACGTGATGTCACTTCCTGCTTTGGAAAACGAGTGTTTTTTAATTGCGATAATAACGTTATATTGTGCATTGGAAACACAAACATACTTAAAATGAGTAAATATTATTAATTTTAAACATGTTTATATTATTTATAGGGCTATAAAACTAAAAACTAAAAACTTATTTTTCTTGTTCTGTCATATAACCAGGGTAGGGCCTGAGGGGGGGGCGGCGCCCGAGCGCCCCTAGTGGCGAGCCGCCACTGCTAAGAAGTGGGGTGACATGGGCCGACTTCGGTAGGTTTGAGATCAGGCGGGCCGCTGCGTTTTGAATGAGTTGAAGAGGCTTGGTGGCAGTGGCCGGGAGGCCAGCTAGCAGTGCGTTGCAGTAGTCGAGGCGGGAGATGACTGTTGATTGGACGAGGAGTTGGGTGGCTTCTTTTGTCAGGAAGGGGCGTATCCTTCTGACGTTGCTCAGGAGGAATCTGCAGGTTCTGGTTGTCGCTGCGATGTGAGCAGAGAAATTCAACTGGTTGTCGAGGACAACACCAAGGTTCTTGGCGGTCGGGGACGCGGTCACAGCTGCATTCTCGACTGTGATGGAGAGGTCGGTCAGGGGGGAGAATTTGGCCGGCAGGTGGAGCAATTCTGTTTTGCTTAGGTTCAGTTTGAGGTGGTTGGTCGTCATCCAGGCGGAGATGTCGGACAGATCCGCTCAGAGACGTGGATGAGGTTCTCGATTCAGCGTTTGGAATGGGTGGGGGTTGGGAGAAGGAGTTGCGGATGTTCTCCACGTTTTCCTCAAAGAAGATCGCAAAGTCTTCGGCAGAAAAAGATGAGGGAGGGGGGGGGGTGGGGGGGGGAGTGAGGAGGGAGGACATGGTAGCATGCAGTTTGCGAAGATTCTTGGCAGAGGCCTCGATCCTATGGTGAAAGAAAGAAGCTTTGGCATTAGTAATGGTTTTGGAGAATGTTAACAAGAGGTTGTGATATGTGTCGATGTCAGCAGTGAGGCGTGACTTTCTATACTTCCTCTCAGCCGCTCTCAGGACCTGTCTTTGTTCTCTCACTGCATCCGTCAGCCATGGACTGGGTGGGGAACGGCGGGCAGGTTTCTCAACGAGGGGACAGAGCTTGTCAAAGGAGGTTGCAAGGGCTGAGAGGAGGGTATATATATACACATACATTATATGCATATGGTATTTAATCTTGGTCGGTGTGTATGACCTCAGTGCTCGAGTCCTGCTTGGTGTGTGAAACCTCGTTATTCAAGTTCTGGCTAGTCCGGTTGGTCTCGGTGCTCGGACCTCGGTTTGTGTGTGTAGCCTCCATGTTCGCATCTTGGCCGGCCTGGGCGACCTCCGCGCCTGCAGCTCGTGTGCGGTTGGTCTGGCCGACCTGGGTGCCCGAGTCCTGGTTGATCCGGTTGTATCCAGCGCCTCCCCGTCCCTCCCCTGGGGGCTGTCCGTTTCACCTCTCCCGAACCAGCTTGTATCACTTGCTGCGTCATATTCCTCGTGTTAGCTTCCATGTTAGCTTACAGCTCCTTCTCCAGCCAGGCCCCCGCTTGCGGTCCAACACCACGTTAGCTTGTATCCCCCGCTGCGCCGTATTCCTTGTGTTGACTTCCATGTTAGCTTGCAGCTCCTCCATCCAGGCCCCGCTGCGGTCCAACACCACGTTAGCTTGTATCCCCCGCTGCGTCATATTCCCCGTGTTGACTTCCATGTTAGCCTGCAGCTCCTTCTCCAGCCAGGCCCTGCTACGGTCAAACACCACCACGTTAGCTTGTATCCCCCGCTGTGTCGTATTCCTCGTGTTGACTTCCATGTTAGCTTGCAGCTCCCTCTCCAGCCAGGCCTTGCTGCGGTCCAACAACACCCTGTTAGCTTGTATCCCCCGCTGCGTCGTATTCCTCGTGTTGACTTCCATGTTAGCTTGCAGCTCCTTCTCCAGCCAGGCCCGCGTGCCAGTTTGGATAGCCCGTATGTTAGCTTGGAAAGCTTGGTTAGCTAGCTCGTTAGCCCGTGTGCTAGCCCGCATGTCCTGGGCGATCTGCAGGATGTTGGCCTGTATGCTAGCCTGCATGCTAGCTGCCCACTGCGGCATGCTAGTCTGAATCATCTCCAGGGCCACCATTTGTACTCCTTCTGGGGTCGCTTTTCTCTCGCCTTTTCTCGTGTTCAACCCTCCTCCTCTCTTATATCCTTGAATTGTCACTTTTTATTTCGCTTTGAATTATTTTACTTCCTTTTCTTGATATTCACCGACTGGGAGCTCTTTCATGTGGCTGTTCACCAGAACGTCGCAAACCGGCAAGCCACTATTGTTTAACAGGTTGATATATTAGTATTGCACTCTACCAACAATTATGTGATTCTCTCAACTTCTGGTTTTGATTGTAGCTGAACAAGCTAATGGCAGCGCTGGTCAAAGGAATAATGTCACAAATCTTCACCAACTTTCCAGACAAAATGTATCTGACTTGGTTTAGATTAGATTAAAATGTATTGTCATTATATATATATATATATATATATATATATATATATATATATATATATATATATATATATATATATATATATTTTTTTTTATACTTTATTGTGTCAATGAAGTCACTCTACATTTAGGTGTAGTTGTACACATACATACGTACATACTTTATAATGTATTGTCATTATAAAGCACAAATACAGTACAACAAAAGGAAGTTTGGCATCCAGAGTGCAAATATAACAGTAAAGTGCGATAGTAATATACAATGTACAGGTGATTAAACTGGGTATAAAATATATAAATGAGTACTACTGTATAATAGTGCTAATCAGATGTATGTACAGAGTTGTAGTATTAATATGTACAGTGATACATGCAGGTATAAAGACACTATGGTAGTAAGTCATACTGGCCAGTAGTAGGAGTAGGTAGATATAGATATGGTATCTACAGATATGTAAAAAGGATTATATACAGGTATGTACAGACAGATGTGGATAGATATACATTATATACACATTATTGTACATGCTATCACACAGAGTTATATGGGTTATATGCAGGTGTATAAATAGGTATATAGGAGGATTATATGCAGGTATACGTCACTCACATGCTATTTCATGTGGCTCAGGAGGTAGAGCAGTCGTCTGGTATTCCGGAGGTTCCCGGTTCGATTTCCGCTCCTCCCAGGCAGCGTGTCGAAGTGTCCTTGAGCAAGACACCTAACTCCTAATTGCTCCCGAAGAGCAGGTTGGCACCTTGCATGGTTGTCTCTGCCATCGGTGTGTGAGTGAATGGGTAAAATGTGAGGAACAAATTGTAAAGCGCTTTGGATATTTACCATCTCATTTATGACCTTTCAGGATGTTAAGCAGAAATGCTGTTTTTTGGGCGGGGGAAGCAAGCTGGTTCCTGAACCTCATATGACAATAAACCCACAAGGGGGGCAAGATCCATATCGTTACCTTTTTAAAATATGTTCAAGCTTTGAGGAAAACAGGATAAACTGAACCAAATATAGAATATGATATGTATTAGAGGGCGGCTAGGTGGCGCAGCGGAGATTGTGCTCGTCACCAATGCAAGAGACTCCGGGTGTCAGCATTGCCTCCGGCTTGGGCCGGCCGTCATACTGGCTTGGGTGGAAGTCGATGGGTGCTAATCTGGACGTTGTGGACAGCGACTCCTACAGGTCGGTTGGGGGACGCCTGCACAGCAGAGACAGGAAATAGCGGGGGTAGTGTGAGCCTCCCATGCGTTACACCTCGCCAATGAGAGTCCGCGCTGGCAGGTGAAAAGATGTGACAGGCTGCCTCCTCGTGTACCGGAGGGGACACGTGATGCAAGGCTTCTATCCTCCCTACAACCGACCAGTGTGGGGCATATGCGAGCAATGTTCAAGACAGGGGAGGGGAGAATTGGAAAGATAGAAAATAAGGAGAAAAAGTGGATAAAAAAAAGAAAATAATATGATATTAATAATTTCACAACTAGGTAGGAACAGCATGATCATTTCAATTAAGGATGCAGGCAATTCTACTAGAGGTGGTCAACATCATGAAGAGATGATATAATTTTCCTCAAAGTGACTTAAGGCATTATTTTAAGAAGGTGACGATATAAAGCTTGAATGTCAAATACTTATAATGAACCAGTGCAATGGAAAAAACAAATAGGGTAACTAACTAGACTTCTTGAGGCTAGAAAGCCGAGCTAGGCTGATCAAATATCTGCGTCGTACTTGTATAAAAAGAAAATAAAAACGTGTTGCTTGCTTTTGGACACATTTTGCACAACGCTTGTTTTCCGTCTTTTGCCAGCAGTACGTTACTTGTTTCCCTCACGTTATCTGGCAAGTGGCAACCCTGCCGAACTGCGACAGCGGCAATGGCAGCCGCGGTAATAACACAACCGTCTCTGGAAACTCGTTGACAGGGCGAGGAGGATGACAGCAACAAGGTGAGATCATGTAACCACGCCGCACATAGCCAACATTCGTGGTTAATAATCGTAGACACGTTTTTAGCCCCGGTGGTTCTGTCGATTTGATACCGCCTGGGCTGGAACCGGCAATGTTAACTTTAGCACGTTAACAGTAACATCACGGTAAATGGCAACATGCTAACCAGCTTGCTAGCTCTTAACGCTAGCTAGTAGCTACCCCAGTGTGCTATTATTAGCCGTAACGTTAGCCAGCAGCTAACCGTAAGTAGAAGACAGAATCGCCTTATTAGCTCTTTAGCTATCTCGCTACGCTAGCTGATGAACCCTTACTCCAGAGGCTGATGTGAAATGGGAAAACGGGCAAGTAAATGAGCGAACTGGTAATGAAGAGGTGTCAAAGCGATCACAAGGAGGGCCATGGTGGGGAAAAACCCCAGATGATGTCGCAGGCCGGACACAAAGCTACTGCAACTATAATGCTAACTTACTAGTGGGAAAAAGTACTTCAGATGTCGCTACCCACTACCAGCCTAGTCGTTTTATGTCTTATTTCATTTGCATGCACGTCAACTCAACTTGTTGAAGCGGCTCTTCTTCACACCGTTGACCTGTGTCACCGTCGCCACTTGTAACGTTAAATGCATACAAGAATACAGGATTCAATCGATTCGAAACGGACAAGAGGCATAAAGATAACGTTGCATGGTCATTGGTTTTGAACAGGCCAAGCCTGTACTGTTTTGAAGCATCATCACCTTAATGTGCACGAAGAGCCTACCGGCCCTATAACATGTAGTATAGGTAAGAGGACGAGCAAGAACACAAACACTAAACATCTCACCTTGCATCTATCTCTCCACAGCTTTCATTTAGACCAAACCACGATTTCCAGTTTTGAATTCAAGGCAGGTTTGCAAATTTTTTAGATGGTAGCATAGTGAACATCCAAATACAGATAACCTTATGTGATTCCTTTCAGTAGACTAATGTTAAATTCTGACTAAATTCTGTCCCTGTGTAGGAGCTTATTGTTTTTAAAGACATTTCCTCTTCATAAGCTAGTTTACAATACAGAAAGATGGGACATGCAACAGGTTGTGTAAACCATGTAGCGTCCTACGTACCTCGGGTGATAAAACATACAGTAGTTATAGTCCTGGTCCAGGAAATGGGTTTAATTCATGTACAACCACCTTTTTTGATTTGGGATGGTTGTTGGGAAATATTTACCTAATTGTCATTAGGGCTGCACGTTTTTGGGAAATAATCTAATTGCGATTTTTCTGACAGATATTGCGATTGCGATAAAATTTGCGATTATAATATATATTTTTTTAAGCAGCCCCACAGAGGTTTATTGTAAAATGCGGCTTGCATCTGGCCTACGTGTGGGTCTTTTCGGGACACAGACTCAGAGCCTGAAAATGTTTCTTCTTACCTGGGAATCGATATTGGTACCCAATGGTACCTTTTTTTCTGTACTTTACTCTCCCTCTCTGAAGTCTAAACTTCACAACACACAATCTAAACCCCCTTACCTCCCTCTCCCAAACCGATCTTGTATCTCAATGGGACTTCCTGGTTAAATAAAAAAATATATATTGCAAATATATATATTTTTTTGCGATTTGATAATTGCATCATTCCAAATCGCGATTTCGATTTAAAATCGATTAATCGTTCAGCCCTGCTAGGCTTGGGCTGGTTTCAGGTTTTACCAGTATGTCAAACGGTGCACACCGGTTCTATTTTCTGCACTACACTGGAATTTGAGATGAACACATTGCTTCACCACTCAAAAATAGCTCAAATAAACAAGCCTCATTCTTTATCAGTCTTGCAACCTTGTAGAGAAACTCTCACGTTACACAGTAATAAACTACATGGGTCTAGAATATTATTCAATGAAGCTAATAGTTGGCCCTGGCTAGAGGTGGTAATTCTTCCTTTGCCAGTTTCATAAACACATATTCTGTAATAATGATGTTATATCAGCGCATAGCCTGCAATAACCACCAGGCACATATATTACATTAGTGTGCAGAACTCTGATACCTGTTTAAGTAGCATTTTCTTTTCATCCTCCGAACTGGTTGTGAAATTGGTACCCTGGCAACCCAAGCCTAAGTTCTGCATGTCATGTGTAGCGTACTTGTGTAGTGTACGTGTGCAGCGTACTTGCATAGATAGCATACTTGTGCAGCGTACTTGTGTTGCATACTTGTGTATAGGGCTGCAACGATTAGTCGACATAATCGACGAAAAATCGTCGACGAGATATTGTTGCGTCGATTAGTCATTAAAAAAAAATATTATAATTTTTTATTTTATTTTTGCACTACCTATCTTTGTGAAAGTGGCTTCTCAGCTCTGGTCCAGCCAGCTGAAGACTTCTTAGCTTAACATAACAGACCGACAGTAAGTTTGGGGGAACTAATGGGATAACTGGGGATGTTGTTTGGTCCTGACAAGAGTCTCAAAGCAACTCTGAGGTCATGCTCAATGTCCAATCTGTTCCTCTGCTCTGTCTTCAGTTGGACCAGAGCTGAGAAGCCACTTTCACAAAGATAGGTAGTTTAAAAAAAAAAAAAAAATTAAAAATTATATATATATTTGTTTGTTTTGTTTATATAATTGGTTTTCGATTAGTCGACTAATCGAAAAAATAATCGACAGATTAGTCGACTACCAAAATAGTCATTAGTTGCAGCCCTACTTGTGTAGCGTACTTGAGTAGTGTACGTGTGCAGAATACTTGTGCAGTGTACTTGTGTAGCGTACTTGTGCATCGCACTTATGTAGTGTACTTGTGCATCGTACTTGAGTAGCGTACATGTGCAGCATACTTGTGCAGTGTACTTGTGTAGCATACTTGTGCAGTGTACTTGTGTAGCGTACTTGAGTAACGTACGTGTGCAGCATACTTGTGTAGCGTACTTGTGCATCGTACTTGTGCAGTGTATTTGTGTAGCGTACTTGTGCATCGTACTTGTGCAGTGGGGGTGACAGTGGCACAGGAGGTAGACTAGAGCAGTCTGGCAATTTTTTTTTATAGACATTCGAAGCTTCGTTCGAATACTTCAATCGAAGCTTCGAATGTTAAAAAATGACATTCGGTACAGCCCTAATTCTGTGTCTTAAAATTCTATGATTTTATGGGCCCTTCTCAACAGATTTGTAGTGTTAACTTTCCAGAAATGCAACTTTGTTCGTCTAAGGGACATGTTCCACTTGTTGCTATCAAACGGGAGCTGCACAGTATAACTTTGCCCAGCGGTGTGTGTTTACATCAAGCGAAACTCTGCTATATATGTGAGGTGTAGTGGAATGAGGTCGGCCGGCGATGCAGAAAAATAATGGCGTGACATTATGGTTGGTGTCTATCCTGTAGAACTGCTGTAGGATAGGAAGACACTTAGAATGCTTCACATTATTTGTGGAGACATTATTAGATTATATTATATTGAAATGTATTGTCATCATCATACAGCACAAGTACAGTACAATGAAAATAAGTTTGATATCCAACCAGAGTGCAAATTTAACAGTAAAGTGCAATAGTAATATACAATATACAGGTGACTGGATATAAAATATATAAATTAGTACTACTGAGTGCTAATCAGATGTATGTACACATCTGTAGTATTTATATGTACAATAATGCTGTATACTATATATATTTATTCTTACCGTGTATATATATCTACTCACATCTGTCTGAACATACCTGCATATAATCCTTTTTACATATCTGTAGATACTATATCTAGGCCTATATCTGTACATATCCCTTAATATCTGCTCTTACTAGTTGCACTGCTGGCCAGTATGACTTATTGACTTACTACCAGTGTCATTATACCTGTATCACTGTACTATTTTTTTTTATCCACTTTTTCTCCCATTTTTCTATTTTTCACCCATCCCAATTTCGTATCATCCAATTCAACCCTCCCCTGTCACGAACGCTGTTTCTTGCCTCCCACAAGCCGGCTGCAATGTGGACTAAGTCATACATAGCACAAGTCCCCTCCGGTACTTGAGGTAACAGCAGTCGCATCTTTTCACCTGCGCAGCTAGATTTATCAGTGGCGAGGAGTAACGCGTGGGAGGCTCACGCTGCCCCCGACACTTCCTGATTCTACTGCGCAGGCGCACCAACCGACCTGTAGGAGTCGCTGTCCACAACGCCCGATCCCCACCCTTCAGTTTCCCTCCCCGTAATACGGCCAATGTGTATTACTGTGGACGACCAGCTAAACTGAAAGCAATGTGGAGCGCTGGGATCGAACAGGCGATCCCAGCGTCTCTGCATTCGTGGCGAGCGCCTTGCCCACTACGCCACGTAGCCGCCGTATCACTGTACTATTAATACTACAACTCTGTACATACATTTGATTTTAGCACCATTACTTAGTACTACTAATTTATATATTTTATATCCAGTTTAATTACCTGTACATTGTATATTATTGCACTTTACTGTTACATGTGGAATCTGGTTGGATCGATGCCAAACCTCTTATCATTGTACTCTACCTGTATAATGACTATACATTTTAATCTTTTACTAGTGATACTTTTATTACTAGATAACTCAGGCCAGTAGATTTGGTCAGTATTTGTTTTCATTCTCAAAAGCCTTCAAAAGCATGTGAATACAGTAACCACAAAAAAGCTATAATATCAGTAAACTGTTATTTAGCTGTGTTTTTGTTATTCAACAGTCAATGCTGGAAGTCAATGAAAACAAGTAACTACTGTAATGTTTGTCACGTATCATAGTATTCTTGCTGAAGAGAGAGCCAGAGATGGCTGGAAGAGTTTGAGTGTAGAGAGTTGTAGTGTGGCTGAGCGCAGAGCAAGATGATGAGCTATGTTTGTTAGTCGTGACTGGTGAAACGCAGAGCTGATGACAGGGCTGTGTTGCTAGGCAACGCATGTCACGGGCTGAGCCTCTTGAAGCTAGAACGGTTGTGTTTTTCCTGGAAGACTGGGAGCAACTATTGTTCCCCATTGGTAAATTGCACATTGCTTTAAGACTGTTTTCACTGTTTTACTGACCAGAAATAAAAATAAGCAGACACAGAGAGATCCGCCTCATATGGTTCCTCTTCGTATTACAGGATGTGACAGATTACATTTACAGAGGACAGCACATTTTGTGCTGCAGTCTTACTGGAGTCCAGCATTATACTATTGTTCCATCCTCTAAGGAATTATGTGGAATTAAATTTCTGTTCTGCCTGGAGACACAATAATACACACTGTACCGCATTGTGTCACACTTACAGTTTATATTCGGCCCATATTAAATCTACAGTTTGAATGATTTAAATCAGGCTGTTGAAATATTCTTCATGTAACTGCACCTTTACTGAGATAATGTACTGTATAGGTAAGGAAAGTGTTAACCTTACTGAGATAATGTACTGTATTAGGTAAGGAAGGTGTTAACCTTACTGAGAAAATGTACTGTATAGGTAAGGAAAGTGTTAACCTTACTGAGAAAATGTACTGTATAGGTAAGGAAAGTGTTAACTTTACTGCAATAATGTACTGTATAGGTAAGGAAGTTGTTAACCTTACTGAGATAATGTACTGTATAGGTAACTTACTGAGATAATGTACTGTATAGGTAAGGAAAGTGTTAACCATACTGAGATAATGTAGGCCTACTACTGTATAGGTAAGCAAAGTGTGTTCCCAAAAACCTGCATAAATTTAACCATTAACCAATTGCAAGAGGTAGAGCAGTCATCTGGCAATCCAGGGGTTCCCGGTTCGATTCCCGCTCCTCCCGGGCAGCTTGTCGACGTGTCCTTGAGCAAGACACTTAACCCCTAATTGCTCCCGATGAGCAGATTGGCACCTTGCATGGTTGCCTCCGCCGTCTGTGTGTGAATGTGTGAGTGAATGGGTCAAATGTGAGGAACAAATTGTGAAGCGATTTGAATAAAAGCGCTATATAAATGCAGCCATTTTACCATTTACCATTTACTGGTCACAGGAGTCTTCAATAATGTTTGGATGGTAATCCATTTTGTGAATCCATTTGTTGAAACTAGGGGTGTAACGATGCAACCTCACAACGATTAATTTCTATTACGATTATTCAGGCAACGATTCAATGAATCATGAAATCTCTTAATTTGACCACGATTCGATACATTTTCTATCAGTTAATTCCCCAAACATTTTTGAATACACAAATGTGGCTGGGGGAACTTATTCACTCAGCATGAATGGACTATAGGCCAATAAAAACAATACACACAAAAAAAAAACATATATTTTTAATTTTAATTTTTTTATATAATTAGTGTGGGTGACCTGGCGAAGCCAGGTTGCCACCCACACTATAGTAATCTATACTATTTTTATTTATTAGGGATGCCCCGATCGATCGGCCACCGATCGGTATCGGCCGATAATCAGTATAAATATGCGATCGGGGAATTCCGATAATTAGTCATATTCGCCGATCGCGGAAACTGATCAAGTGGATATCTCACTCGCTTGTCTCAGACGCACAGGACCTGCAAACTGCTCCTCCTCCCTAGCCCCGCCCGTACCCGTGTAGAGTTTGTAAACACAGAGGAGGCGGACCTCCTCTGCTGAGTCTAGATAGTGCATTCGACCTGAGCTAACGTTAGCTACCTAGCTATCGTTACTGTTTAAACAAAATTACCCAGTCAACTATTCACTTTTAGTAGGCATTGTCTAACGGTATTTAGCCGGCTAGCTACTGATAGCTCCGGATATCAACAAATGCCCCAGGAAGTCTAGTAGTCCATGTTGATATCTCCGTTAGCCTGCGTTAGCTTGCGTTAGCTGACGTTAGTTCACAGTTCAAAACGAAATGTCCGATTGAACTAAATAGTTGTCTTAACGTCATCTAGCTGGCTAGCAGTAGCTACAGATAGCTCCTGATATCAATGTCTTATAACATTGATTGAATGCGTATTCGAGCTGAGGGCTTGCTGAATGTGAAATGACCAAAGCATAACGTTACCAATAGGGTCCCGCTGCAGCGCCGGAGAATCCTTTTTGGAGCTGGAGGCTACTAGAGTACACACAGACAGTGGAGCTGTTTGCAGATGGCGAGCATTTTGACTTGTTGCGTGGTGGCGATGTCTCGCAGATAATACAAGTACAAGTCTAATTATATAATATATATATTTTATTAAAAAAAAAAAAAAGAAAAAAAAATGATATAAAATAATTTTTAATTTCTTTTTAATCAAAAACGATCGGTATCGGATCGGTATTGGCCGATATGGCTCACGACGATCGGTGATCGGTATCGGTGGCAAAAAACGTCATCGGGGCATCCCTATTATTTATTATTATTTCTTTATTCCACCGATTTTGCAAACACAACTCCTGCCAGAGCGTTCGCGCCCCATACATGTGAAAGGTATCAAAACGACCGGCTTGACTATGGCAACAGCACTATTGCTTTTCGGAAAGTTTCACCGCACCGTTTGGCTACGAATCTACTTTAAACAGGAACATTTCTGTCCCATTGGAAATGCATTGCAAGTTAGAGTGGTTTTCCACCACCTTGGGTAAATTGCGACAGTGATCTCAATTTTGGACGTAGAAAAAAGACATCAAAACGATGACACGGCTGTCTGTTCGCTCACAAAAGAAAAATAAATGGAATTGGACATTTCTATCTCAACTGATGACCATTTGTTTGAAGGTTCTCCTCCCCATAGACACCAATGGCTAGCCACTCTAGAAAAAACAGATTATTTTGCTTTTCCCCCCCTTCTGTTCCGATCGTCACCGCGGCCACAATTGTCGACGGAATGCCACAATATCGCACACAACCCTTCACCTACTCCTTGAAGTGCTCATGTGCGCGTCACAACGCTTCATCTCTTATCGTTTGCTTTTAATCATCGTGACAATGCAGTCATGCATCTGCCCTCATTCAAATACATTCAAAGTGAAAGTGCAGAGTCATTCGTGATTGCATCACCTGATGCATGATTGCATCAGCCTAACAGGTGTGTGGCTCATGGCCCATGGCTACAGCTGACCTGCCAATGACCTCTCATGGACTTAACCCTTAACCCTCTGTGTAGCAGTACTGAATTGCTTGACAGCGCCCTCTGTCTTGCGGGTTGTGCCATTGTACTCGGTAGGGATATCCTCTTTCATTGGTCGATGTTGACCACCTTTCATTGGTCGATGTTGACCACTCCCCCGATCATTAGACCACGCCCCCTTAGGCCACACCCCCTTAGTGTATCTCTTGAACCGTTTGTCGTAGAGACTTGCGGGTTGTTCCATTGTACTCTGTAGGGATATCCTCTTTCATTGGTCGATGTTGACCACCTTTCATTGGTCGATGTTGACCACTCCCCAGATCCTTAGACCACGCCCCCTTAGGCCACACCCCCTCAGTGTATCTCTTGAACCGTTTGTCGTAGAGACTTGCGGGTTGTGCCATTGGACTCGGTAGGGATATCCTCTTTCATTGGTCGATGTTGACCACTCTTTCGATCCTTAGACCACGCCCCCTTAGGCCACCCCCCCGTTGTGTATCTCTTGAACCGTTTGTCGTAGACTTGCGGGTTGTGCCATTGTACTTGGTAGGGATATCCTCTTTCATTGGTCGATGTTGACCACTCCCCCGATCATTAGACCACCCCCTCTTAGGCCACACCCCTGTAGTCCCGGAAAATTTCAAAAACTCGGAAAATTTCAAAAACTCGGAAAAGTCCGAAACATTTCAAAAACTCGGAAAAGTCCGAAACATTTTAAAAACTCGGAAAAATCCGAAAAATTTTAAATCTCGGAAAAGTCAGAAATTTTTTTAAAACTCGGAAAAGTCAGAAAAATTTCAAAAAGTCAGAAACAATTCAAAAACTTAAAAAAGCCCGAAATGTTTTTAAAACCCGGAAAAGTCCGACATTTTTTTAAAACTCTGAAAAGTAAAAAAAAAAAAATCAAAACTCTGAAAAGTCCGAAAAAACTTTAAAACTCGGAAAAGTCAGGGCGGCTAGGTGGTGTAGTGGGCAAGGCACTCGCCACCAATGTGGAGACGCTGGGTTCGCGTGTTCGAATCCAGCTCTCCACATTGTTTTCAGTTTAGCTGGTCGTCCGCAGTAATACACATTGGCCGTATTACGGGGAGGGAAACTGAAGGGTGGGGATCGGGCGTTGTGGACAGCGACTCCTACAGGTCGGTTGGTGCGCCTGCGCAGTAGAATCAGGAAGTGTCGGGGGCAGCGTGAGCCTCCCACGCGTTACTCCTCGCCACTGAGAGATCGAGCTGGGCAGGTGAAAAGATGCGACTGCTGTTACCTCAAGTACCGGAGGGGACTTGTGCTATGTATGACTTAGTCCACATTGCAGCCGGCTTGTGGGAGGCAAGAAACAGCGTTCGTGACAGGGGAGGGTTGAATTGGATGATATGAAATTGGGATGGGAGAAAATATAGAAAATGGGAGAAAAAGTGGATCAAAAAAAAAACTCTGAAAAGTCCAAAAAATTTCAAATGGTCTTCAAATGGTCTATGTTGACCACTCCCCCGATCCTTAGGCAGCGCCCCCTTTTTGTATCCTTTTAACCGTTTCAGGGCTATACACTGCGACGAGATGATCGCGAATTGCCCCTTTAATTGGCCGTTGCGATTGGTAAATATTATCTGGGGGCGGGCTTGCGAGTAGTGCTTTCAAGCCTTGCATTCGCATTTCACTCCTAAATTATCCAAGGCGTGTGATGACGCGATGACGTCACTCACGCGAGCTGAGCAGTGAGCACTCAGCAGGTATGATCAGCGGGAACAATCGACTGAGCACTCACTCTGATAGACTGGCTGACTGTCTGATTCATTTAGCTATGAAGAAAAGTAAAGTTAGTATTGCTTCATATTTTCGACCTGTTCGACCTCCTATAGTGAGCCGAACTGAACTGAACTCAGACACACGGAGAGAGCTGCGGCGTCTGCTGCTCCTCCTCCCTCCCGCACCCGTGGCTGTTGTAAACACTAGTCTCTAGTAGGACACTGGGACCTCGGTGAGCCTGCCAGCCGGCTAGCTACTGATATCAACAAATGCTCCAGCAAGTCTAGTAGTGCATGATGGCTCGCGTTAGCTCACTGTTCAAAACGAAACGTCCCATTAAACTAAATAGCTACAGATAGCTCCTGATATCAATGTCTTATAACACTGAGTCGATGCGTATTCGAGCTGAGGGCACGCTGAATATAGTCAATAGGGTCCAGCTGCAGCGCCGGAGAATCCTGGCCGTAGCTGGAGGCTACAGTATAGGGTCCAGCTGCAGCTCCGGAGAATCCTGGCCGTAGCTGGAGGCTACTCGAGTACACACAGACAGTGGAGCTGGTTGCATATAGCGACCATTTTGACTTGTTGCGTGGTGGCGATGTCTTGCAGATAATACAACTACAAGTATGATTATATAATATATATATTTTATTAAAAAAAATTATATAATTTTTAAAATCAAAAACAATCGATATAAATAATGGTAGAATTGTTATTTAAAAATTTGCCCCTAAAAAAATGTTTTGCCCCTAAAGTGTGCCCCTAGTGAAAAAGCTTAGCGTACAGCCCTGCGTTTGTCATAGAGACTCGCGAGAGACCCTCTCCCGTTGGCCGGCGGTGCACAGGCGTCACCCACACTTTCACAATTTCCCCAGCGCGGAATTGTCTAGTTTAGATTAATCTCGATTATAATCGATTCTAACATTTTCAAATCGATGCAGTTGAATCGTCACATTATAATCGATGCATTTCGATTAATCGATGCATCGTTACACCCCTAGTTGAAACAACATCTTTGTTGGCAGACGGCTCCTGCTATCTTAACACATTAATTGCCAATAACGGGTATTCTCGTTATTGGCCGCCATGAGTTGGGTGGATCGTTATTTCTTTTATTTGCTATTGGCATTCATAATTCATCCAGGAAGCCTCCGGGAGCCAGCTGGACCCTGTCTGATATTGCAACGCCTCAATACCGCCACCTGGTGGATTTCGGGCGAGTTACACTCCACTCTAAACCGGAAGTGGCACTCGGTGCATCAGGGGAAAAGCTCCGCCAGAGATATGTTGTTACGTGGATCAAGATACACACCTCGGGTGCATTGGATCGCTTTCGAGACGCAAGAATCAATATGCTTTTGGCATTTATTGCGTCATACAAACGGAAAATGGATCTAGCAGATCGACGTCAAATAATTGGAATTTCTTTTCTCCAGACGCATCGGCCAGAGGTAAGAGGAATCTAACGTTATTTCCAGCTCGATTGTCCATTTATTTCATTGCAATCTGTCCGATCAACGTATGGTGTCTTACTAAAGAAAGCCGTTAGTGACAATCAAGGAATCATAAACGCCCCCCCCCCCCCCCCCCCCTTTCCTTCACGCATGATGGAGCATAATGTATAGCGATCATATGCATTTGAAATTTTTTATATAGCGTGTATAGGGACGAAACGCCAATCGATAATGTATCATACGCGTCGGGGCCTATAACGCGCGTTCTAGGAATTACTGCTATACAGTCTAAAACATACTTATATTCTCGACGGTACTAACACGACAATGTATGAATGGAAAAATATAACGTTACCACATCCGGAACGATAGATACCCGATGTTGAATGGGCCATAGTAATGTCGATATAGCTATAATATTTAAATAGTTATAGCCCTGCAAAGAAGGTGAGCCACTCCATAGGGTTACAGCGGTGGCAGAGAGTGGTAAAGATGGGCATACTGACTGGCACCCAATGTGTTAACGTTAGCAAGCTAAACGTGCCTAGTGCGCCGTTAATTAACTAAAGTTCAGCATCACTGCATACAATTAATCCAAACGTCCGTTCGGAAACTTTGTATTATGAAATAAGACTGGTGAGTGTGAGTGAGTCTCTTTTTTTCTTTTGCATGATTGATTAATTTCCTGATAATGTATGACAGTGACCCCTCCTCACCTGGACTCGTTGACTGTTGTGTGTGTTCGTGCAAGACTTTTGTGACTTTCAAATTATTGTAAACACAACATAGTGCTGTGATATTCTCATATATATCACATTCATATATATATATACTTTTTGTGTAAAATAAATGAAAAATTGGAAAAAGCAGAGGTTCGAACTCATTAATTAAAATTCGAGTGCCAACGTAACGAACGAAGGTCAGAACGTTTGGGCTCAGCCCTAGTGGTCAGTGAGTGGTGTGTTGGACAGAGCTATTCTGCACTGCTCACAAACTGTAACCTCAAACATCCAAACTTCACTTCCCTCTAGATGGTTTGAGTACAACAATAACAGAATTTTAGCTATTTGCTGCATATTTGACATTTGTATTTTAATTAGAGGCAAAGAAACAAAAGAAACAAGTTTCCGTCAAATGTTTTTTTCTGGTTTAATTATACTATTAAAGGTGTAGCGACGACTATCCTGATGTCCTGGTAGGCGCTCGGCTGGGTGTGGGAAATCCTCGTCTTTGACGCGCAATTAAAATAAAAGTAATGTCCAGTCGGTGTCACTTTAACGTAACACATAATACATGGTTGCTGAGCCAAACAATCGTTTATAGAAAATGATATTATTAATAATAGTGAAAACGAGCGATGGTACGTACGGTAAAAAACGTGAGACCTCTCCGTCACCCATACCTTGACTGCACAATAGCCTACACCTGTGCCTATGTCCAAAACCCATGCGCTTCGCGCCGCCACCCAGTGATGAACTTAACCAACTCAGTGTTTCCCCTAGAATTTTTTTCAGGGGGGGTGGTAGGCACCCTGTTCTGAAGGTCCAGATTAACACATAAAGTCTGCGTTTATTATTTTGTATACCTTATATATAAGATATATATTCTCCCGTCGTCTATTACCTATTTATCATTCGCTTCTTTGTATATGTTCCATTCTTAACGCCGTAGGCGCGCGCGCATGCACCTGTAGACAGCGTGAGCGCATGCGCAGGGTTTTTAGGACATGCTCGGGCAGAGTGTGTGAGAGAGAAGAAACGTTTTGGTGCAGCAGTAAACAGACGGCAAGCAACATATCTTGATAGAGAGCTGTACAGCTAATTAGATACCACCATAATATTGTCGAGCCACTATTGGCAAAGTAGAGTGACTTGTTCGAGCGAAGTGAAGTAACGTTGAGAGACTTCTAGCTGAACCCAGCGGCGTTCTGGATTCAACTACCTATTACGGACTACATGCGGGCTAACTAGCTAGCAACCATGCCAACGGGCGTTTGGAATATTAGCTATTAATCCTGCCATCGGGCGCTTGGAATACAGGAACCAGGTCCGTACGAGACCCTCCTCACCAGCGACGACAGGATTATCCCACGTTTGTCTGCAGCTCTCTGGAGTAGGAGCTCCAGAGAATATCGTCTCCATCCGCCATCTTGCTTTCCCCGTGCTGTTCACTCCTTCTCACTCCATTCAGAGCATCAACGGTCGAGTACTAGTAGTTCAGGACTATCATTACCTCTGACATTGTTGCATTGACATTCTACTAGTAACAGGAGATCTGCGATATATATAACATGTATGTTTGACGTTACTATTAAAGTGATTATTGAACTTGGTATCACTGTCCCCTCTCAGTTAATGGAGTGTCCGCCATTTTGTGTACCTTTTAATGTTCAAGTTCTTTAATAGTTGTCATACAGAAGTACAGAATACTTTCATACAAAATGCTTCTTACTGTTACGCTCCAGAGACTGTGCTAGACAAGATAGTATCAAATAACATAATAACATAATATAGCATGAATTTAGAAGAAGAAAATGAGGTCACAGTGTTCGGTATAGACATATGTACAATGTTCTGAGTTACCATATAATATACAATACACAATACTATGCAGTGTACTAATGTACAGTACTATCTAGTGCAAAGCAGAAATGGGATGAGGTACAATTTTAGGTACAATTTACAGTAAGGTGTACGAGTTGTAGTGCAATCCTTCATCCATAAAAAGTGTGGGGAATGGGTGCTACAGTGTGTTTGTTTAAAGTGGGTGTGTGCTATAAAGTGTGTGGAGTGGGTGCTACAGTGTGTTTGTTTAAAGTGGGTGTGTGCGTGTGGATGTGTGTGCTATGTGCGTTTGGTGGTTGTTGTTGTGTAGTGTTCATTCATTGTTCGTTTAGCAGCCTGATGGCCTGGGGATAGAAGCTACTTCTGAGTCTTTCTGTGCTCGCCTTGAGACTCCTGTATCGCTTGCCTGACCGCAGCAGTTCGAAGAGGCAGTTGTTCGGGTGACTGGAGTCTTTAATGATTCTCTTAGCCTTGCCCTTGCAACGCTTGTAGTAAATGTTCTGGAGGGTGGGGAGCCCCCCTCCAATTGTGCGTTCGGCTGAACGTGTCACTCTTTGTAGTCTGCTTTGGTCTTTTGCAGTGCTATTCCCAAACCAGGAGGTGATGTTGCCGGTCAAGATGCTCTCTATTGTACATGAGTAGAAGTTCTTAAGGATCTTCTGGCTGACTTGGAACTTCCTTAGGCGCCTGAGGAAGTAGAGGCGTTGTCGTGCCTTCTTCACCACACTGTTAATGTGTGTGGTCCATGTCAAGTCCTCGGATATGTAGGCTCCGAGGTACTTGAAGCTGTTGACTCTCTCAACCGGTGCCCCGTCGATGCTGAGGGGGCTGTAGTCCTTGACCCCCGACCTCCTGAAGTCCACAATCATCTCCTTTGTTTTGCTGACGTTCAGGGAGAGGCTGTTTTCCTGGCACCATCCCGCCAGGACCTTGACCTCTTCCAGGTAGGCCCTCTCGTCGTTGGCAGAGATCAGGCCCACCACCACTGTGTCGTCAGCAAATTTGACGATTGTATTGCTACTCCGCTGAGCCACACAGTCGTGTGTGTACAGGGAGTAGAGGAGGGGACTCAGAACACAGCCCTGGGGGGCCCCTATGTTGAGGGTGATGGATGAGGAGGTGCAGTTGCCTGCTCTCACCACCTGGGGTCTGCCAGTCAGGAAGTCCAAGACCCACTGGCAGAGGTCATAGCCCAAGCCCAGGTCCCTGAGCTTGGCTATGAGTATGGAGGGGACTATGGTATTGAATGCCGAGCTGTAGTCGATGAATAGCATTCTCACATAGTTCCCCTGCCTCTTGTCCAGGTGTGATGCTGCTGTGTGCAGCACATGGGATATGGCGTCCTCCGTGGACCTGTTGGGGCGGTATGCAAATTGCAGGGGGTCCATGTTGATGGGGAGGGAGGAGCAGATGTAGCCCTTTACTAGCTTCTCAAAGCACTTCATGGCTATGGAGGTGAGAGCTACAGGGCGGTAGTCGTTGAGGCAAGCAGGCTTGGATTTTTTGGGTACAGGGATAATAGTACAATTAATATCTTTGGTAGTGGTTTAATCTAGCATTTAAATACAGTCAGGGTTGTGTAGCCCCTTAGCTACACACCCCAAAACGACTAGTGTTGTCGCGGGCCGCGTGTGTCATGGATACGTGGTGTCAACATTGTCGTCATAGACGTTAGAGCCATATGAAATCCGTTTTATTTTTTTCCAAATTCCATTTAATTTTTTTCCAAATTCCGTTTTTTCCGTTTTAATATTTCAGAATTCTGTATTTTTCTTTGTACGCTCATTTTACCATCAGAAATAGTGTCTAATAATGAATAAATGAATAAATGTCCACAATTTAATAAGATATAACTGTCCATTTAATAGGGCTGTCTTAAATACTTCGAAGCTTCGTTCGATGGGCATGGGATTCGAATATGAAAATAAAAAATTGTATTATTTAAAAAATTATATATATTTTTGCAAAATCAACCCTGCCTCTCTTTGTTAACTACAACAAGCAATGCTGTTTGTTATTTAAGATGAGGTCGGACTCTGCACTGACAGATTTGTGTTCATTATGCTGCTTTTATAAAGCCTCAAATGACTGCTTACGATATTTCATGAAAGCAAAGTGTTTTGTTTTTACAGCACTGACAAAGTTGAACAAAGTGCTGTACAAGTCCCACAACATAAAAAAAAGGTAAAAAAAAAAAAAAAAAAACTTTAAAAGGGAACTATTTTACTATTTCTTTCACTATTTGGGCACTTTTACACAATTCCTGTGAGTTTATGGAACACCTCTGTAATTATATATATTTTTTAATTCATTGTTTTTTATTTCTAATCAAGTACTCAAAAACAGCATTTTTCTACCTCAAGATCTCGAGCCGTTTTGAGCCTGGCCACCTAAACCACTGCGCCGCGGCGCCGGCGCCTGAACATTAACATGCAGCGGTGTCTTTCTGACATCACAAATCATCACATTTTCAGATGACTCAGTTCAGTGAGGGTGAATATTGTGAGAGGAGAATTGGAAGAATGCGCCAATATGAGAATTAGAGACATATCATATTAATATAAGTCCACATAGCTAGGAAACAATGGTTGTTAGTATCAGTGCATTTCTCTACACTGAGCTGAAATGAAATGATTGCACATAAATTAGGTAAATAAATATTAACAATATTTATTTACAACACATAAATTAACTTATTTACAATTATACATACCAGTGTTTCCCCTGAAAAAGAAATCAACAGCGGTGCTGTGCTGCACGCACTCCGCCGGAATCCATATTTGTGCTGAGGCGCATACAAGCGGCCAGATGGTCTCCCTTTACATTAAGCACCCCCCACAGCCCAAATGAAATTAAATGTTTATTTTTTATTATTATTATTATATATTTTTTTATAATCTTTTTTTAATAGTCTAGTTCAGGGGTTCCCAAACTTTTCAGGCCGGGACCCAGAAAATAAGGCGCCAGAGAGCCGTGGCCCAATGCACATCGTCAGGCATTTTTATTTTATTTTTTGCCAGGCGACCGATTTTTTAAGCCAAATATCACTTCAATCCTATTAAGTTAGTTCAAGTTAGTTATTCATTTAGATGTGCTATTTATGAGAGGGCTAACTTGTTGCAAAATAATAATGATAATAATAATAGCCTCATTAAAATACTATTGTTGCTTCGATTGTTTTCAGCGTTTTATGTGCATAATCTGTTATTTAGTTTGAAATGTTCGTTGAAATAAGTAGATTTTTCATTTTTGTTTATTTATTAAGTTAATATAAAACCATATAGTCACATTTTAGAATACAATAGAATAGAATTTTAGAATACAACTAGAAACACTGTCCTGGCCTGCTTCTAAGTTCAGTGGCCTGACAAAAAAAAATGATTTTTGATTTTAGATTTTTTTGGAAATCATCTCGCGACCCTCCCGTGGCTGCTCGCGGCCCACCTTTGGGTCGCGACCCCGACTTTGGGAACCACTGGTCTAGTTCATAGCAGCGGCGGTCCTAATTCAGCATGCGGCTGAATGCATATAAGGGAAACACTGCATACAGTAGTGACAACACACAAACTATTTACAATACAGGGCAGACAGATTAGATATATTAGGGCTGGGCGATATGGCCAAATTTTTTATCACGATAACATTTCTCATATCGTTCAATATCGATATTTAGTATATAAAAGAAGAAGAAAACGCTGCCATCTTTAATGTTACAGCCCGTCACACTCCAGTTCTCAGGCTGCAGCTGGTTTGAAAGTGAAAGTACCAAAAAAAAGTGGCTGTGGCTCCAGGGGAGTTTAACAGTTCTGGCTCTGCTAGTTTCTTTTCTATCTTTTGGTGCTTTTTTCGTGGACAAACCACACGTGCACCGTCCGTGACTCGCGACTGGAGACTAGCTCTGATAGCACACACAGCCTATGGTGTACAGACGGTTTCAAACTATTTTAAATTAGAAAGCAAACTAAATAAATTGACGAGAGAAAAATAAATCTCAATTTGGTCAGTATTGTCATTTGGACAAGCAAAGCCATTACTTTAAGTCAGGGGTCTCAAACTCAATTTACCTGGGGGCCGCTGGAGGTAGAGTCTGGGTGAGGCTGGGCTGCATCAAATATTCCACAAAAAAAGGGTTTCAAGTATTAAAAAAAGTACAACTGATCCAATCCTCTCAATCTTTAGCAATAACATTTCAGATCTTCAGAACATGAACGGTTCTTCAGAACATAGGCTTCTCAGTGGTGTCAGTGGACTCATCCACAGCTATGGAAATGCACTGCATTTTTTTTATTCTATCACAAAGCTGTTTAATCAAATCATCAGCCAGTATTTCAGTTATTCTGGTTGCTGTGCTATCTGAGGAGGATTTGCTTTTGTTTGCCTTCAAACATGGTCTCCATCACTTCAGTCATACATTATTTTATTATGTATGCATCAGAGAATGGCTTCTTGTGTTTAGCCAAAACCCATGCCACTGAGTGAGGACTTGGTTGCTTTTTCTCATTGTGACATAGATTTAACAATAATTCTGCTTGCAGCTTGACATGATGATTTCACACAGAATTTTGAGGAAAGGTTGCATCAAAATAACTGTTTTGTTTCGTAGTGGCGTTTCAAATTGCCACTCTTCACAAGAGCTATCGTTTCTTGGCATATTAGGCACATTGGTTTGGTGCTGGGAGGATGCACGCATATTTTTCAGTCCATGCCCCTTTGAATTGCAGCGATTTTCACTGTCAACTTTTCTTTTACTGGCCATCTTTGAACATGCCATATTTTTATACTAACTGCCTGCTGGCGAAACTATGCTACTAGCTACATTTATCTCACGGAGATAAAACTGGGAACGAGGTTACTCTACAGCAAGGGTTCCCAAAGTGGGGGTTCGCCAGATGATTTTTTTTTTTTTATTGTTTTTAGGCCACTGAACTTAGAAGCAGGCCAGGCCAGTGTTTCTAGTTGCAGCAGCACAATAGTTAGATAACCTAGGTGGGGAACAACCAGGAGATCACTGCAACTCACACAAGTTTGATCTCAAGTGACTACCTGGTCAAATAAAGGTTAAATTAAATAAAAATCTCTCTCTCTCTCTCTTGCTCTCACACACACACAAAGGGAGCCGCATGTGATTGGTGGAGGCGGGAGCCTTACAAAAAAACTGTTGTTGCTAATCATTGACACATGCTAGCCTGTAATAATCCCCCCCAGAAAAATCTACTTTGCATTTGATATTATTGCAAATATATGCCATCACACACACTGGCATTTAAAGGGTTAGAATTATTAAATGAATATGTGGTGTTATGATCAGGGCTGAAGTTGAATAAAAGATTGTATTTTTTTCAATCTGACATTACAAAAAAACAGAAAATCCATCAAAATCAGTGTTGTTGCTAATTAGGGCTGAACGATTAATCGATTTTTAATCGAAATCGCGATTTGAAATGATGCAATTAAAAATCGCCAAGCCTGCAATTATATATATATATATATATATATATATATATATATATATATATATATATTATTTTTTTTGTATTTAACCAGGAAGTCCCATTGAGATACAAGATCTCCTTTGCAAGGGAGACCTGGCCAAGATGACAGCAATAACATATCTCTCTCTCTCTACTGGTTAAATTAATGTAGAAAAGTAGAAAAACGTTGCACTATAAAAACGAACTGGATAGTTGATGATAATAAACATTTAACTTCATTAGCTGAAGTATTCTAAAATCATTTAAGCCATTCTCCTTTTCTGTGTGTGTACGCGTCTCATATCTGGTCTGACATCAGAGGAGTTTGATAGTATTTACTGAGGATTGCCAGATAATGTTGCTCTACAGTACCTGCAGATGAAACTACCTGTAGATGCGCTGTCAACTCTCGCTCTGACTCGGACCGTTGACAGAGACTTAACCTCGTTCCCAGCTTTATCTCGAGAGATAAAGCCTGGTAAAGCACTACGGCCGAAAGTGTGAATCGGGTAGGAAGTCCCGCCCCTGAAATCACGACAGGTGCTCGTGAAAATGCACTCCCCCCGAATCCTGTCGGCAAACAAGCTAGAACGTCCCGGTCATGTAGCAAATTCTTAAGGCAAAGCCGTTGCAGTGGGTTAAACGAGGAAATATTGTGCACTTCACACGTTTCTATAATTGTTTTGTTGAAAATGTCCGCTGATAACTCCATTGTCTTGTTTTCGAGATGTACGAGCGTCTGCTTGTTGTTTGTTTCACTGGGGACTATAAACAGCAGAACTGGCGGTGCCCGGAAACCGGAAAGCCTGTAGCCGGTATTTCTGTATTTCCGATTCACACTTTAGGAGGCATAGCTTTACCAGCCTAACAGAGACTACACGAATTCCGTGAAGACCCGCCCTACTCTGTCTCTGATTTGCAGACTGTGGGTGGGGGAAAAAAACGCTGACGGGACGCTGAATGTGATTGGACCAGAGTAGACAGACACAGACAGTGGAGCAGTACAGCCGGACATGCAGAGCACTGCTTGCAGAGCAGATAGCGGAGAATTTTGAGGATTTCCTTCCACTTTATCACTCCGGAATCACGTTTCAACCAAGTCACGAACGTAACTAGGGCTGACCTTCGATATTTCTTTTGGAATTCGAAGCTTCGGGGCCGAGATTCGATGTTAATTCGAAGCGTCAAAATAAAATAAAAAGTAAATAATTCTTTTTTACAATATATATATATTTTTTATGTTGTGGGACTTGTACATCACTTTGTTCAATTTTGTCAGTGCTGTAAAGTTTAAACCTTTTTAAATCTTGACAAACTAAACATTTTGCTTTCATGAAATATTGTAAGCCGTCATTTGAGGCTTTATAAAAGCAGCACAATCAACACAAATTTGTCAGTGCCGAGTCTGACCTCATCTTGAATAACAAACAGCATTGCTTGTTGTAATTAACAAAGAGAGGCAGAGTTGATTTTGCAAAAAAAAATTTTTTTTTAAATAAATAAAAAAATATTAATAATTGAAAAAAATTATGCATATTCGAATCCCATGCCCATCAATCGAAGCTTCGAAGTATTTAAGACAGCCCTAAACGTAACGTTGCTGTCATGAGCCTGCGCTATGGTAGCCTACAAGTGATAAAATAAATAAAACTTCCAACTCGCGCAACGACTCGGCAAAAAGTTGCGTGCGGGCCGCACTAACACTAAACTTTGATGTCAAGTAGGGGGCCGCAAAATATCATCCAGCGGGCCGCGAGTTTGAGACCCCTGCTTTAAGTTGCAGGCAAGAAAGACTAGTCGGTCCAAGCTGCCCTGTTGCAGGTCACAATACAAAAAAAAAAAATATATATATATATATATTTTATTTTTTATTATCGACCTTTCATATATATATATATGGAGTAAAAATATATAGCGATAGTTATCGTTTTATCGCCCAGCCCTAGAATATATGTATATAAGATCTCTATTACTAATCAAATCTGACTTCTTTGTTTTTGTTCTGTTTTAGAATCACATAGTGTCTTTGCCGGATCACTGGAAGAGAGAGGGCTTAACTTTGTCCAGCTTGTGGTGGCCGTCTAAGGTGGTGGGGCAAAGCGGATGACAGCATGGTCCATGGTGGAGAAGCTCAAAATGGAAAACCGGCCATGCAGGGAGGACGACGTTGAGTCGAGTGAGGCCCAGCATGCCAGCGGCGAGTCGGAGGATGGAAGCAGTTCAGAGAGTGAGTCGGAGGAACGCCGGCAGCTGCAGGTGAGTGGCGGCGGCTCCAAGAAGAGGGAGCCTTTAGATGCCACCAAACCTCATCGACAGCTCTGTCGCTCTCCATGCCTCGACCGGCCTAGCTTTTCCCAGAGCAGTACTTTGCCAGAGTTTCGTTTCGACGAGACTAAGCCTGGACCGGGGATCAAGCATGCCAGTGACAAGGAGTACCAATCCAAGATGGAATTCGCCTTGAAGTTGGGTTACTCTGGGGAACAGGTGGAGACCGTGCTTAACAAGCTGGGGGCCGCTGCCCTCATCAACGACGTCCTCGCGGAGTTGGTGAGGCTCGGTAACAAGATGGAGCCTGAAGTTCAAGCCGGCGTCGGTACAGTTCCCTCGACGTCTCGGACCCCCGGCGCCAAAGAGACCGTCAGCCTGGAGGCGTCGCAGGAAGATGAATCTGTGGAGGCCTTTGATAACCTCAGGCCCATCGTCATCGACGGCTCCAACGTGGCAATGAGGTAAGGCACTCGCCAGCATCAGTGTACACACAATTCTGCTCAGTCAACCTGTACCTCATGTAGAATGTACTGTACAGCGTGTTCTTAGCAATTTACCTCTAATGGATGTTCTTTCATTACTTTTAAGCAGACATTTTTACAAGATGGGGTTGTTTTGTTTTGTAGCCATGGAAACAAAGAGGTCTTCTCTTGCCTTGGTATACAATTGGCTGTTGAGTGGTTCCTGGAGAAAGGACACAAAGACATCACTGTGTTTGTTCCAGCTTGGAGAAAAGAGCAATCAAGGCCCGACGCCCTTATCACAGGTATTAAAACAAACTCACTTTTAGTCACTTGCAGTGGGGGTATGGTTATAGTATATCCGTTATTTTGTATTTCCTACTCCTGAAATATATATATATATATATATATATATATATATATATATAAGTTATTATGAATGTTCAGAATTTTAGTTTGTTGTATTTTTTCTTTCAATTTTTTCTTTTTAAGTTAAATGCTTTATTGGCACCACAGGCTGACACTGGTTATTGAAATTACCTTTGTGTAGGGCGTGCTGGTGTTTGAATATTGGGCAATAGTAAGATGGATTTTTAAAGACATTCCAATAGAAGCCCTGCATGCAGCGCACAAAGCTGTCCCTCCTCCAAGATGGTCGCCTGTAACCATTGAATGAATCTATAATACATAAGATCAGATAATATATTTCTTTATTGATCCCCTTGAGAATTTGGGTGTCATAGCAGCATGGGGGAGGGGGGAGGTACAGGTATGGGCAGGGTAATAGAAGAAAGACATAAATATAGGCAATACAATTAACTCTGAATATAGAAATATGAGGAAAAAAACGTACACGGGGTGCAGGTGAGGGTCTGTACCCTAACTGGCATGATATAGGTTAATGCTTTTATACCGATCGGGCTGATTTTAGTTTTTAGTGTTCAATACGAATGCTGTTACTGGCAATGAAATAATCAGAAACGACCCCCCCCCCTTTCATGCATTCATGATGGAACATAATACCTATTATATAGATTTGATTTGGGAATAGTAGCGTGTGTCCAGGCAAGAAACGGCAACGCTTATAGTAGGATTCACGTATGAGGCTATAACACAGCCTTTTGGGAATTACCCCAGACCACTCTAAAACATACTTATATTCACCACGGTATAACACAGGAACGTATGGATGAAGAAAGTATTGTATCCATAGCTATAATATAATACAAATTAATTAATATAAAATTGTAGAGTTATAGCTCTACAAACAAGGTGACGCACGCCTATCTTTTAAAGCGTGGCATTGCTACGACGGGCCCCGTCTAATAGCTGGCGCTGAGTGAGTTAAAGGGAATTGGAAACACTAGAAATCAATTGGATAATTCACATTTGCAATTCAAATAATCATGTCACGTTTGATAAGTTTTACAAATTAAAAATATTGAAGTAGCCTAATTGTAAACTATCTGTTTTGTGGGGGCTGCCATGTTTTTGTTGCCATGGATACACACAGTGTCACTGGCTTGATAATATTTCACAAAAACAAATACATGTGTATTGCTGCATCAGTTGCTTTTGCAATATAGTCTTATAATAACAAAATATTAACTTTTTAATTCACAGGCTGCGATACGCTCATAACTTTCATAAGATCTGAAAAACTGAAAGAGAATAAGAGCCTAATATTTTGATCCAGAAACTGCTTCACTCAAAGAAGTAATGAATATGCCACACTTATTGGAATAAATGTCATTGTGCCTAGAAGTTGTCATTATGCTGTAGTAATTGGATAAAAATAAACAATGTGCTGCAGTAGATAATGAACAAGGCAGTATCAGCCAGCTCAGTTTACATTCCACTTAGAGTTAAAGTCGGCTTGCTATTAGTCCAATACTAATCATCACTTAAATCGACTTACGAGTTGTTCCATTAGTCACTGTTGAGAGAGCAGCTCCAGGATTTTTCTCTTGATGACATCATCAGTTAGTCTCTGTGGTATTCAGATTCAAATTCTTTATTGCCTGTATTCATTGTAAGGTATATGATATAACCGATCTGCACCTTTTGTTTACACGGTTTGTTTATTTTTCTCATATTTCATTCAGATCTAATTTTATTCCTATATTTAGGGCTGGGACTTTATCGGATTAATTTCTATTAATTAACTACAGAAAGAATTTAAAGTAAAAAAAAATATGCATTTAATCGCATGACTTTTCTTTATTGTGTAAGAATGGTACCTTTCAAAGGAGACCAGACTCATGCATGTGCTATAAGTATAAAGTATAATAAATCGCAAATTACTTTTTTTCTTAGTCTGGTTTGTTCATAAAAAAATAAGAGAAATTGAGATAAATCAAGAGTAATTTTATTTTTTTCAATGGTCAACTGTTCTGGAATGTACTTGAAAGTACTGCGTTTTACTTTTACCTCGAAAGTGCTTGAGTTTACAAAAGGTCCTTTGCGGGGCGGCTGGGTGGCGCAGCGGACATTGCGCTCGTCACCAACGCAAGAGACACCGGTCTCGAATCCGGCTGTCAGCGTTGCCTCCGGCTTGGGCCGGCCGTCATACTGACTCAATAGACCTGTCTCAAACCCTGCCCCTTTTCTTGATCCTCCAATGACAGCTGTCGCTTACCTCTGACTTCCTCGTACAAACTTTGTTTGTACGAGGAAGTCAGAGGTAAGCGACAGCTGTCATTGGAGGATCAAGAAAAGAGGGCAGGGTTTTGAGACAGGTCCATTGGCAGAGTCAGCGGGAGGGGAGTCGATGGGTGGTAATCTGGTCGTTGTAAACAGCGACTCCTACAGGTCGGTCAGGGTGCCTGCACAGCAAAGACAGGAGATGGCGGGGGCAGTGTGAGCCTCCCACACGTTACACCTCGCCAATGAGAGTCCACGCTGGCAGGTGAAAAGAAGTGACTGGCTGCCTCCACATGTATTGGAGGGGACATGTGATGGGCTTCTATCCAACCTACGACCGGCCAGTGGGGGGCACATGCAAGCAACGATCAGGACAGGGGAGGGAGAATTGGCACGAGAGGAAATTGGGATGGGAGAAAAATCACAGAAAAAGGCGGAGAAAAAGTAGGTAAAAAAAACAAAAAAAGGTCCTTTGCGCTATATATATATACGTGATTATTCCTAAAATTGCTGCACTTTGTTGAAATTGCATTGATCTGTTGGTCTCTGTAGTAGCTAATACTGGATTTTGCTGCTTAATTAAACATACGTATAATGTATATTCATCGATTCACTTGTATACCAAAATTCACATTAAAATGTGATTCATTTAGATTAATTAACTATAAAGTCTCGAATTAATTCGATACAAATTTGTAATCGAGTCCCACCACTATGTCTTTCTGCTATTAGCCTGCCCATACCTGTACCTCCCCTGCCCCCTTCCCAATGCTGCTATGACGCCCAGATTTCCCCAGGGGGATCAATAAAGGAATATTTTATCTCATCTTATATTATTTTATCTTATTCAGCTTTAGCAGGTGTTCATATTCACAAATAGAAATCACGCTACTTTAGGATGGATTTTCTCTATTGAAGAGGTTTAAATGATGGTGCTCTGAAGACTATGTACTGATAACATGCTCTTTATTTTCATTTAGTTCTGTCATAGTAGTGCTGGTAGAATGTGTAAATTTTCCACCCTTTTGACAAATGCAAGATCACCCTCTACTGGCGCTAGGTGGGGTGGACACACACAGGACACACCCTCTAGTGGTCGATCCAAACCATTTCATGCAGGCATATTGAACAAGAAGAGAGCTAGATCCACAAAGAATGGATTGCAAGGAGCAAGTTGCACCCTTACTTACAATTCATTATGAATTGAAAATGGGGGACCCTGATGTAAACAAGACGAAAGTATTTCTCTGGTCTGCAATTGTGTGTATTGAGCCGTACTGTATTGTACCCATTCTGCAATCTGTTAATAAAACTTTCATTCAATCAATCAATCTGCACGGTGATCGATTGAATGAAAATTGTATTAACAGATTGCAGAATGGGTACAATACAGTACGGCTCAATACACACAATTTTTAAGGGGATGCAGACCAGAGAGGGACTTTCGTCTTGTTTACATCAGGGTCCCCCATTTTCAATTCATAATGAATTGTAAGTAAGGGTGCAACTTGCTCCGTGCAATCCATTCTTTGTGGATCTAGCCCTCAGTGGGCATCACGGTTAACTATTAGTTGACTGGGCGGTCAGGTGGCGTAGCGGAGATTGCGTTTGTCACCAACGCTGGAGATGCTGGGTTCGAGCCCAGCTCCCGGTGTTGTCACCAGCTTGGCTGGTCGTTCACACTACAATTGGCAGTATTAGGCGGTGGGGAAAGCTGGCGGGTGGGTCCTGGGCGTTGTGGACAGCGACCCCTACAGTTCGGTCGGGGCGCCTGCTCAGCGAGGGTAGGATCTGGTGAGAGGTAGTGCGACCTTCCACATGTTACACTCTCCCAGTGAGAATCTGAGCTGCCAGGCTGGCTGCCGGCTGGCTGCACATGCGTCGGAGGAAAGCATGTGACAGTCTCCAGCCTCTCGGACCAACAGTAGGGGGGTGCGCAAAAACCAGGAAGGGGGTTGGGAATTGGCATAACGACTAACAGTGGGATGGGAGAAAAATCGGTAAAAGGAGGGGGAAAAAAGATTAAAAAAAAAAAAAAAAAAAAAAAAAAGTTGACTAACACAAAAAAAAACTAAACCATTTTAGTTCAATAGAAATTAAAACTAAACTGACTATATTTTGTACTTAGAAAAACTAAAAAAGTTAACTAAAAACAAACAAAAAAATACAACTAAACTGAATTTAACATTGTCGAAACGGATTGTTTTTTAATCGGTTCATTTCCGTTTGATAGCATTTTGAATTATTCTCTCATTTCCTGATCAGCGCACACACACACACACACACACACACACACACATGGGGCAAACGCTGATATCTCTGTGAAAACGGATCCGATTATCCTAAGACTGGTAAAATAGATTCCTTACCTCAGATCAGATGTTCTCCAAAAAGATTATTCCAATTCCTGATCGCCATTCCAAATATCGATCACGTTTATTGATTCAGCGCTGGGTACTGTAAATATGTATTCCACGCTGTTTTTCCGGCTCGGCAATCACTTGGATCGCTGGGGGACCCCCCCCCCACCAGTCTAATCCAATGGGGTGCAGTTACACAGGGAGAGACGATAGGGGGCGGTATTTTCCCAATGGAGCTCAGAGAGAGGTTGCTGCACTAGCGTGAGCCTAGATTTATGAAATATGAATTCAAATAGCTAATAAAAAAAAAAAAAGACAAAACAAACACTATAGCGTTGCTGGCATTCAACAGTCGGCATGAACTAACGACATAAAGCGTCCGTGGCACTCAAAGTGTTAATACATTTTAAGGGAGTAAATACCCCCATCTTATTTGTGTGGAGAGACAACATGATAATGAAGTGGTAGGTGATATTAAAGATTACTTGAAATATCTTGCAGAACAAGAAATCTTGCGCAAGCTGGAAAAGGAGAAGATCGTGGTTTTCACTCCATCCCGGAGGGTTCAGGGCAGGAGGGTGGTCTGCTACGACGATCGCTTCATAGTGAAGCTGGCTTGTGATTCAGACGGAATCATTGTGTCAAACGACAACTACAGGGACTTGCAGAACGAGAAGCCGGAATGGAAAAAGTTCATCGAGGAGCGTCTGCTCATGTACTCATTTGTCAATGATAAGTAAGTCACCTTCTAATCGTAGCGTTATACTATAATTATCTACAAGGCCTAATTCTCAGGATTCTTCTCACTATTGTAATTATGGGATTATAGATCCTTGGATGGTATGTCTTGCTGGAAAATAAGCTATTTAATTATTTGTCATTCCACACCAAAACTTAGCATATGTTTTTTTATTTTTAAATGTAAAAAAAAGTTTTAAAACAATGGATAACTCTGGTTATATACTGGAAATTTTTTGAAACTACTGGAGAAATGTATGCAGTGATTCCAATGCAAAGTGCTTTGTCCTAGTGCTAGGGAAAACGATATAGAAATTGAATAATTAATTTATTTTAGACTTTTCAATTCCAATTTTCAATCACCTGGCATCACGCCGATCAATTCTAACCAAGATCTCGATAGTTGGGCTACTATTCAATGAGTTGTGTTTCAGTCATAGAACGTCTTCACTGTTTCACACTGAACGTGCCTGAAAATACAAAGCGATGTCTGTAAACAAGCTATTTTGGTACAGTTATACTTTATTGTGTGTTTGCTTTAGAAGTCTCATAGTTCCTCTTCACTCTCATTTCTAATACTCTGAGTTTCAGGTCATGAATGTGCTGAAATAAAATAAAGACACGTCTTACTATGTGAGTGTCAGTGTTAAAAGGACATCTTGGTGTGTTTTAGGACATTCTTTGACTTTTGGAGCTGTCCCAGGGGATTTTATTGTAGATGGGAGGAGCTACAGCCAGTCAGAGGGCTGGACAGTCACAACTCGTTCAATGATGCCCAATTTACAAGATCTTTAAATTGATTGGTGATGATGGTGGAAAAATAGGGTTTAAGTCGAAAACAACATATTCTTTAACTGTACATTCAAACAGAATATGATCAGAAACTTGCTTTAGTGTTTGACCGTTTGACTTGAGCAGTAAAAAAGGGAAACTGGCATGGAGAGATGCAAGTATGTTTGATCTCAGTAGTGGTATATATAGTCAACATTTACACAAATGGACCATTTCCAAACATATTCTATTAGACTACAGAGCATTCATAGCAGTCTATTTTTATAGTCATTGTGAAGGGTTTGTCTGCGTTTCCTTTATTGTCTGACCCTTTCGCTCTGATCATGTCCATCTATTGACCTTGCATACATTCTTTCCATTCTGTCCGAGTGTACAATAAGAGCTTGTTCAATTAATTTGACAATGAAAAACATTCTAATCTTTGTCCTTTTTTCGCGGTGGGGCAAATTTGTGTTTTGAATTAAAGGTAGAATCTGTAATGCCGTCAAAAAGTGATCTCTTGGCCAAATGGCCCCTCATGAGTCATGATCCTGCACTTTGTTTATTAATCTCTATTTGTTTTGATCTGATGTGTGTGTTGCAGTAGAGTGGGGATAGGGAATAGGTTGTTTTTGCTGGCCACACCTCAGAAGTCAGTAAAGTAATTAACATTAAATTAAAGTAATTAACATTATAATAAATTATTACATAGCTATAATATATATTTAGGGGGCGACAGTGGCTCTGGTGGTAGAGCGGTTATCTGCCGCTTATCAAGGTTCCCGGTAGGGCTGTACCGAATAGTTAGAAGCTTCAAAGCTTCATTCATGAGGTTGACATTCAAATTCTAAATCGACATTCAAATTCTTATTTTTTTATTATTATTATTATTCGATAATTAAAAAAGAGAAATTATGTGTATTCATTCTGTTTAAATCAATGGGGTTTTTCTTCAGTTGCAGATAAAGATTAGGCTACACTAATATTGTAGTATTATACTATTATAGTATATGAAAAATAAAATAAAATAAATAAATAACAAATAAATTAAACAAGTCAAGTAGAAACATCACAATAAATCAAGAACAAAACTAAAACACCTGAAATCCAAAATAAAATGTAAAATAAATAAATAAATGCAACACTCCCAGACATACCCCATGCGAAGGTAAGGAAGAATTCACTAAAAACCTAGCAATAGGAAAAAAGCACCACAGGCAATGTGGAGGGGAGAAACCTTAGAAGGGCCATTCAAGGGGGGATCTCCCTTCTTAGATTTCGGTGATAGTAGTGTTGCTATAAAACAGGCGAAACAGTTGGTAAGTATGTACATATACGTGTAATGAAACACTAAGTACATGCAATAGCAACTGGGGTACATAAGAACATTTTGAAAGATTGAAAATAGAGCTGATGACGGATCCATTTGAGGTGGGGTAGTATAGCTATATAGTGTTCATTTCTCCAGACCTCTCTTGGCAGAGCCTAAGGTATGGCCAGCAATAGCAACCTATTCCCTATCCCCACTCAAGTGCAACTCTCACATCAGACCAAAACAAAAAAAAATACTTTTAATTTAACAATGACTTTTCCCTCTAGATTCATGCCACCCGATGATCCGTTGGGCAGACATGGTCCAAGCTTAGAGAATTTTCTTCGCAAGCGTCCCGTCGTTCCAGAGCACAAAAAACAGCCTTGCCCTTATGGTAGGTTGCATAATGTCAAGTTCTGAAATTATTTATTTATGTAAATACACGTCACGTGTCAGTGTTTTGTACCAGTGTTTTGTATGTATGTCACCTATTTTGCCTTTTCTTGAAACAGGTAAAAAGTGTACATATGGACACAAGTGCAAGTACTACCACCCGGAGCGTGTGAATCAGCCTCAGCGGTCTGTGGCTGATGAACTCCGGGCCAAGCTGTCCGCAGTGAAGACGCTGAGCGAGGGGGCTTTGGCCAAGTGTGGTATCGGGCCAGCGACTCTAAGAGGAGATATCATCTCTGAGGTCAAACGTGTGCCACCCAAGCGGCAGTCCGACCCCAGCATTCGGGCAGTGGCTTGTGAACCGGAAGAGGGGTTGCTTTCTGCCGCTAGGAAGCCTGAGGCAAATTCTGTGCCTTCCCTTGTGTCTGCTCTCAGCGTGCCCACCATGCAGCCCGCCAAGAGCCACGCGGCTGGTGCCTTGAACACCAGATCGGCCAGCAGCCCGGTCCCAGGATCACTGCAGTTCACCCACAGCTCCCTAGAGCACATGTCCAGTGTACAGTACCCGCCCATCTTAGTCACCAACAGTCACGGCGCATCCGTCACTTACGGTGACCAGTTTCCCAAGTATGACTCTGTGAGTGACCATGGATATTACTCCATGCATAGCGACTTTTCCAACATGAGCATGAGTAGCATGCACAACGTGGACAGTTTCTGTAGCATGGAGCATGAACACGGCGTGTTTCAGAGAAATCCCAGCCGTTGCCCCGAATCTTGCCTCAGCCATTCGAACAGCGATTCGTTCGCTTCTTACAGCGAGCGGTACCCGCGCTCTGTGGGCGGTAGCTTAGAGGAGAGCATGAAGGTTCAGCAGCAGTCTTCTGCACAAGGTAGGATTCATGCTTTCTCTCGTGGATTTCACCGCGAGGCACTGACCAGGGTTCAGAGTTATGGGCCCGAGGAGCCCAAGCAGGGCCCCCGTAAGCAGTCCGTGTCTCATCTGGCACCACACCTTCAGCACCCGGCGGTCGGAGCGAGGTCCAGTTGCCCCGGGGACTATCCCATGCCTCAAAATGTCCTCCCATCTTTGTCACAGCCTACACGCTCTCTTGGCATGACGCGCATGGACAGCATATCGGACTCGAGGCTATACGAAAGTAACCCGATGAGACAGAGGCGACCTCCGCTGTGCCGCGAGCAGCATGCGAGCTGGGACCCTCTGCCTCGTGGCAGTGAATCCTATGGATATCATTCGTACCCACTGAGCAACAGCTTGATGCAGCCGTGTTGCGAGCGGGTCATGGTCCGCAGCATGCCAGACAAAATGGAGCAAATTTGGCATTCGCCATGGGAGAGGCCGTCTCTCGCAGAACACCAGGAGCAGCGTGTCATCCCGGAGCACCAGTACCAAACGTATCGGAACCTCTGCAACATTTTCCCTGCTTACGTCGTCCACTCGGTCATGGAGAAGAACCCTCATTTGACGGATCCACAGCAACTCGCTGCCGTCATAGTTACAAAGCTGAGCCACTGAGCGATTTCAAAACGACGGGGTGTTCAACAAGTAATGGATGAGGCAACCTTAAAATGGTAGGCATGGCAACGTCGTTGCGAATTCTGGTGACAAAAGCCAGGGAGATATTTAAATGAGGACTTAAAGGTTATTGAGCAGTATTTAAGGCACTTGTTTCGTGTTGCTGCATGTGCAACTTCACATAATGCCCTCAGGAGTTAATATTTTTTGAAGTATTTCCAGTGATGCCCAGCCTTTTGGTTTTACACAGCTAAGTCTACCTGCAAGTAATTTGTCCTCAGTCCAAATCTAAGATAAATATGTGTCACTTGTTAAATAAAAAAAAATGTGTGTTTTCATATTGAACACAGTGCATTTCATATAGGGAGGTACAACAGTAACACCAAAATGAAAACCCGGTTTATAACATTCATAAAGCCAAAACAAGAGTTTCATAGCAGTTTAGTAGCACATTAGAGAATGCTGATTCAGCTCTTAAATAAAAAGTCCCCTTGATCAATAGGGACTTCACTATTGCACAATTGATTAATTTAATCTTGGCATAAGATGCATGATTAGCAAGTTCTCTAGCTAGCTAAAGTAACAAAACTATTTGATTATCAAGTTGTCTAGCAGCACAACGGTGCATCATTCCAATTTAGCTAGCCAACTGATAATGTTCACTCAGCAACATATACTGAATTTGGTAGACTTTCCAAATGTTATCACATTCTGGGCATCCACAATGATGGCATTAATTCAAAGACTATGTAATTAAGCCTGACCTAAGAGTTTAATTGCCATTCATGAATGTACCATGTAGCTGTTCTGAAGCTCTTGTTAAGATGAGTGTGTTATGGACTGTAAAGAAAATTGCTACTGGTAGCTTAAAGGTCACGTATTATACTCCTTTTCAACAAGTTACTACAGGTCTCTGAGGTCCCCAAAACATGTCTTTTGAAGTTTCTTGCTGAAAATACCACTCAGATTATTCATTCTAGCATGCCTCTGTCTATACCCCTCTTGTTTAAGTCCTGTTCTCGACAGGATGTTTCTTTGTCTGTAGCATTAAATGCTAATGAGCTGCAGCTCTGGAACTATGTACGAGTGATCTCCGCCCGCACCTGGCCCACGAAATTCAGATCAAACCGTCAAACTAAGCATTGCAGATTAAATATGAGGTAAGATCCAGCAATTGCATGCTTTGCTTCTCGCCTAAAATGCTGTCGGCATATTTTAGATAACTGTTTGGTAGAAAACGAAAATGTTGCAAAATGAGCAAGCCGGCATTTTTTACTTGTGTTTTTTAACATGCACACACACGAGTGAAGGACCATGAATTCTCTATGAACTTCGATTGACCTATGACGGGAGAGGCGAATCTGAATGGCTTGGACCTAGGCAGTCCAGAAAAAAATATTTCACAGTCTGTGTGTTAGTAGACCTATCGGAGACCCAAATGTATGTGCACAAGCACTGAAAAGTGAGTTTTTTCATAATTATGTGACCTTTAACTATAGATATTTCTGCGTGGGTCTGTCACTGCTATATAAATACTACTTGTGACTTTTTTGTGCAGTGATTTTCTGAGATAAGACGGAGGTAGTGTATACCTCAGAGCATGGACTTGACAATTAATGGCCTTATATCTGAATGACCTCACGCTTTAGTCATTGTCTAATGGGTTTCAATGAAAATCTTTATTGTTGAAAACGTTCTCCTTTTTGAAATGTAAAGCACTAGCTAAATATCTACAGAGATATATTTTCTCAATCTCACTTAACATAGCTACTATTTTGGTAGAATTCTTTGAGTGTGCATAGCAAGCCAAAAAGGGATTTGACTTGTACAGCTGTGCACACATCTATGTACATATAACATACATGAAAATTGAAAAGCCATGTTTTCAACGATAAGCTGCTCAAATAATGCCAAAAAATTTAGAATTTGTCTAATGTTAATATTCTACCAAACTCTTTTTGATTTAGAAGAATATATTGATTATAGTGGGAAACTTGCATCAGTCTGACTTAAGACATTCTTATGTTTCACATGTCCACTGATTTTATGCAATCCCACTATGTGTAGGATTTTTCAATTCATAAATCTGTCAAATTTGTCATGATGATTCTATTGCTTACTAAAACAAGATCTGACTCTCAAACTTTTAAACTCCATAAAAATAGTAGCTCCATTGAGTTTGAATTTGCTATGAAATTTTGGAATTTGTTTGCTTTATTTAATTAGATTCATATGGAAATAATGAAATGTAATAATGAAAGCTACTAACAGAAGAAATCAGCTGATGGGTGCACATGGTTGTCACGATCACAATTTGACAGTTTGGGCATTCGTCAAAGACTAATTGTACAATTCTGGTCTGGGCATACATTATGAAACATTTGGTTTATGAATGTAATATTGAATCGATGAAGTCTCCTATTGAAGACTATTTGAGAAGAATAGTTTTCAATAATTTTGAAGATTAAAATAGATGATGTATTACAAAACTGACACAAAATCAAACTGAGACTAACAATACTAATCCCAAAGTTGCAGACAAAGGGTCCAGACCTCACAGCCCAGTGTTTTGCCTCATCCTATCTTCAATTACCTGTCTTATCTTGTCCAGGAGGTTTTAGATGTTGCCGCTAATGCTAGCTATTGTTAATCAAAGGCCCTCTTTAATGAACACTAATGAGCATTGGCTGTAACATTTTGGTAGATAACATAGCAGCTCTAATGTTTGGTAGTTAATGTTAGTGCTAATGCTTGCTAACAGCCAAAGAGGATAGACGCTTTGCATTGTGGGATAGATGAAAAAAAAAAATCTGACTACAAACATAGAGGCAACCATACTTAACTCATTCCCCGCCGGGAATTAGTCGGGGCCCCGCTCTAGCACTGCCACGCTTTAAAAGATAGGAGTGCGTCACCTTGTTTGTAGAGCTATAACTATATTCTATATTATAGCTATGGATACAATACTATGGCCCATTTTACATCCCCTATCTATTGTTCAATATGTGAAAAATAATGAATTTTTCCATCCATACGTTCCCGTGTTATACCGTGGTGAATAAAAGTGTGGTTTTAGAGCGGTCTAGGGTAATTCCCGAAATGCTGAGTTATAGCTTTATACTTCAATTCCACTATAGACGTTGCCGTTTCTTGCCTGTACACGCTATTATTCCGAAATCAAATCTATATCATAGGTATTATGTTCCATCATGAATGCATGAAAGGGGGGGGGCGGGGGTCGTTTCTGATTGTCAGTAACGGCATTCGTATTGAACACTAAAAACGCTTATCAGCCCGATCGGTACAAAAGCATTGCAGGATCAAGCTAAAATTGACGTCAGATTCCAATTGTTTGATCGCCATCTGGTACATCCAATGTCCATTTGGTCCACGGCATAATCCACCACAACATATGGATCAGGGATATTTGACGCGCTTCAATGGAACCGGGAGAACCGCTCGCCTTGCCCCATAAGGAAAAGTTAAACCGGAGACATTTGGCCGTTCCAGAGGCCAAGATACAAGGTTACAAAGGGTGCTCGATACCGTCGTCTAGCTGGATGCGGCCAGTATTGCACTTTGGCGACCTCAGATTCATTCCCTATGGTAACACCAAGGTCCCTGGATGAATAATGAATAAAAATATTGAATAAAAGGAAAAACTATCAAATAACGAGTATACTCGTTGGCGTTCAAGCGTCGGCTCCCAATAACGAGTAAACTCGTTGTTGGCGGGGAATGAGTTAATGGACTGTCCTAGGTCATAGGAAGAGCATATAATTAACTTGTGTGGTATTTCCCTTTTTTTTGAAGGGGCTTGTTATTTAAGCCTAACTGGTCTCATTGGCAAAGTGCTTCAAAATGCATTTGTTTCCTTATTAATGCTGAGGGACAACCAAGGTAAATGGATAGATATATACATGTATTTGAATGTTGTATTGCCCAAATTAATTTTGGGTTTTACTGACTTTGTGTGTATTTTTTTCATGAAATAAGCAGGTCGTGTCGGGCCTCTTGTTTGTTCATGAGAAGGTTTGACAAACTGCCTAAATGTTTCTTCCTGCGAAACACTCAGATTGCAAGGCTGCCGTCAGGGTTGTTTCTAGCATTAGGCTTAACGTTTGTGTGCCACCCTTGTCGAATCCGCCTGTGACGTCGTCGAATTGACTGCGTTCACGCGGTGGCCGCTTTGCTCTCATGTCACACTCAGGATGGGATTCTCAGAGTGTGATGTAAGAGCAAAATGGTCACTGGCTGTGTGAATACAGTCAATTGTAACAGATTGCAAGAACAAATTAAAACTTTTGGAAATGCACAAGAAACTTGGGAGACTTTGAAGAATTTATTCATACTTGTAAATGTTGAACAAAATATAATTTGCTGGTTGGTAAACCGTTTTCAATCGACATTTATGCTGTATTTGACTTAGTATAATGTTTTTCCATTGGAGAAACTACCAACATTTTGGAAATGAATTCATTCAGTTGAACCAAGTCTTTTGTTTTCAAGTGATGGATGATTCTTTGAGCTGAGAGTAGTCTGTGGCCCATGTGAAATAAAAGTACATGGTTTGTCTTTCTTGTAATGTATCGGAATAATGGGGGGCCAAAGTCACAATCAAATCATCTTAATTCAGTAACCAACCATACCATTTATGCCTCCAAGTTGTTTGCTTTTTTTATTTTTTATTTTTGTATCCACTTTTTCTCTTTCTGTTTTTCTCCCATCCCAATTTAGTCGTGCCAATTCCCCCCTCCCCTGTCTTGATCGTTGCTCGCATGTGCCCCCCACTGGTCGGTCGTAGGGAGGGTTGAAGAATCTATCGCATGTCCCCTCCGATACATGCAGAGTCAGCCAGCCACTTCTTTTCACCTGCCAGCGTGGACTCTCATTGGCGAGGTGTAACGTGTGGGAGGCTCACACTACCCTCGACATCTCCTGTCTTTGCTGTGCAGGCGCCCTGACCGACCCGTAGGAGTCACTGTTTACAACGACCAGATTACCACCCATAGACTCTCCTCCCGCTGACTCTGCCAATTGAGGCCGGCCCAAGCCGGAGGCAACGCTGACAGCCGGATTCGATACCGGTGTCTCACGCGTTGGTGACGAGCGCTTAGACCGCTGCGCCACCCAGCCGCCTAGTTGTTTGTTGTTTGCTGTTTTGTATGATCATTGCCACCAAACCATTCAGATTTCACCTTGATCATACGCCACTTTCAGTCCAAACGACTACTGTATCATCTTATCACGTGAGAGATTTGTAATTATCCTTAACAAGAGTATATTTCTACCTTGCTCAAGGGTCAGAATAAAACCTGGAATGACGGCTCCTCCTTATTTTTTTAAGTGCCACAAACAAACTAAGCCACAAATGTCTAGAATTGACTTTTGCTTGTTGATACAAATTGTATCTCTTACTTGATCGTTAAAAAAAGAGAAAAGAAAATAACAAATGTATAGTATCAAAATAGTTTTATTTATATAAAGGGAGAAAAAAAATCAATGCCATAATGTTTGTGACACTGTGTGTCACATGGGAGTAGCCCATTGGTATGTATGAATTCTTACTGGGTACAGTAGTTTATTTACAGGGACATTTACATGCAACATGAACGTGCATAGATACCCTGTGTGCAGCTGTTATAGCATTGTGTCCTCTGAGTATATATATATATATATTCACACATGTATGTATATTGAAAGTTATCTGTAAATGAACAGTGCATTATTAAAGTTGTTAAATCATGTTAATTTCTGTGTTGTAACCTGTGCACCTCGCTTAAGTGCAGTTATTTCCTCTAAATTGACACACATCTGCTTTACGCTATACAAGTACTAACGTGTTTTTTAATATATTGCACACTAAAAACACAATTGTTATCGTAGGGCGACTGTCGAACATAATTGCTTGGGTTACAACACAAGGGTTATCATGGAATAAATTATCTTATTCTAAATTCAGTAAGAGAGGATAAGGATGCAATTGTAATTCAAATGTAAGTTAAGTGTAACGTTAAAGTTTTGACGGTTGATTTAATGAATAACCCTCATGTTGACAAATCAGATTTGTGCTTGTGAGTTTACTTTTATAATAAATAATGTGCCACTCACTATAGCAACTAATTGATTTTGATGTTCCGAAACTGGTTTCCATTGTTGTTTAAAATTAACTCTTTGTAACCTTTTTGCTGTGAGTCTGGCTTTCTGGAAATTAGGCTAGTTCCATTTACAAAATATTTGTGATGACCTCCGAACTTTAGGTCAGCCAATTGTTGAATTATGGCCAGGACCAAAAGGGATTTTCAATGTTTAGCACTTATGATATGATTGGAGTCGCTTGTTTTGATTGTTATAGTATAACCAGGGCCTAAGTGATTTTTTAACATGTGGTTTTTCTCAAAAAATCTATTGGGCAAAATGTTTTAAATAAATACAAAAATAATAATAAAAATGTAAAAAGAAAATTAGATTACATGAAGTATTTCATACAATGAAATAATGGATTACATCACAAACATTCATTGTTTCTTATAATACATTAATAACAAAGTGAAATTTAAGAATTAGTGCAGGTCTCATCCTTAAACCTCATGAACTGTCTTGTATTGTGCTTGCAATGTAAATGGTTGATAAGAATGAGATGGTTTAGTTAAAGTTTGCTTTTATAGACCAAAAACATACAGAATAGACTATTTGGGTCTGTGGGCTCAAACAAAATGTAAGTCTTTATGACAAAATGTGTTTCTCTTCATGAATAAAATATAATTCTGTTCATTCTGTTTTATTGTTATACTTAATATGTTGGTTAAGTGAACTATAAGAACAGCGATACCCTGATCTTAAGCCTTCATGACATCTGAATTGAGAAAATATAAAGCAATATTTTATCTTGTATATTTATTTGACGGTACATTTACCTGAGTTGATGGCACATTTGGACTCGTTTTACCATCAACATCAACATTACATCCCTGCTGGTATGTTTATTCACTGCTAGCATTCTAAGCCCCCACCCCAACTCTTTATTGATAATTGCACATATTAAAATGACCTTGTAGGATTCTCTGGGAACCAAAGGATGGCGAACAAGTAGCTGGTATTTATTGCACGCTCTGCACTCACTCCTTACAACAACAACAACAAACACACAAAACAGTAGCAGTTAACATTAACACATTCGGGGCCATTGGGGCCTGTCTAATCCCACTTTGAGGCCATCTTTTCATTACAAGTTTTCACTGTGCGTGAGGTTGTTTGTAGAGCTAAATCTATTTTATATTATTGCTATGTGTCCATTGTCAATTGACAGTATAAACCTTCTCTTCAATATGCCATAAAGAATATTTTTTTTCATCAATATGTTCCAGTTTTATAGCGTTGTGAATATGAACTATATACCGCAATGTTCTGGGCTAATTCCTGCAAAGCTAGTTATAGGGTGCTAAGCTAATGACGTTAAATCGATTGGCGTTTCGGCCCTACACAAGCTAGAGTTAAACTCATTGAGGAAATGAGAGAATCGATTTTTCAGCCCGCTTCTATAGCGTGCATAAGTACACATATACTATCGATAATCTAGCGTTTATTTGAAAACTATTCATAAATAGGCCGACAAATGACAATGTGTCTAGTGTATACGAGAATATTTCAATAAATGCCGTTTATGGGGGAATCTTTCTATTTTCCGGAAATTTTCTAGAGAACGATAGCTTTTCGAAATGCTATAAAAAGGATATGAACCGATTTAAAAAAAAATCCGTTTCGACAATGTTGACTGCAAACAAGTCATTGATAAGCAACGGGGAGATTAGACACATAGCCATAATTTAAAACATAGATTATGCGTTTTTAACGCTAACATTGAAGTGGGTGGCGGCATTCAGGGGTAAAAAGGAAAACACGGCCGGCATCAAAAGTGTTAAGGATGGCGCCCAATCACGTATATGTACGTGGTTGGCCACGAATCGGTTAACACATTGGGCGCCAAAGACGAGTTAATTTGTTTTTGGCCGTCATGCGTTGAGCGCCAAAGACGAGTAAACTAGTTTTTAGATCCTTTTTTCTTTTATTAAATTTTCTTATACATTACAGGTTCACGGACCTCGTGTTACCATAGGAAATCATTCTGAGATCCCTAGAGTGCAATACCGGCCGCATCCTGCTAGGTGGCAGTATCGCCCACCCTATGAAACCTTATTTCACACTGTGTCACATCTAATTTTGTCCGGGCGGAGAATTTAGTAAATCGCTTCATCCGATCACTTCGAAACGCGTTCAGCACATTTGAGGCATATCTTGTGCCACTTCATGTCAGGGACCAGATGGACATCAATACTGGAAATCGCAATCAGACAATTCGAATATTCTTTTTGGATTAACCCCGATCAAAGGTAAGGACTATCTGACATCAATTCCACCTTGATCCTACAATGATTTCATATCGATTCAGCTGATCAGCGTGTGTGGTGTTCAAAATGAACGCCAAAATTCACACCCTATAACTCAGCTTTTCAGGAATTAGCCCGGATCACTCTGAAACTATACAATATTCACCACGAGATAACGCGCGAATGTATACATGAACAAATTTGATACATGATCAAATGACCATAGTATATCTCCATAGCTATAATATAGATGTAGCTCTGCAAACATAGTGACGCACAGTGAAAATAGGCAATGGAAAGCTGGCCCATTGACTACAGGATGAGGATAATAGCTGGCACTCAATCTGGGCGGCTAGGTGGTGTAGTGGTCTAAGGCACTCGCCACCAGTGTGGAGACGCTAGGATTCGCGTGTTCGAATCCAGCTCTCCACATTGTTTTTCAGTTTGGCTGGTCGTCCGCAGTAATACACATTGGCCGTATTACGGGGAGGGAAAAACTGAAGGGTGGGGATCGAACGTTGTGAACAAGCGACTCCTACAAGTCGGTTGGTGCGCCTGCGCAGTAGAATCAGGAAGTGTCGGGGGCAGCGTGAGCCTCCCACGCGTTACTCCTCGACACTGATAGATCGAGCTGCGCAGGTGAAAAGATGCGACTGCTGTTACCTCAAGTACCGGAGGGGACTTGTGCTATGTATGACTTAGTCCTCACTGCAGCCGGCTTGTGGGAGGCAAGAAACAGCGTTCGTGACAGGGGAGGGTTGAATTGGATGATACGAAATTGGGATGGGAGAAAAATATAGAAAATGGGAGAAAAAGTGGATCAAAAAAAAAAATAGCTGGCACTCAATCTGTTAAGTATGGTAATCAATCTGCTAGGGTGGATGGGAAAAGTAGTCCCAACAACATAGGCTAGATCGCCGTTAATTATAATCAATCTAAATACCTTACTTATACCAGGCAAACATCGGGGTGGAGGACCCCATCTATATGCTCCACAGAGCTTACAAGCACCTGGAGAAGCCGTGCAGCTCAGTGAGGACTATGTTCTTCGACTTCTCCAGCGCCTTCAACACCATCCAGCCGTCACTGCTAGCGGAGAACTCCTCTTGGAGGCATGACTTTGACTCTACAGATTGCTATTTGTGCACAACTTGTCTCAAGGACCTGTTTTACATCTTTAGGGAAAGCTCTAGTCTGTACTTTCCTGAAATCTGAGTTGCATGTGTGATGTCACTAATAGGTTGAACCTCTCATGATCCAATATGTGGTCATTTGACACCATAAGAAAACTGAGAAAGCTGAGTAGGTATTGTTAAGAATATAAGCTGCCAACTTGGAATTCCTGGTAAATATCAACAATTCATGGTAAAGGTGTAGATATGCTGCTTAGCCAGTTTATTGAACAATTTGCTGGGGGAAAAAACATGTAAACAAATTGTTATTCAATATAGAAGATTTGTATGGGTTTAAAATATATGTGGAGGGGGTAAACAGGGTCCCCAGATTATTTTTTCACTAGGGCCCCCAAAAGTCTTGGGACGGCTGTGTGCCTTTCTGAGGGAGTTGGAGACCATCTCACCCATAGGAAAAATATGTTGCTTACTCTGAGCCCTTTTCAATTTCAGGAGAAAAAGTCAAGTTTCTCATTTGGGTATTACTTTATGCACACGGATACCTGAACTATCATTCCTGAATGCACTTTAGGAGTAACACAGATTCTTGTTTGAGACCATTTTCAGAATTTAAGAAGCCATTGAGCTCTACATTTTATCTCATGTAACACAAATTCACATAAAACAATCTCAAATTGAGTGTTGAGATCATACTTCAACAGTGCTAAATTTATTGAGAGAATTCTATTGAGAAGACCTCAGGCTGCTCAGACTGAGTGAGAAGACCATAGGCTGATTAGACTGAGTGAGAAGACCTCATAGGCTGCTAGTCTGAGTGAGACCAGTATGCGCTCAGTTAAAGTTAAAGGTGCTATAGATAAAAAAAAAAAATTATGTAGAGTAATCTTTTTCTATTTTTTAGAAATGTGTGTAGTAAAATTATGCTTTGGGCCGTCTGAAATTAATGTTGTTTACCGGTACATGTATACCTTGCCTACTTCCCATTTCCCCACATGGAATGCACCTGATTGGATAAATTACATGCTGATGCTCTAGTGCGATATCTAGTGGCTGAATGTTATCTAGCTCCTTTAATTTTCCTGAGTTGAATTTGAGGAACACTTTCTTATTCTATTCTGGTTTTGGAACAAATGTCTTTTATGTATAGGAGAAGTAGATCCTGCTTTTCCATCCCTCTACCTCCTTTCTCCCCTCTCATTGACTCCTGAGCCTCCTCTCTCTCCTCTCCTGCTGGGCCCTCATTCATCAACGTGTTCTACGCACAGATCTGTGCTTACCCTGTGCGTACGATCATTTCTAAGCAAATAGTGGGATTCATCAATTTCAACTTGAACTTGACTTCGTGCTTACATCTACGCACAGTTCAGACCTGGCGTACCTAGCGCCCAGTGGTAGAATATATTATTACAACAAGGAAATGAGCTTCTGTGCATAATAACCCTGGCATGTTCTGTACGAACCGTAGTTCATTATAGTTCATTGTAAAATAGCAACAGTAGTGTAATTATGGTCAAAACCCTATAAATAGCATTTGGAATAATAGATCTTTCTCTCAGAATGAATGCAGCATGGTTTATATAGCGTTATCGGAATATACGGGGTGTAGGCTACTGACTGACTGCGCTCCGCGTAGCTTGATTGATTGATTGATTGAAAAGTTTAACAGATTGCAGAATGGGTACAGTACAGCTCAGTGCATACAATTGTTAATTGGGGATGCAGACCAACTTTCGTCTTGTTAACATCAGGGTCCCCCATTTTCAATTCATCATAAATCATAAAGCTCAACTCGTTATTAGGGCGGCTAGGTGGTGTAGTGGTCTAAGGCACTCGCCACCAGTGTGGAGACGCTAGGATTCGCGTGTTCGAATCCAGCTCTCCACATTGTTTTTCAGTTTGGCTGGTCGTCCGCAGTAATACACATTGGCCGTATTACGGGGAGGGAAAACTGAAGGGTGGGGATCGAACGTTGTGAACAAGCGACTCCTACAAGTCGGTTGGTGCGCCTGCGCAGTAGAATCAGGAAGTGTCGGGGGCAGCGTGAGCCTCCCACGCGTTACTCCTCGACACTGATAGATCGAGCTGCGCAGGTGAAAAGATGCGACTGCTGTTACCTCAAGTACCGGAGGGGACTTGTGCTATGTATGACTTAGTCCACATTGCAGCCGGCTTGTGGGAGGCAAGAAACAGCGTTCGTGACAGGGGAGGGTTGAATTGGATGATACGAAATTGGGATGGGAGAAAATATAGAAAAATGGGAGAAAAAGTGGATCAAAAAAAAAAAAGCTCAACTCGTTATTATTTTGCGCACAGACCGCCGAAACACGGGAACGTTTTGATTATATTTAAAAGGCTTTACGTTAAACGAAACAAGTGGAATTTCGAAGCTGTAAGCAGAATAAGTCATATGAATATAGTGTTCTTCCCCCTTTTTACTGTATAAGAAAGAATAGAAAACGCATTGCAATGACACCATGCAGATAGTGGACAGACTATATGATGGGATTCAAGTTCGCGTTTTTGTTGCTCATAGGCATGCTGTCAGAGTATGATATCTTAATCAAACATTCTAGAACATTTGTCGTCACAGATCATGTCCTAATAGAACATAGGCTATGGCATGGATCGTGATATTGTGTGGACTGTTATTATTACTGTACACCGGTACCACCCATTGTGACAACAGCCTTGTGAGTCCCGCACACAAACATGATGGAATTCAAGTTCATGTATTGAAAGGCAGCTGGCTACATCATACATGCAGTGAGATTCATTGTTCTTGTATATGCTCTCGTATTATATTGTTTATATAGGCTACCCAATACTGACATCAAAATAGATTGTAGTATGCCTCTAGAAATCATATGCAGCAGGTAGAAAATTGACGGGAGATCCATCGCGATTTGGAATAGAATTGAGGAGAACTTTAATCCCGGTATTAATCAAACAACACGGGAAAAGGCAGTCATATTCCAGCGCGGTCTTTATTAGCCGACAACAAAATAGATGCCTCTAAAAATCATATAGCCAATCGAACACAACTAATAAAGGCATTCATATTACAGCACGGTTATAATGACACACAACCAACGCCAAACAGTGGTCAACGAACGGTCTTTATTAGTATTTTGAGCTGTCCAGGCAGAATTGCAGCAATGGTCTTAGGGAGCCGTTGATATCTGACATCACCGTTTACAAATCCGCCTTTTATTTATCCCATAATACGCGATAGTGTCTTCTTGGTTCGACAGCAGTGAATTCTCCGTGGAGTTTCTCAGAGTTCCGCTCGGGTCAGTCCATTATTTCACATCCCATGGGGGGTGTTTCCTCACTTTCATGACCATATATGGATAATCATGCACGAGCATTGACGGTAGAACAAAGTGGTATTCATCAACACGGAGGAGCATAGAGCCTGCGTACGCAGTGTGTGATGAATCCCGACTTCCCTGTGCGTACACTAGTTCTACATTCCGTGCTTACGTGTGGAAATAGAAATGTTCTACGCACACTATTGATGAATGAGGGCCCTGGAGTCTTGAGCCCCCTCTCTCTCCTCTCCTGGGCCCTCATTCATCAACGTGTTCTACGCACAGATCTGTGCTTACCCTGTGCGTACGATCATTTCTAAGCAAAGAGTGGGATTCATCAATTTCGATTTGAACTTGACTCCGTGCTTACATCTACGCACAGGTCAGACCAGGCGTACCTGGCGCCCAGTGGTAGAATATCGATACTACGCATAAGCACTCCTCAGTCCTGCATTAGTTTCAAGGCGGAAATAAGCTTCCGTGCATTAGTGTTCAACTTCTGTATGACCCGTAATTCATTATAGTTCATTGTAAAATAGCGACAGTAGTGTAATTATAACGGGCTCACACGCGAACAAGAGGTTGGCCTGCTTGTTTGGCACGGGGGGCAGACGCAAAACACCAACCTCCAAACGCGATTAGATATTGTTTCAAATAAAAAGCAAATTATTTTGTGTCATGTTTCCAAATAAGATTGGTCACGAAATGCTTTCTACTTCAATTTGTTGGTTAGAATAGATGACCTCCGTTGAAACTTCACTGAGACTAACAGTCTATTTGTGAGCTCCCGCACAGATGTGATGATAATAATAATAATAACAATAATAATAATAGCTTCATTTTATATAGCGCCTTTCAAGAGACCCAAGGTCGCTTTACATAGATAGGGGGGGGGGGGGGGGAATAACAAAGTAACAAACATAGTGGACAGACACACAACATATATGATGATGGAATTCATTCAAGATCCTCTCCACCCTCGGGTCTTTGCCACCGCGGCACGGTCCATCGTGATATTGGAGATGGATCGAGCAATAGACTGTTACTGTAGCTGTCAAAGCTCCATCACAAATGCAGTTATGTGAATAGAAAGGGATTCCACTCAGTCAATGTTGCGATGCGCATTTGCCTGATATGTTATTGCTGGATGCCGGGAGGAAGGCGATGCTGAATGTTTTCAATACATTAAATAAAACGGATACTTTTTGCAAGGGTTTACTGACTGTCATACAAATAATCAACCAACTACATACTGTAACTCTTCAGTGCACGTTCTTATTTACATTGTGACAACAGCCTTGTGAGTTCCCGCAGTGACCCGCACACAGACATGATGGAATTCAAGTTCATGTTTGTATTGATCACATATAGGCAGGCTACACATGGCGTATCTGCTACATCATACATGGCAGTAAGATTCATTGTTCTTGTATATGCTCTCGTATTATTGTTTATGTAGGCTACCCAATACTGACATCAAAATAGATTGTAGTATGCCTCTAGAAATCATATGCAGCAGGTAGAAAATTGACGGGAGATCCATCGCGATTTGGAATCAAATTGAGGAGAACTTTAATCCCTGGGTATTAATCAAACAACACGGGAAAAGGCAGTCATATTCCAGCGCGGTCTTTATTAGCCGACAACAAAATAGATGCCTCTAAAAATCATATAGCCAATCGAACACAACTAATAAAGGCATTCATATTACAGCACGGTTATGACACACAACCAACGCCAAACAATGGTCAACGAACGGTCTTTATTAGTATTTTGAGCTGTCCAGGCAGAATTACAGCAATGGTCTTAGGGAGCCGTTGATATCTGACATCACCGTTTACAAATCCGCCTTTTATTTATCCCATAATACGCGATAGTGTCTTCTTGGTTCGACAGCAGTGAATTCTCCGTGGAGTTTCTCAGAGTTCCGCTCGGGTCAGTCCATTATTTCACATCCCATGGGGGGTGTTTCCTCACTTTCATGACCATATATGGATAATCATGCACGAGCATTGACGGTAGAACAAAGTGGTATTCATCAACACAGAGGAGCATAGAGCCTGCGTACGCAGTGTGTGATGAATCCCGACTTCCCTGTGCGTACACTAGTTCTACATTCCGTGCTTACGTGTGGAAATAGGTCATGTTCTACGCACACATTGATGAATGAGGGCCCTGGAGTCTTGAGCCCCAACGCTGCTACCCTCAAGATGCCTGATGGAACCCTCTGCTCTCCACTGCCTCTGGTGGTCCTGTTCATCAAGGCATTGTCAGTTATGTCCAGGTTGGTGTGAACAACTCAATCAAGACATGCAGTACCCCTCTAAACATCCCATGAAATAAAGACTAGTGCTGTATATACTGCATATACATTTATATTTACCATATATATATATATATCTCTGAATATACATTTACATTCTGTCATTTAGCTGATGCTTTTATGGATATTGATTGAAGAAGTGTGTTTTTAGTCGACGGCGAAAGATTGGTCGGGTTTCGACTGAAGTTTGTTCCACCATTGTGGAGCAAGGGCCAAAAATGATCTTTTATGACCCTCCCGGAGCTCAGACACAAGTGGGTCTGAGGCGGCCAGAGGATGTAGAGAGGAGGGGTCTTGAGGGTGTGTAGTTGGAGACCATTGACCGGAGGTAAGCAGGAGCCGTTAGGGAAGTAACTAAGGTGAAACCTGGGCGAGGAGAAAGGAAAGAAGTAAATGGAAGAGGAGAAAGAGAGAAAGCGATTGCTGTATGTGTAACCAATGCTGTGTATGACTGTTTTTGGAAGGAGATCCCCGCTGTGTGCCCAACCCTCTGACTGTCTGAGAATCCGCTTTGGTACCGACCCCTGCTTGCCCGATGTCTCTTCTCCCGGATCAGCCCCTGAATGTATGAGAACCTATCCCTGTGTACCGACCCCCACTATCGAACAACGACAATTCTCATGGATTATGGACTGGCTGATAGTTACACTTATCTCTTCCTCCCCCCAAACAGCATTAAAACTACTGTTAAACGTGCTTCTACTTTGTGTCATGTGCATTTTATTAATTCCAATCTGGTGTCAGCTCATAACACCCCAGAGTCTGTCATATATATATATATATATATATATATGTAGAAGGGTGGATTATCCCTGCTTGTGGGAGTAGTAGTACACAGACACTGGGTAGTAGGATACTATAGAATTGGACCTATATGTACCCCCGTCTTTGGCCCGGAACGTCGTTCTGGAGGGCTTGCAGCAGGAGTGGATGGGGCCCAGGATTTACTAACCTGGGGACTGGTACTCTGGTCTCCCTCGCCTTCCAAGGCGGTCAGCAGTAGCTCCCCACACACTCTCACTTCCCCCAGTACCTCCGACAGCCCTCCCACACCCAGTGACTGTCAGTTCAATAGTATTATTGGGCTTCCCTTTAAGCAGTACCCTTCCTTGACCACCTGTATAGACCCTTCAAATGCTATTCTGTGAATGGGGTGTAAGGGTTAAATAATTATGCAGTCACAATATTTACCCACGGGTTAGATTAGCAAATGGAAGAAACAGACACACAGACAGTGCTCCCAATAAAGTCTACTTTGTATTGAAACCTGGGCAGGTTATCAGTTACAGATAATACTTCAGATTTATTCATTCATGGCACCGGGTGCTCTCACTGATAATGTAGGGGAAACTATTCCCACCATAGGCACCGCATGCTCAATACATTAATAACACCCCGCTTGTACTAGGGGAGACCCAGGCATAAAGTAGAGAAACATTGGGAATTCAAATAACAAGAATAATAAAATACCAAAAGAAAACCAAGTAAATGTGGGCCCACGTTACCAAAATAAAACCTACACTAAAGCCGGCTTAAATTGTTTGGGGTACCCCTTAGACACTGGTTGTTAGCGTTCACTTGAATGGACGTTGATGTGGATACACGAGGTATCGTTCGTACTTAGCCAAGATGGCGGACCCACTCTTATCACCTTTCGTCCAGGTGACAAGATGGCGTCGGCGATTCCGCGAGCACAGCCAGCGGGCTGGGCGAACAGCATGGGCAGTGGTTAGCTGGAGGAGCGTGCTGTGATGGCGACCTCTGCTGGTGGGAAGAGGCGTCCTCTGTAACGTCTGGGGGACGTCCACTGCTGGCTGTTGCTTGCTGCTGTCGCGCAAACTGCTAATACTGTTGCTACCCTAAATGTAACTGGTCTAACACAGCTAAGCTTCGGGTCTGGATGCACCCTCCTGCTATATCGGTTGTACTACTAACGCAACGTGGCTGACTATACCACCGGTCTTCAGCGCTGCACGCCCGGTAGTCTACTGGAGTCAGACGGAGCCGTTAGCAGCATGCTAATACACCGCACACTTACTACTATAACCCGTTAACTATAGACGTTAGTCCCTCGTTCTGTATCGCTTACTCACACACTATCGCTGGTACTTCTAGGATAACCCGTCAACTAGCAAGTACTTCTTATCACCCGTTGCTCGTTCCAACGGGGCTCTCCTCATAACTTCTGCAACGGGGCTCTTCCAGAGCACACGCCCGCTGCGACTGCGACTGTTCACGGTCGAGTTCACTGCCGAAGAGATCTTCCTGGTCCTCTCGCTCCCAGGTAACTCCCTCTTCCTCGTTGCTTCCCTCTCTCCTCCGCTCCACCTGCCACCACTGCCACTTCGCCCCCTGCTGGCAACCGCCACTGATCCCACTCTAGGACCACTCCAGAAAGGGAAAAGGTGCTTCAATGTTATTGTTAGTGATCCATACTGAAGCCGGAGAAGAGTAGCACCTCACCTCGTTATTAGACTGGCCGAGCTATCCAAAGGAACACTGTTTATCCCACGTTATACACACACAGGGAAAGTAACAGTTAGTTAGCACTTCTGAATACTTAGTAGAATATTCAGGCTGCTACATATATATATATATATATTCATGTGTCTGTAGCACTATTACTCAGTACTAATTTATATATGGTATATCCAGTTGAATCACCTGTACATTGTATGTACTTTACTGTTACATTTGCACTCTGGTTGGATGCCAAACTTATTTTCCTTGTTTATACAGCTGTATACAATGCTGTATAATGACAATAATTCTTTTTTATATAATCTAATCTAATCTCCACGTTACCCCTTTTGAAGGAAAAACATTTACTTCTTATTCCTCTAAACATACTTACTCCGTGAGTGATGTCTTTCTGCACACGAGGACGAACCCCCCAAAAATGTCCAATACATTTAGATTTTGAACCGTGTCCTCTAATAGAGAGGCCAAGTCCCTCACCTTCCACTGCACCAGTGGGACCTTATTTTGGAAAGAAATACACAGTAGTCAACTGCGAGTGACAAAGAATTTTTTATCCCATTTAAATTGTGCCATGAATTACACGATTTAAAAGTGTAATTATCAGCTATCTAACGTTAAGTTATAGCATCAAGATATCGATAATGTCCGCTTTTTAACAGCCAAATTTCTAACCCTAAATGACCGGATGTTGCAGAGCTAGTTTTGGCTAGCCATTTTTCTAATTTTTAAACTGCTGCTTAAAATTCTAAATCCCATGCATTATCAGAGATATAAATGTATATTAAGGCTTTGTTCACGGGACCATAGCTGCATGAACCACAGACGAAGCTAGGAGCAATCTATTAATAGTCGGAGAATACGTCACCGGGCCGTGAGAAGTCTATTTGTGTACCACCAAGATTCCTGAATTCTCTGACTTGGAGAGCTAACTAGGGAGAGCATCATCCAGGTGGTACTTTCTGGTGAGAAACCCATATATCCCACCCCACATGAATGCAGAATAAGTGACGTCATTAATGGGGGAGGTCATACTTAATCCCCCATTTCCAATTACGTACTGTCGCTCTGGGGAAGGTGTAGACTACTGTACCACAGGGATGTGCACAGGTACGGGCTATTGTTGCCCTGGCAACAGCCCGTTTACTCTGATTGGCTGAGTTGCCCCTCTGGAGAGCCTTTTTTCCCTTCTTTTAATTTTACATAAAAAATTAACAAGCAGCTCCGCTGCAAATACAGGGAGGGGCAAGAAGGCACAGCGACACTGCCGGCCCCCCTGGTGCCCCCACGGTTGAAAAACGTCACACTAAAGTGCCCTTTTGAGTGGAGAAAACGAGAGGACGTGCTCCATTGGTGCCCTTCCAATGGTCTAAACTTGACCATGTGCCCCTGCAGTTGAAAAATGTCACACTAAAGTACCCTTTTGAGTAGGGATGCACCGATCCAATATTGATATTGGATATCGGCCCGATATGACAAAAATAGCTGGATCGGGTATCGAAAAAAATATATATATCGAATTTTTTAATATATTTTTTAATAATTTTTTTTATAATAATATAATATAATAATGAATAAAATAATAAATAGCAATTCAGTACATTTATATCTATGTGTTCATTTGTTACATTTTGTTTCACTAAGTTAGGAAAGTAATGTTTTAAGTAGGGATGTTCGATATTGGCTTTTTTACCGATATCCGATATACCGATATTGTCCAACTCTTAATTTCCGATACCGATATCAACCGATACCGATATATGCAGGGTTTCCCCCCTCAAAAACACAACATTATGCATACTTTTCACAATAAATTAAATAAGAATTTGTTAATACTTGCTTGCCTGGGTAAATAAAGGTTAAATAAATGTAAAAAAGAAATATATATATATATTTTTTTGAAAACCGATAGCGATCATTTCCGATATTACATTTGAATATCAATATGTAAGGGATAATGTATAGCTACGAGGTCATTGTTGCAAAATAATTGACCGACAGAGTTTAGAATACCGAGGTGTTCTAAACGTCAGTGAAGGTCAATTATTTTGCGACAATGACCGAGCATAGCTATACATTATCCCGCTTATTACATGGCTAACTTACTAACAATATACCTAATTAATTTGACACCATCGACAAGACGAGATCAAATGCAGACGCAGTTGTTCTGTGGCTCTGTCAGCCCAAATAAAGTGATTATTATCATCGCCGGCAGCCGGCAGGTGTGTCTGATTGCACTGATGCAGTGTGTGTCAGTGGGCTTGATTGCTCCAGCTGCGAAAAGCAATAATCACCGGTGATTATTGCGCGTTGCCCATGGCAGCGGTCAGTTATCGAACAATAATTCAACGCTGTCAGGGGCTATTGACCAATCACAATCAAGCATTTCGGCGAATGTGAAAACGCCATGTAATAACGGCCGATAATATCGGACATCCCTAGTTTAAAGTCAAGCCTGAACAAAATGATCCCAGTCTCTTCCACACAGTGAGGCATACAGTTTATTAATTGAACAATGGGTATTGGCCGATGCTTTATATTGAATACACATTTTCACAGTACTTAAAGGAAATATATTATCCACTCTGTAATTTTATTTAATGTGACAGAAATTGCAAGCATCAGCTCACGAAGAAACTCCAGCGGAGAGAGCGGAGAGCAGACTTCTAGTGAACTGCAAACACTATTTTCAAACTATTTCTTCAAGTTTCCTCGAGTTTGGCCTCTACTAGTTCAAGTTCAAGTTCAAGTTCTTTAATAGTTGTCATACAGAAGTACAGGATACTTTCATACAAAATGCTTCTTACTGTTACGCTCCAGAGACTGTGCTAGACAAGATAGTATCAAATAACATAATAACATAATATAGCATGAATTTAGAAGAAGAAAATGAGGTCAGTGTTCGGTATAGACATATGTACAATGTTCTGAGTTACCATATAATATACAATACACAATACTATGCAGTGTACTAATGTACAGTACTATCTAGTGCAAAGCAGAAATGGGATGAGGTACAATTTTAGGTACAGTTTACAGTAAGGTGTACGAGTTGTAGTGCAATCCTTCATCCATAAATATAAAGTGTGGGGAGTGGGTGCTACAGTGTGTTTGTTTAAAGTGGGTGTGTGCTATAAGTGTGTGGAGTGGGTGCTACAGTGTGTTTGTTTAAAGTGAGTGTGTGCGTGTGGATGTGTGTGCTATGTGCGTTTGGTGGTTGTTGTTGTGTAGTGTTCATTCATTGTTTGTTTAGCAGCCTGATGGCCTGGGGATAGAAGCTTCTTCTGAGTCTTTCTGTGCTCGCCTTGAGACTCCTGTATCGCTTGCCTGACCGCAGCAGTTCAAAGAGGCAGTTGTTCCGGTGACTGGAGTCTTTAATGATTCTCTTAGCCTTGCCCTTGCAACGCTTGTAGTAAATGTTCTGGAGGGTGGGGAGCCCCCCTCCAATTGTGCGTTCGGCTGAACGTGTCACTCTTTGTAGTCTGCTTTGGTCTTGTGCAGTGCTATTCCCAAACCAGGAGGTGATGTTGCCGGTGAAGTGGATTCCTAGCTTAATTTCCCTACTACTACTTCTGCGTTGTGATTTAAACCTTTTTACAAGCTCTTGGAATTGCCACTCTTTGCCAAATGCAGATAACCACTGTTTTAACCTGGTTACTGCTTACCCAGAGAGAAAATACGGCGCTGCCGTTTGAAATGAAGCGAGATCTGAGCAGTTTGAAAAGAACCCGTTTTTAATGAAAATGGATTTCAATCAGATGTTACAAAAGAAATATGTGCAATGAACCTACGAGATGCATCCAATATGCCGGAGGATCGTAGAAATTCAGACTAAATTCTCAATAAAAAAGCTTGTCTATAAACATTCTCGCGTCTCGGCTTCGATCTGCTGCGTCGATCTCTTCTCCTCGCTGGGTTCTAGTGGAGAAAAAGGGTGTGTGTAGTTGCTTCCTGGGTCTCTGGGTTGGTTCTGTCTCTCTCCTGGCGAGGAGTTTTGGTTATATCCAATTTAGGCTCCGCCTCTAATTTTACGGCAAGCGGGCGTTTCCAAAACTCGCCTCGAGCGTTCCTATTGGAGAACACTTATTCTCAGCTCTCATTGGCTAACTCACTACCGTGACGTTTTGAACTGATTTAGGTCACGAAGTGGATTCAAATGGTCTTTTCTTTGATCAACTGGTCCTTTGTTTCAGAAGAGACTGTCTGGCGTCTCTCAAGGCAGTTTCTTTGTATTCAATTTGGTTGGACCATTTGCCTAGAGCCCTGGGTTGTAAAATCACCCATGTTTATTGACTTTCCCAGGAAGTTCAAACGAGACACTATCTCTCACTTAATCAGCATCTGCCTGCTTCAACACCCCTTTTAGGAGTCTTGAGCCAAGCAGCTGCGTTTTCAAATCAGCGATGCGTCTCGTTTCTTTTGTTCATAGAGGTAGAGGAGCAAGGAAAAATAGTGAATGTATTTTACCTGTCGGTGTTTTTGCCATTCTGCGATCCATGGTGTGCAGTACAATAAATACAGTTTGATGGAAATCTACCACAGTTTCCCCGGTTTGGGGATTAATGATCCCCAAGATACTTGTTAGTAATTTCTCAAACAAACTGTTTACAATTACCTTAACCTTACTGTTTAACCTAATTACCTCAGAGCCAAACCTTTCCAGAATCCTTCTGACTCATTTTCCATATTTGTTAGTATCATTTGCTTTCAACACCCACATTACTCCCTCCTCCACTGACCGACTATGAACCCATTTTTATTTACACAGTTCTCTATTCACTCACACCGTTTAACAATTTCCACTCATTTGCAGGTTATATACCATGTATCAGTTATATCAATTTCACTTCAGTCTAGGTCCGTCCCTTTATACAAAAAGATGATCGTAACAATTACCAGGTTTAGACTATACTTTATGTGTTTTTTATCCAAATGTGTCTGTTTTGTGCAATTCACTCTGAAAGAAAAGACCTTACATTGCATTTACTATCTAAACATTTCTAAAAAAGGAGAGAGCTCAGCTAATGAAAAATGAAAAATTAATATGTACACGCCCTCTCCAAGGCCTATCAGTTACACTATCCCTTCTTTCGCCTATGTATACCGTTTAGGCTTCTGGATGACTCGTTTTGGTCGAGTATCTTGTTCCGGGCTTGTGCTAAGCACTGGTTCCTCTGGCTCTTCTGGTACCTTCTCCAAGTCCACAGAGGAGAAATTATTATGTTCCAATTCATAATCTTCTCCTCTATCTGGTTCCTGTAAAAAACCTTCATCTTCTACTGGTGGCCAATCGTGGCCCCCTCGGTCTGGCTCGCCATAATCATCCGGGTCTTCCCCATCGTTTGGGGTTAGCGCCGCCTTCACTTCGCCTTCGTGTAACGGTTGCGATGCCCCGGTTTTACCGTCAAGGTCTTGTGGTTCAGGTTCCCATTTTTGGTCCGTATTGATTGCTTTTACACAATGAGTAACGTGAAACCACATAGGCGATCCTTCAACTTGTAAAGCCCTCTCGGTGGCTCGAACGACTTTGTATGGCCCTTCTCGTCTCGCGCCAAACCACTTGCGTCTAAATACTTTGACATAAACGTAGTCGCCTGGTATGATTTGAGGTGTAGTCTGCCTATTCACCTCCTCCCCGGTTTCATGCTCCTGTCTACTGGAGACATGAACCAGAATACTTTTGTGTATCTTTGACATGTATTTTACGTACTCACGCATGTCGTTGTCCAGGATGTCCAAACTCGGACCTTTGCCTGTCGCGCGCAAACCTGGTACTACCATGCAGCGACCTAACATCATTTCGTGCGGTGTCAGACGCAGACCGCGAATTTCGCTCGAACGACAAGCCATCAAAGCTAACGGGAGAGCGTTTAGCCAATTCAAGCCTGTGTGTTGACAGATCTTTACCAATTTGTTTTTTAGTGTCCCGTTCATGCGTTCCACCAACCCCTGGCTCTGCGGATGATAAACGGCCCCCAATCGCTGTTTTATGCCTAAGTGTTGGAGTATTAAACGTACAGTTTTGTCGACAAACTCTTTTCCATTGTCCGACGAGATTCTGTCCATTAAACCAAAACGGGGAATTACCTCTTGGCATAGGAACTTAGCCACAGATGCTGCATCCTTGTGCCGGGTGGCGCACGCCTCCACCCACCTTGAAAAACGACAGACAACGACAAGAATATATCTCTTCTGATTAATGGGCTTAATCATGTCAATGTAATCAATTACAAGGTCTCGCATTGGGCCATTGGGCGTGGGGATATGTCCTGGTGACACACTAATCCCCTTACGTATATTGTTTTTCAAACATATTACACACCTCTGTAACACATGATCAATTTGACTGATCAAATCTGGCGCCCAAAAGCCATATTCTCTGATTTTTCTCCTTACCTCTCCTTTATGCGCATGGCAAAAGTCGTGCGCCGTGTGGATCAGCAGTCCGACCAGGCCAGCAGGAGCCACCACAAATCCACCGGCGTCGCGCCACAAACCTGAATCATCCTGACAAGCTCCCCTGGTTATCCAGAGGTTCCGTTCTACCTGACTAGCCTCCTCCTGGAAAGTCAAAACATCTTGTCCTCTAACTCAACTCCGTGTGTGATAACCAATACCTTGCCTGCTCTGTCAGCACCTGTCACTTCCTTGGCAGCTTCGTCTGCTCTTCTGTTTCCTCGAGATATCTTTGACTCGTCAGACTGGTGGGCAGCACACTTGATTATCGCAATCCGCTTTGGTTTCATAATTGCTTCTAACAAACGTTTAATCTGACTACAATGTTTTATGGCGCTTCCGTCAGCTTTCTTAAAACCTCGCCCTTTCCACACTGTTCCATGTAAAAATGCGGTACCGTGAGCATAACTGCTATCGGTATAAATATTCACAGTTCTGCCCTCTGCCATGTTACATGCTTCCGTCAGTGCGACCAACTCTGCTAATTGGGCCGAACAAGGTTGTGATAATGCTTCGGCTTTTTCTACCACAAATCCTTCGCCCTGTGACCTTACCACGGAGTAACCTGCTTTTAGTCCCTCGCCAACACGATAACAAGAGCCGTCAGTCCATAACTCCAGATCTGGACTGTCAAATGGAAATGCCTGCAAGTCTGCTCTGAGTTTAGAGTACCTCTCGACTTCGACTAAACAGTCGTGGGGCTCTCCATCTTCAGGCGTAGGGATGTCAGCTGCCGGGTTCGTTATGGAACACCTGACCAGCGTCACGTCTTCCTGTTCCAAAAGTCTGTAGTAGTGTTTAATGCGAGGCATCGTTAGTGCATATTTACCGGACTCCAACAGACTCTTCAAGTCATGCCTCACCATGATATCCACTGGATATCCCATCGTAATACTTGCGGCTTTTTCGTACATCGTATACACTCCAGCCATTTCTCGGTAGCATGGAGCCATCCCCATCTCTACTTCCGAGTAGGCAATTGAGTAGTACGCCATCGGCTGCGGTCGCGCCCCCACCCCTGTGTCCTGGGCCAACACCGCACACGCCTGCTTCTGATCTGGTGAAGAAGAGACGTATAGTATGAATTTCTTGGTATAGTTAGGCAACGCCAAGGCCGGCGCCTCTAACAGTCGGGACTTGATTGTTTCGAATGCCCGTGAGCCCTCTTCGGTCCATACCACTTTACTGCTCAGTTTATCAACGCCCGTTTCTTTCAGCATCTCTCTCAATGGTTTCACTATTTCCGTATAGTTCTCGACCCACGGAGAGCTGTACCCCATTATACCCAGAAATCCCATTAGCTGTCGTACCGTCACAGGCTTGGGTGCCGTCCTTATGGCCACCAAATGTTCTTCTGAAATAGCCCGATGGCCCTGTGAGATTGTTTGTCCTAAATAGATCACTTTAGGTTTACAATATTGCAACTTTTTCAACGACACTTTATGGCCGTTTTCCGCCAACAGTTGCAACAGTATCACGGAATCGCGATGACATGTTTCCTGATCGTCCGCGCACAGTATCAGATCATCCATGTACTGAATGACCCTAGAGGTCATGACTTTATCCAACCCCTCTAAATCCTCCCTTAGGATTTTGTTGAATATGTGTGGCGAATGCTTTAGTCCCTGCGGGATCCTAGTATACTCATAATATTCATCCTTATAAGTAAACCCAAAAAAATGCTGGCACTCCTCGCTCAAGGGCACACTAAAATATGCACTACACAAATCTATAACTGTATAGTACTCGGCTTTCGACGGGATAAATGTCAATAGCACATGGGGGTCGGGGACATCGGACGGATAGTCAAGTAACACCTCGTTGATAGCTCTTAGATCGTGCACCAGCCGGTAAGAGGTATCCGGCTTCTCCACGGGTAGCAACGGCGTGTTGCTCCGGGGATCTGTTGTTTTCCGTAAGACTCCTGCAGCTAAAAGTCCTTTAATTTGTGGCTCGATTCCAGCCACTGCTTTCTCCTTCAATGGATACTGTTTCTTCCAAGGCAGGGTGGCCCCAGGTCTAAGCTCCACCTTCACAGGTTGAGCGGACTTGATTAGTCCAATGTCAGTGCTGTTCTTTGCCCACAGCGTCTCAGGCACCGCCTCCATCATGTCCTCTTGGAGGCTTGATGCATTAGGGAGTTCTCCCAGTGTCTCTTGGGATAATTGCACAGTTTGGGGATGACCCATCCCTGTGCCTTGAACCATGATCTTAATAAACCTTTTATCAGGGCTCATCCAGATCCGTTTGTTTTCTTTCATCTGTTCAAATTCTATCCCTTCAGCTTTTTTCATCATTTCGCCTATGTGTTGTTGATCACATGAGCTGATTACCTTCAAAGTCACATGGGGAACACTATCCATTATGCCGTGCTCTGTACGCAGATAGTCACTCCGTGCAATACGTAACGCTGCTCCCTGTGGCCCCAATATGATATTGGTAGCATTCAGCTGTACTTTGTCAGGTTGCACCCTCAGCCACTCCTTAGTCTGTGACGAGTTTGCATCTCTATGATACTGCAGAGTGCAGTGATAGGGGGTCTTTGGATCCCTTGCTTCAGGCATATTGGCAGTGATACATTTCTCCCATTGTAAGGCGGGGCCAAGTAGCTCTTGGTCCAATCCCCCTAGACAATAGATCTCTGGTGGTTGACTGTCAATTCGTTGTACCATCTGATAGTACTGGTCTTCTCGTTCGGCTATCACGCAACCCTCCGCAGTACATTTAATGTCCATCCCCAGTAACCCCAGCCCATCTCGGCCGAGCAAGTTAATAGGTGTGCTCTCCGAGACCAGCACAGGGAGAGTCGCTTCCCTGCCTTGATATCTCAGAGTCACAGGTTCGGTAACAGCCGTCAGCTGGTTTACTCCCTCAAATCCAATTGTCCGTACATATCGACCGGACAAGGTTAGGTGCGTCGCGTCTTGGGGTTGTACTACCGTGTAGGCCGCGCCGGTGTCTGCCATCATCTCGACAGATTTGTCATTCACCGTTACGCACACAATAGGCTCCTCCCTTAAAGACGACACTGACAGCTGACACCTCCCCATTGGACTCTCTGGGCCTCTTCATAGTGGTTCATTTGGCCCTCTTGCTGGATTTACCGGGCCATTGTTCTCATTCCGGTCTTGGACTCGGGGTTGACCTTGGCCTTGCCAAGTTCTTTCCTGGTCTCCCTCTCCGGGTTGACAAGCCTGTCCACAGTTCCGTGAGATATGACCAGTCACCCCACACGTCCAACACACCACCACCCGCGCCGGGAGTCCATTCGGATTCCGGGGTCTGCCTCCTCCTTTCGGTCGTGGTTGCCACCCTCTCGGCCTCTGTTGTTGGTCCGGCGCATAACCCCCTTGTGTTCCCACTTGAGCCCGTCTCTGTCCCTGTGGTTCCCCTTCATAGCCTGTCCCATCTCTTGGTTGTGGGGCCTGGACTAAGGCTTGAAGGTATTCCACTACCTTTACTACCTCGGTTGGCTGTTGGTACATGATCTTACGTTGTTGCTCTGTATCCTTCTCCTTTGCTCTTTGCTCTTTCTTCCGATACAGTTCAACGTAATGCTCTATTTGATCTATATATAATTCCAGCGCCATCTTTGACAATGACACCACCTCGGCCAATTTCTGTCTTACCTCTATGGGGAGGCCGTTTTCAATCTTGGTTCTTAACTGGGCTTCATGCATAGGGTCAAGTCCCGCCTCCCGACCAGTTGTGTTCTTCCACGTGGAGTAGGCTTGTTGTACGTATTGCCTGGGGTGCCCTGTTGTCTCCAAAGTACCAATCGGAATTTGGTCTGCGTGCAGTCTCATTGGATAGGCTTCTCGTAGGGCCGCCCACGTTACTCCCCTGTACGCTGTGAACAGGTCCGCATCATGCGCTCCAGTCCCCACATGGCCATGCAGGCGAGCCGTCTCCAGTATCCTTTCCATGCCGTCTTTTCCCATCATGGTTGTCAATATCTTCTTGACATCCCCCATTGCCATTTCTGTGCCAACCATCACCTCCTCCAGTTTGGCAATCCAAGGATTGGCCCCATTCTGGAGGGGCGGCAATTTCTCAGTCACCTGTGTCATGTCCGACACCTTCAGGGGGTGATATTCCAGGTCCTGTCCTCTTATTATTATAGGAGCCATGCGGATAGGGGCTTGCATGTTTCTCGTCTGTGATCTTGTCTGTCTTCTCTCCCTTACACGCTCTTGTACCTGCAAAAGGGCCTCTTGCTTCTCTCCTCTTTTGTCTTTCAGGGCCATTTGCTTTCCCTCAATGCCAGCCCGCGTCCTCATGAACGTATGATATTCCTCCCCCTCCGCTTCCATGGCCTTATGGTCGGGTTTTTGTCCCGCTAGGACCGTTTGATCTTGGTCCAAAGCCATGAGCCCCTGCTCTATCTCCGTCAGATCATCCTTTATCCGTGTTATCTGTACCCCAAGTATGATGTCGATAGTCTCCAGCTCCTCACCTACTGCATCTATAGTCACAAGTGGTGGTATTGTGAGACCAATCTTGTGACTGCCAGGTGCTACCCCCTTGTGGGCCTGGGGTTGGGGGAGGTAAACTGCTGGGGGGGAATGGGCTCTCGATATATAGTACGGGGCGTAGGAGTTGGGGAGCTTTGGGGGTGCTCCAGCTGGTGGACAGGCTCTCTCTGGTAGTCTCTCTGGGGGTTATACTCTCTCTGAGGCTGACCGTGGGCCTTCTTCACCCTTTCCCACTCTTTCTTTTCCCACTCTTTCTCTTTTAACATTGCCTCATAGCCTTCCTTATTCTTTCTCTCAGCTGCTTGTATCACTCTTGTTCGCTCTGTCTGCTCTTCTATCCTATCCCTTGGTCGTGGGGTGGTTGCATACTCTCTGACTGACCCAGTCTGGGCTGACCTGTCTGGTCGCCGTGAGGCGTCCACACCCTCTCTGTCTGACCAATTCCAGTCTGACCTATCTGGTTGCCTAGCTGTCAGCTGAATAGATGTCTTTGCTTGTCCCTTCTCTAGGTTCCCCAGATCATCTGTCAACTGGTAAGGGCTTATCATCTCTAATAAAGGTAGGATGGGATATATTGGCTCCCCCTTCTCACTGGCATATGGCGGGGGTGCTAAAGCTTCCTCAATTCTTTCCTGTTGGGCCATAAGATAGGAGGCTGGGTTGGGTGAGGCTAACTGCACCGCACTTTGGGCGGTGACAGGCGTCGTCTCAGGGGCCTGGGGAGTTCTGGTGACCTGGACTACCCCCTCTACTGGTTTGTCTGCATCATTGCCATTTGCAACGGCCTTCCTTTCATTTTCCCTTTTCTCACCTTCCCGTCTATAAGCTTTTAAAAAGGTTGTCTCTTGCAACCTTTTCTTTGCTTTTTCCTCCTCGTTACCCTGATAGGTGTATGCCTCAATTAGTGTTCCTATTTTAGCTATTAACTCCAAATCAAAAGAACCATCGACTGGCCAACGTTTCCCTTCCTTCCATCTATCATTCCATCTTCCTGATACATAACTTGCTTTTCTCAAATAATATTTGTTACCTTTTGTCGTGTCGTGTTCATTTGCAATAATTTGTACTGGACTTTCTTCCATCCACCCAATTACGGTCGACTTACCTGCGTCGGTTTTGTCTTTTATCTTTTTATATGCGTTTCGCCCCATTTTTCTCTTGTCTCTTTTATCTTGTAACAATGGCAACAGGCAGAACAATAGCTTGTGTAATCCCTATCTAAGTGTAGGTGTCTATGCTTTTGTGACTATCTCCTGCTCGGACAGCCAATAGTGGCACTGTGGACCCTTCCTATTCTCTTCTGTCCCTTGTTCAGTTGAAATTCCTATTCTTACCTGATTTGTGGTGTTCCGCGTGTCCAATCGAACTGCTGTAGATCAGAGCACACAATGACAACAGTTCTTGTTAATTTATCAACCGGACTTGTACTTTACTCTGTCTTTTTAATCAAATTCCTGAGAGGTTCCTATCATTCACTGTACGAGTATCTTTTTTACTTTCCTCATACACTCTTATACATGAGACAATTGTAATTGATACATGTGTGTGATACCACCCGTTTCTACTCCCTGTTTTTCTTCTCGTTCGATCTCTGTCAACACACTGGGTTCCTATGTTTCGAATTTCCGCTCTCCTTTACTTCCGCTTGATTCTGCTCCAATTCTGATACCCCTCGGAAAACAAAAACATCGTGATTAATATAGTTGCATTCATTTTTTCACATTCTTTTTCATTATTCAGTACCACACCCCCCAGGGGACACCTGTCACCCAGACACGTGTCCCCCAGAGGTAATCTAAAGAATGCCACAGACGCCGCGCCACGCACGCCGTGAGGTGTCGACCCTGTTTACTGAAGAGACCTTGACAGCCCCTCCACAGTGGCCTAAACCCACCTCACCACAGGTACACAGCAGACAGCATCCCGGCAACCTCTCCCGTCCTTCAGGCCAGTATCCCCAGAGTCCAGTGCCCTGCCGGACGGCCATGCATAGCCGACCAGACCCAACACCGAACCCCGGGTACACCGCCCCACATCATACAGCCACTCCAAACGTACCTACTATGGGGAAAAAAAAAAACACAATTGTACACACAACCCTATCCCGTCAACTGCAACGCACGGTCGTCCAGGAACGTCCCCCGCCTCACACCCACACGCACGCCCCGGCCCTCCCACTCCCCAACCCTGAATGTCCACCACCACCCAGATCAGAGAATAGTCGCCAGCGCGGACGCCGGGCACCACGGCTTTATCGGAACGCCCACACCTACCCTGCCACCCTCCGCGCCATCCTTTATCACCATCATCGCATACGCAGGTGCAACCGAGCGGTGTGGGTCCCCAGACGCAGAACCAGCCGCGCCGAGAGTCTTGAACACGTACGTCACACACACCCTGATAACATTCACACAAACTACTATAACCGCAAACATCACCACAGCACACAGCAAATACTTAGCAATTGTCCATCCTATATATCCCATCAAACCTTGACCCCAGCCCTCCCACGAGTCCTCCCGCGTGGGCTGCATCTCCCTAGTAATATTCTTCAAATGCTCTATAACCTCCTGTATGCCCATGTCATTTTCTGGGACAAATGTGCAGCATTCCTGACCAATCAATGCACACGTGCCACCCGAACTCGCCAACAGGAAGTCTAAACCCGTCCTTGACTGCAGCTCCATCAGTCTTAAGGACCGTAACTCTTGATTCTCCAGGGCCATACCTCTCGCGGTCGTAGCCGTCATATCCTCAAACACGCGAGCTAGATGGTCCAGTTCACCCATGTTTGCATACGTCCCCCACCAGGGAAACGCCACCCTGAAAAAGTGGTCCGCATCCATCATCCTCCTCCTCCTTGACTTGGGAATCGTCGGCAAAACATCTGACACCCTCATAGCTGGCACCAAATACCCCAACGCACACCTACCCCTCCACTTAATAGGCAACGCCGCGTACGCATACTCACCACAAATCCAAAACGCCCCCCCTAGGGGCCGGCGCCTCCGAATTCTTACCCCATACTCCACTCTCACCCCTGCAGCCGTCCAAATATCCCACGTCCTTACCACCTGACTTCCCCTCCACGCACATCTCAAACCCAGCCGCCCTAAACGCCACTGGAATGGGGCTAGTGTCCTTCAGACCCCCATAACCTACTGCCTTATTCGACCCCTGTTCCCGGCCCAAATACCTCAACATCCTATCATGACCCACCCCGTCGCATAGGCCGAGCAGAGGCTCGTCCCTCAACACATTGGCATGACACTTCGTTAAGGGGTGTGCAATCAAGGGAAGACCTGCGTCGCCTGCTAGCGGGGCCAAGCCACACACGTAACAATCCGACCTATTGGCTGCCTTAGCCACAGTCCTCGCCATCCCCAAAAACAGATTACCGTGATGGTCTGGCTGCGACCTCCTACCCACTATCACCACCTCCGGCTGTTCAGGTCGCAGATATGGATCATACATTATAGTACCGATCAACACACACAACCAAATCATTGCCACGGCACACCCCCGAAGCACCCGCCTACTACTGTCACTCAAACCAGGAACCATGTTTGTCTGTTCCGTCCTCCTCCTCCTCCCTCCGTCACCGGCGCGTATCCTAATATGTCCTGCAATCCCCACAAACAACAACACAACTTTATAACCGAACATACCCTCAGTCTACTGACATGAAGACCCCAACCTAAACACAACACCAGGACATGTAAAAAAGGCCGCAACGTAACCGCCAACCGGCCAAGAGAGAACCAGGCCAGAGGGAAAACATGTAACCCCATGTCGGTCTTCAGAAGGAAGAGGGGGGAGGGTGGAGAGAGGCACAGCAAGTGGGGCAAAGGATGGAGTGGGGGGGGGGGGGGGGGGGGGAAACGGGAGAGAGGAGGGAGAAAGAGAAAAGGAGGGGGGGGGTTTGAAGGAACATCAGGGAAGTGGGGGGGGGGGGGGGTTTGAAGGAACATCAGGGAAGTGGGGGGGGGGGGGG